>NW_026944030.1:159237-499003 GCF_033296635.1 Dichotomopilus funicola
GGGGGGGGGGGGTAGGGGAATTTGGGGGAGAGGGAGATTATCGTACTTGCGCTCCCAGGGATCGTAGCGCGGTCGGCCGGTGGCGGCGAGGAGTTTGCGCATTTCGAAGCCGGTTATGTTCTTCCCGGCTTGGGAGAGGAGGATTCTGTCAAAGGGAGGGGGGGTTGTTAGCCTAAGGTGGTGGGTGGTTTTGGGGGGGTTGTTTAGGGGGCTCGTACCTGGTGGGCAGCATGATGATGGGGGTTGAGCAGGTTGCTCGTTTGCTCGTTCGGGGTCGGTCGGGCAAGTGGGATTCGGCGGGCTGCGCTGCTCAGCCGCTCGCTCGCTCAATGGCGTGTTGTTGTTATCGCAGACGTAATGTTGACGGGGGTGCTCGTTCAATGGTCTCGTCACTGGATGCAGCGCAGTTTGGTTTGAGCTTCTTGCTGGGCTTGGCTCGACTGGGGAAATGCGCTTAGGTAAGGTAGCTTTCCACAGTGGAGTTTGCCAAATGTGTGGCCCGTGCTTACACAGAGGCCTGTGCCTCCTGTCCATCGCCAACCTTAGTGCTTGATTCGGGGCATGAACAAACCTGCCGCCTCAGCTCAATTCCACACCCCCCGCGACCCATCTGTACGAAATCCGCCTGCTCTTGCCCGCGTTGACGAACCTACCACGCCCAGACGCTCAAATACGCGCGCACCCGCACTCGAAACTGCCTGCCGCTTTTTTATTTCGACTTTTCCAGACTTTCGCCCCGACGTCCGACGGCAATTCTTCCACTTCGATCGCGCAGTTGCTTCCACGCAGCGTCAAACCCAGCCCACCAAAACCCAATTTGACAAGACTCCGTCATCCTGTGCCTCTTGCGAGTACCGAGCGGATCGAACTATTCCCAACAAAGCAACACATACATACAACAGTACCATCTGGAGAAAACACTAACCCCCCAACCCCGGTACAACGCGGGACGGGAATGGTCGCTTCACGATTCCACTCGGACACGGCTCTTAGCATACGGCCCTCACGATAAGACAGACAGGAGAAACGATAAGTGACTAGGCAGGCAGCTGGTTAACCCAATCCCCTCCACGGGCGCCGCCACCACGCGATGCCTCCGCCGCTGAATCGGTTCCCAAGCGGACCCAACACCATCTCGCCCTATCACCAGCAGTTCCCCTCTCATGCCCAGCACGCCACGAGTCATCCCCCGCCCCTGGGCGCCACGGCCGCCTACCTCAATGCCCAGGTCGGCCAGGTCGGCCAGGTGAACCCCTTCTCGGGGAATAGCAACCTGCTAGGCCTCGCGGGGGGACTCAATGCCGCGGCTGGTTTTGGCGTCGGTGCTGACTCGGGCCTGGCTAGCCATGCCGCCCGCATGGGGTTTGCGCACGCTGGGAACTTGCAGCAGCAGCAGCAGCAGCAGGCCCAGCAACAGGCCCAGCAGCAACAGGCACAACAACAGCAGCAGCAGCAGCAGCAGGCACAACACCAGTCGCAGCAGCAAGTCTCTGTCCTCCAACAACAGCAAGCACAACATGTCCAGCATGCCCCACCCGTTCAACATCCGCAGCACGCGCAGCAGCAGGGGCACGGATTGGTCGAGCACGCGACACGGCTTGCACAAAAGGGGCGGATAAGAGAGGTGTGGAAACATAACCTGTTAGAAGAGATGGCGAACCTGCGGGATCTAGTCGACAAGTACCCGTTTATTGCTATGGTGGGTTGGCATTCCTTGGTCGCGGAGAGGGTTGTCGTCGTGTGTGAGGTGGGGGGTGAAAGGGGGATGACGCGCCACCTTGAGGGTTGCTTGCTAACAAGATCCGTCAAACATAGGACACCGAATTTCCGGGCGTCGTAGCAAGGCCGATGGGAGGTTTCCGAGGGAAAAGCGATTACCACTACCAATGTCTGCGGACCAACGTGGATCTGCTCAAGGTTATACAGATCGGCATCGCCCTCTTCAACGAAGACGGCGAGCAACCACCCGCCCGACCCGCCTCGACCGACTCGGCCGATCTGCGGAGGACAGGCAACCAGGCGCCGCTGCCGTATGCTTGGCAGTTCAACTTCAAGTTTTCCCTCAAGGACGATATGTACAATCAGACCTCGATCGAGTCGCTGCAGCAGGCCGGTATCGACTTTGCGATGCTCGAGCGCGACGGCATCGACCCGCACGAGTTTGCGTCCCTGTTGATCCCGTCTGGCCTCGTGTGTTTCGACGAGGTGCGCTGGATTAGTTTCCACGGCGGGTATGACTTTGGTTACCTGACCAAGCTGCTGGTATGCCGGCCACTCCCCTGCGACGAGGTCGAGTTCGACCAGAACATGAAGCGCTACTTCCCGTCCACCTATGACGTTAAGCACCTCATGAAGCACGCCATCAAGCTGCACAATAGCGGCATGCTCACCCCTACCGACCCGACCGCCATCGAAATCATGCAAAAGTTTGAGCAGAAGTCGGGCCTCGAGCACATCGCCGAGACCCTCAAGCTCAAGCGTGTTGGTTCCGCTCACCAGGCCGGCTCCGACTCGTTACTCACCGGCCGCGTCTTCTTCGAGCTGCGCAAGCGCATCTTCAACGGGGACATCTCGGATGAACACCTCGGTAAGGTCTGGGGTCTCGGCATCCCCGATTTCTCCATCGGCGGCACCGGCATCACCGTCGGGCCCCCGAACCCGCAGAGCCAGGTGGAACACACCCCGCCGGGCCACCCGCACGCTCACCATCCAGCCCACGGCCACGCGCATACCCACCACACGACCACCACCACCACGACAACAACCACCACCCACGTCCACCACACCCAATCACAGCAGCCACCACACCATGCGAACGGCGGCGCCCCCAGCACCCCGAACACCGGTAGTGTCGGATTGGTCGGCGGTACGCCCGGCGCGTCGTCGCACAACACCAACGGATCTGGCTCGGGCGTCGGCAATGCGGCCAGCACTATGGGCCCGATGACGCCTGGCGGAGGAGGCGGTGTGTTTGGGGCTTTTGCGTTTGCTGGAGGTGCAAGGTAGATAGATATGTGTGAGTGATTGGTAGGATGGTTCCGGTTAGCTGGCGTGCGTGTATGTATGTATGTATCGTAGGGCGGGAAAGGAAGGGTTTGGCGGGGAGGAAGAAAAGCGAGGAATGGGAATAACGGAATGGAATGCAATCGAATGGGAAGAGGTTTACCTACCGGCTGGTCCTACTACTATTTACCGATCTCCCTTATCTACCTTACCTGCCTTACCTACCTACCTCCTACCCAACCATAAACCCACCGACCGACCGACCGACCGACCTAAAAATATCAAAGGAAAAGAAAGGGGGAAAGGGCTGTTTCTATCCGGGGGACGGGGGATTAGGGGACTGGCCGGGGAAATAGGGGGCAAGCGGGTCGGGAACAACGAAACCGATATAGGAATTACTGTCTTGTTCTTTTTCTTCTTCTACTTCTACTTCTCTCTCGCTTCCTCTATCTCTCGGGAGAGAGATTCTCTTCGCTTCTCTTCGCGTGTTTGTGTTTTATTTATGGTTGACTGTGTTTCTCTTCTTGTGTTTGTGTGTGTGTGTGGGTATTTCGTTGTGTGTGTGGTTGTGTGTCTCAGTGTATATGTAGATGTATGTATGCATGTACTCTATATGGAGCGTATGGATGGTATGCCCGTGATCCTGCGGCTGTCTTCCTCTGTATTGCTTTTTGTCCTTTTTTCCCCTCTGTTCATGTCTCGCCAACCGTCTATTCTCGTGGTGGAATTAACATCAAGGAGATCTGCTGCAACACACACTTGCTAAACCGGATGTGTGTGTCTTTTCACATACATACATCATTACTTGAGCCGCCTGTGATATTTATCGTTTGACGGTATCGTACACTTCCAGAACAGAACTGAAAAGGGATTTAGGGATGGGTCACAACTGGTCATGGAAAATGGATGTTATTCCTCACGCTGAGTCTACCTTATATGCATTTAAGGAGGTAGTTTGTTCAGCTCGACTCTAGGGTTGTTGCTAGTTGGACTATTGTTTCCCTTCCCCTGTGTGCGCCGTGTCATGCCATGTCTCCTCATTGAGTTAAACGTAACTTCATCATCCTGAGCGAACTAAGATGCAAAAGCTAAACCAAGTCCCCTTCCCTTGTACGCCGAAACTATGTGTGCTCTTTCGTGGCTGTAAAACTAACTGACCGGCCGGCCAGCCACGGTTTCATGAAAACGTTCTGAGCCCGAAACCAAACTTGAGACCTGAGCAAACCAAAACCAATGAACCCCAACCCAATGCCATAATACCAAGCTCATAAGCAACGCAACGCCCAATAATGTATTCTCATTCACTCCTACTCTCCTCGTATCCCACGGATCCTGACCGACTGACTGACTTATGCCCACCCACCTACGTAACAAACACCTTCCTAGCCTCCCCCTCACCGTACACCTCCCCCGTCACCAAATCCTTCAGCTGCCCCACAGGCAAGCCCGACTTCGCAGCATACTCGGCCAGCCGCGCGCGGCCGTAGACGCGGCCGTTGGGGAGCAGCATCAGGTCCTGCTCGAGCAGCCGGCTCTTGCTGTGGTGGGCGTAGCGCACGTTGCGGGCGAGGGCGTTGAGCTCAGTCGAGCAGATGGGGCAGACGCGCGTGGTCAGGGAGGCGGTGCCGTGGTGGTGGTGGGGGTGGGTTTGGGTGGCTGTGGGTGTGTTGCTGGTTGTGGTGCCGGTGGTAGTAGTGGTGGTTGTGGTGGTGGTTGTATTCTGGGTTGGGGTGGTGCCGGCGCCGTTGGCAGGTTGTTGTCGTTGTTGGGTATGGTCGGGGTCGATATGTGATTGGGTGCTGTGGCAGGCTGGGGTCTTGAGGGCGGATACACCGGACGAGAGGGCGATGTGGAGGAGCGGCGTCATAGGTAGGTTGAGCAGCTTGAGGTGAGCCTCGACAAAAGTCTCGGCTAGCTTGGGCCAGCGCGAAGGGCTGTATAATGAGGCGTATGGCTCCATGTTGGTGTTGGGTCGGTAGGCTAGTAGGCCAGCCATGTTGCTGACGTCGACGGGGTAGGTGTCGTTGAAGGGAGTGATGTATTTCCGGGCGTGGTTAATAGCCTCCAGCATTTTGTTGTGCGATCCGGTGCGCATCATCTCTATGTACTGTTGGCAGCGAAGCATAAATTCGAAGTTGGACTGCATCTTGCGGAGCTCCTTCTTGTTCTCGGTACACCAGTTGAGGGCTTCCTGCACGCTTCCGGCCTCGAGAGACCTGCGGATCTTGCTCATGGTGACAAAGGTGTCGATATCAACCAGATCCTTGACCCCCTTCTCCTGAGCCAGAGAGGTCGCCGACGAGTCGTAGCCGTGCCGGAGCATGTAATCAATCAAAAGACGGTCCAGACGCTGGCGGGACCAGTCCTCGTAACGGACGTCGTCCACGGTATTAAGATTAGCTAGGTCGCGGAAATGGGCCACACGGGCATCGAGCTGGTGATAGAGATTGTCCTCCTCCTCGGCAGCCACGGTCAACTTGCGCTTCAGGCCGCGCATTTTGACCAGCATCTGGTCGAGACTCTTGACGGCATCCTGCGGCGTGGACTTGCCACTGATCAGGCCGTTAGCCGTCTCCTTGACTACATTTTTGACAGAGGTCGAGTCCCATTCGAAGGGGTAGTGGACAGAGCGGAAGTTTTTGCGTAGAAGCTCGTATGGCAGGCGTAGGCACGATTGGTCCTGGGAGGGGGAAACAGTAGTTAGCTTCAGACTACCAGAGATGGGGGGAGGGGACATTGGCATCGACGTACCAACAGCAAATGGGTATCGTGGTTTATTTTGACCGCATCTAGATCTGCCATAGCGAGAATCTTCTCAAGCACTTAGAAAGTGAGGGGGTGCATATGGATTTCCAGAGGCACTTTGTTAATTCCGCAGAGTTGCTTCAGAATGTTGCAGCTTAAAGGCACTGGAAAGTAGGTAGTGAAGGGGAAGCTCGGCAGTACAAGGGTGGTCCGAGCCCGGAATCCAATTGATCTTCTTGGCAAATCCCTTTCCACACATAACCCTAACCCTCCACTACTGAACCCACCCCCGCTCCGAAGCGGACATTGTCAACTCCCCCTGGAAGGACTTAGTTCAAGACCAGAGGTTGCTGTACCCGGTGAAGTAAGATAATGGTGATCTTTGTATCATGGCCGGATGCTATAAGCCACCACCTTATCTTGTTTCGTCGTTCAGGTAGAAACTAACCTCGATGCCCAGAGTTGGCCAGCCGCCCCCCTTAGAGCGCCCCTGTCGAGACTACTCCGCTTGTCCCTCTCACCAGCCACATATTCGACAGTTTAGATGCGCCACCCTCATCTACACTAGTTAGATGGTGGCGGTTCAAATGATAGATTTGTTCCATGATGAGGGCCTTCAGGGTTGAATCGAGTGCCTCATGCTCGGCCGTCAGGATGGCCATCTCAAGGTTGAAAAGCCGGGGCGAAAATTTCAAAGAATGCCTACTATCTGCTTCATCGGGTTGCGCTTCAACGCCTCGTCTTTGTCTGTGCCCGTCCCCTTGACGATACATCCATCAAGGTTGATAGTAGCGGCACAACCTAAGGAGTCTCAACGAGATGGGCAACAGGATCGACATCGCAGATGATAGCGCGACCGAAAGTGTTACCAGGTGCAGGTGTGTAACTTATATGTGAATGGAAACAAACCAGGGTATTACTAGCACATCACTCAAAATGGGATAAGCACTGCACAACGGAAGTGGTGAGAAACCTTTGTAACCTTGGGAGGCAACCCGACATTTCCGGGGGGCTTTCGATAGCTTACACCACCAGGGTTATGGTCAGAGTTAGGGTGTGGGCGGATTGTTATCGAGTTAGTGTAAGCTGTTCTCCCGATCTCCAAATTGGTGGACATGCATCGCGATGACATAGAATCCCACAAGCACGAGATCCCGTGCTCGCGGGGCGTCCCGGATAGGATGGAGGGGAGGGAGGGACAGGGCCCTGGAAGAGACGGGGACAGGCGAGAATCCCGGCGACTCGTGACAAGCCCAGGAGGCCCAATCATGTGGCGGCATGTCTCACTGCCTCGCGTCATGAGGGGGTATTACAAGGTGGGGCAATGCAATGGGAGGCCAGAAACATTGCTATTGCTGCGGGATGGGGTTACTGTGTAGTTATTGGAGGTCGAGAGGCCGTCGTATTATGCCGCCATCGGTGTTTTGGTGGGGGACCGTGGAGGACGAGAAGCAGGACAGGGAGGCTTGGATTGGGGGGAAGAAGGGTGGTGGTGTGTGTGCGAGTGAGCGCAATGTGAGCACAGGTGGGCGCAGGTGGGCGGGCGAATAATAAACACGTGCTGGGTAATGGGCAACCTTGGAACCCTGCGCTCACCCATCAGAAACGCGAAACAAAGAACAGAAATGTGACGATTTCGTAGAGCTACAGGTCCGCTCCAGGTCCGCTACAGGTCCGCCAAAGGAGCTGCCCCATCTCCCCATCCCCCGCGCTCCGAAAGCAATCCGATAAGTGAGTTTAAAGTCGCATCCAGCCGCCCGTTTGGCCAAAGGAACAAAATCCAACGACAGACGCGGCAGAGGGGCATCAGAAGGCGTCAGTGGGCCAGTGGGAAAGCAGGCAACTCCAAACCGGGGTGGGTCAAGGTGCTGATCGCTGGTGCATGCAGGCCGAGAAACGAAGGGGGTGCTTGAGGGTTGCTTTCGGCAAAGGAGCTGGTCCGTGCATCCGATCCCTCCGCGTCCCGCGA
Source organism: Dichotomopilus funicola (assembly GCF_033296635.1). Classification (NCBI taxonomy): domain Eukaryota; kingdom Fungi; phylum Ascomycota; class Sordariomycetes; order Sordariales; family Chaetomiaceae; genus Dichotomopilus; species Dichotomopilus funicola. Next base: position 166,955 of record NW_026944030.1, read on the forward strand.
TTTGATTCACCTCCAGCCTCAGCTCACATGATCTTCCCTCTCTCGCATCTCCCTCAAACTCACAGCCATCAACAACGCCGAGACGTCAACCTCCAAATCCATCGACAAAATCGAGGTATGTTTGCATCGTTCTCCTATTATTCAAATGTTATTTGCACCAGTCCGCGATAATTTTTACACCCGATTTTCCCGCGTTCTCAGGGATTCCTGCTGACCCACGGAAAGCGCTCGTCACGTTTTCGGGCACGTTCTTCACATGACCTCGCCCTCTTAGACCCAACCAGAGAGCAGAGAAGGATACCAGACAGAGTAAGAACCCTTTGAGAATTCAACATCTCCATCAAGACAAAAAATAAAGCTGGGGCCACCGCAAACCCGCCCCTGGCCGCCGTCCTCTTTGCCCCGGTCCGTTTTGGCGCACAACCATCGTCGGACGCGTCGCTTTTGGAACCGCCGCGGTCGATGGCCAAGGGGCTCTAAAGAGAGGGGCAAAGAGCGACGCACAGCGGGGGGGGGGGGGCAGCCGCATCCTCTCAAGTGAGAGGGAGGTTGTGAGAGAGTAAACAATGATTGCCCTTCTCAAATCGCCTGCCGTTGCATAGAAATGCATTCAGTGCACTTGCAATGGCCCTGGCAATTTGAGCTGTTTTTCAGGGCTTGTTTCGCTCGTTCTTTCCCACCAGGTTGATGGTCGCAGCTTTCGGCGCGCCGGTTTGCGATGGTTCTCTCAGCAGCCAGTGCGGGCCACTGTCTCTTTTAGGAGCATCGCAAGGAGTTGAATTGTGAGGCGAGAAATATTGTCGCCTGTTGGCGTTTTGTTCTCACCTGAGATTTCGGGCGGCTGTTCTTTGAGGCCGCCGGATTTAAAACCATTCAGGCGAATCTCCTCTGCACAAAAAGCTAACCCGTCGCCAGTTTTGACATCCCACATCTCGCCATGGCTGCAACCGTTGGCGTCCAGCACCCTGATCTCTCCGAGGTGTCCACGAGCCCCGGTCAGAAGCGGAAACGCACCGCCGAGTCTTCATCGCCCGATTCACGCCGGAGCAAGCGCGGTGTTGCCGCTGCATCTATGGCGGGAGGCGACTCTGACACCCAAACCTTCCTGGGCGATACTGTGAGCATCGCACAGGCTGCGCACGACCACGTAAACGTAGACGACTTCAGCGCTCTGGCACAGGCTACCGCTGCGGACCATGAGAACGCGGCCGATACGTCCAACGCATCCAGTACCGCCGCTGCGGCCCTCAACATGTACCCATCGCTGCATGTCCCCCAGTCGACCGAGGAAGCCTTCGCCAACCAGCCCACACCAGAGACGCATCATGACGAGAGCAGTTTCAACGGCCATTCTGTCAGCCAGGCGCCACCAGGCGGCCTGCCGCTTCCCCCGCCGCCATCAACCATTCAACAACCGCCGCCCAACGGAGTGCAGTCACAGGAGCAGCGGTATAGTGCGCCGCCAAGCGCTAAGCCTGCTGTCGGCTCTGAAGAGTGGCACAAGATGCGAAAGGATAACCACAAAGAAGGTTAGTTGTTCTGGTAATCCCACCTGCGACGAAGTTCTAACACATCATGTAGTGGAGCGCCGTCGCCGCGAGACGATCAACGAAGGCATCAACGAGCTGGCCAAGATTGTGCCCGGGTGTGAGAAGAACAAGGGCTCGATCTTGCAGCGAGCGGTCGCCTTTATCACCCAGCTAAAGGAGAACGAGTCGCAGAACATTGAGAAATGGACCCTCGAGAAACTTCTCACCGAGCAGGCCATCGCCGAACTCAGCCAATCCAACGACAAGCTGAAACAAGAGTGCGAGCGCTTGTATCGTGAGCTCGATACATGGAAGCAGATCGCTCAAAGCGCCGGCCTGCAACTGCCCGCACAGAAGGAGGAGCCGGGGTCAGGCAATTAGGTACTTCCTGGTGCCCTTATTTCTGACCCCCTCGCTGCCCCCGCTTATGCCCCTAACTCTGTCCCAGCCCCCTGCTCGTCGACCATGGGCGCCACTCCCAACACGGCGGCTCACCAGCCACAGCCACTCCTAGTCGATGAGTATACCTCTTTGTTTCCCGAATTGAGGGACTCGTTCGCGTTCCCGGACGGAGGCTGAGCTCTTAACTAGGGCTGTGGTGCGGGTGTGAGGTGAGAGCTAGGGAAAAGGGCAGAGAGTAGACGACGGGGGCGGAAAGATACATCATTTTCCTTGCGCCACGGTCGTCGCTATATTTCTCACTTCGAGATTTTTTTCCAAAGCGCATGCGACTTGCTTGCTTTACGGGATATACCCGGTGATCTCCCGTCACCGTTCTTGAGCTTTCTCAGAGTCTTTCCTTTTCTTCTCATTCGAGTTTTTTTTTCGGGGGGTTCGGGTTTCCAGGTTCTCAGGTTTGGGCTTTCGTTCGGGGTTTTCTGACTTTCTGCCTGGGTATTTGTACGATGGATATGGCGAGTGGTGTGACGGAGTGGATTTGCTCTGTCCTCTTCGCTTGCGGGGGGGCATCCTTTGGCAACTTCAAGCGCTTTGGTGCTTTCTGAGATTCACGGGATATTACTCTGGGGCTCGGCAAACTTAGCTAGAGAGATGGACCTTCATGGTCCTTTCCATCATTAGGTCGTTGGTAGTTGCCATTCTTCTGCCCTGCTTTCTTCTTCCAGCTTGTGTGTTTGCTGTTTGGGTTTTGGGAACGGCGACGGATGGATGGGAACTGGCGCTAGGCTCGAGGATCGTACAACGGCACGGTCTTGGACGGGCGGACTGGGTGGATGGGTATATGGGCGCCGGAAAGGGTTGAAATGGGTCGGTATTTTGTGTGTTTTCCGTACAGGGTTTGCTGGATGTCGCCGACAGAGATGTCCTTCACAGAGTGAAAGAGAGCAGACAGAATCAATGACAGCTTGTTCACATAAAAAACAAAAAACATTTGAGTAACAGAGACAGGCAAGCACGCTGCGGTTCACCGACCAGGGCTGGAAGCCGACCCTTTTATTCATCAGGTAAACCTCCCAGCCATGCCAGCCCAACTCGTTAGTTAGTCCTCGTGATTCACACAAAACCGCCCCCAACAAACACGCAATCACCCCTTTCCCCTTGACCTGCCACGTTACCTTCCCCAACTTTATTCTCAACGGCCAGATTCGGTTCGAGGCTTGGGGCTAGCTTAAGGGCCTGTCGTGGCATGGCATGGCATGGCATGCAAGGTGTGGCGGTGGAGAGAGAGAGAACGAGAGAGGTTGGCTGCTGAAGATCAGTCCCTTTGCTGCCCAGCCCAGCCCTCTTCCGATATGCGGGGCCGATTCATGGCTGCCGATGCCGGCCCGGGGCTGTTGTGTCACCGGTCCGTTGCAAATGCAGCTTTTTTGTAGGTGCTGATAACTGCTGTGATAAGAAACCCCTGTTTTGGGGAAGCGAACGGTTGGAAGTCCAGACCCTGCCAAGCAAACTGGAGGGGAAGAGGGGTCAGACAAGGGGACTTGTTGACTTCCGTGGTTTTTAGGGAGCTTCTAACTGGTTGTGGTTTATATGCATCCAAGTTTTCTTGCTATTAGAGGAACAGAAGGAGCTGGGATGAAGAATTGTATTGGACGTTGAGGATTGGTTCACTTTCATCCATGTTGGAACAACTCAATCTACATAATGGTACGATGTATCCGTACTAGCCCATGAATCAGGGAAGGTACGACCAGAGAATTCCCAAAAGGCATTGATAAGATATGGACTTGTTTGTCCTGCGGGAATCGGGCGTGTCGACCCCCTGACTGCTTGACGTAATGGATGGATCCTGTCGGAGCTCTCATCTGGAGCTTCCTCTGTCGCTGCCCGAGCTTTCCCCGCATCGGCATCCGCAACAACGCTCCGGGAAGGGACCGGTCTTGCCTGAACCAGGGGATATAAGCCGGCGGTACCCTTGAGACAGCATCATCGTCGACTTCCATTGGTGGTGGTGTCTTTTTAAAGCTCCTCCCCCTCTTTCAATTCGATCCCGGACGAATTGGTTGGTTCATTCGGCCACACATCTTCTTTTCTTTCCCATATTTACACGCTCCCCTCCCTCATCCCAACTGAGTGGGAGAGGCCTGCCAGACACGACAACATACGCCAAAGAAGGAAGTCAGAAGACAAACATCCAATATGTCGGCGTGCAGAGCCCTTCGGGGCAACGCCCTCCTGCGCGCTGCTGCCGTCGCCCGGCCCATTGCTAGCCTCGAATCTCGCCGCACCTTCACGGCCACTCCGCGCGCCATGTCGTCTTTCTACAAAGGATGGGAGCCTGAGGGACCTTCTGTGAAAACCCAGATCCCGGGACCCAAGGCCCAGGCGGCCATTGCCGATCTGGATACCGTGTTTGACACACGCAGCTTGAACATGCTGACGGATTACTCGAAGAGCGTGGGCAACTACATTGCGGATCCGGATGGCAACGTGCTGCTAGACGTGTGAGTACCGGGTGTATTGGGCGAGAGATGGGGAAAGAGTGAGAAAGAGACGGTGTTTAACAAAACCCCCTCATAGATACGCCCAAATCGCCTCGATTCCTCTTGGGTATAACAACCCGACCCTTCGCGCGGCCGCCCGGAGCAACGAAATGATCAACGGCATCATCAACCGCCCCGCGCTCGGCAACTTTCCACCGGCGGAATGGGCCGAGGTTCTCAAAAGCGGCATCCTCAAGGTCGCACCCAAGGGCCTCAACCAGGTGTTCACCGCCATGGCCGGCTCCGATGCCAACGAGACTGCCTACAAGGCCGCTTTCATGTGGCGGCGCCAGCGCGAGCGTGGTGGTGCCTCGGTCGAGTTCACCGAGGAGGAAATGAACTCGGCCATGAACAACCAGAGCCCCGGCGCCTCGCAGAACCTGTCTATCCTGTCCTTCAAGACCGGATTCCACGGCCGCCTCTTTGGCTCGCTCTCCACCACCCGCTCCAAGCCCATCCACAAGCTTGATATCCCTGCCTTTGACTGGCCGCAGGCCACCTTCCCACAGCTCAAGTACCCCCTCGACCAACACGTCGAAGAAAACGCCGCTATTGAGCGTGCGGCCCTCGAAGAGGTCGAGAAACTCATCACCACTTACCATATTCCCCCCTGCGCCGTCGTCGTCGAGCCCATCCAGTCCGAAGGCGGCGACAACCACGCTACGCCTGCCTTCTTCCGCGGCCTGCGTGAGATCACCCGCAAGCACGGGGTGCTGCTCATCGTCGACGAAGTCCAGACAGGTGTCGGCGCCACTGGCCGCTTCTGGGCACACGACCACTGGGACCTCCCGCACCCTCCGGACATGGTCACCTTCAGCAAGAAGGCGCAAACAGCGGGGTACTACTTCGGCAACCCGGAGCTGCGTCCCAACAAGCCGTACCGGCAGTTCAACACCTGGATGGGTGACCCGGCCCGCGCTTTGCTCTTCCGCGCCATCATCGACGAGATCGAAAAGCTCGACCTTGTTAAGCACACCGCTCGTGTCGGCGACTATCTGTTTGGCAAGCTGGAGGCGCTGGCCGAGAAATACCCAGGCCAGTTCAATAACTTGAGGGGTAAGGGCCAGGGCACGTTTATCGCCTTTGACAACCCGCGTCGGGACGAGTTCTTAGTCAAGGCCAAGACACTGGGTGTGAATATTGGCGGGAGTGGACAGAGCGCGGTGCGGTTACGGCCGATGCTGATTTTCGAAGAGAAGCATGCGGATTTGCTGGTGGACGTGTTGGAGAAGATTGTCAAGAGCTGGTAGGGCGGCTCCATAGACGATGATGATGAGGATGATGATGATGATGCTTGGGTGCCTGTGGGGAGGAGGAGAAAGAATATGGTGTCGTGGACGCAAATGGTGATGCCTTTGGATGCGTGAAGCAGAAGATTTTGGAGTAGTGCAAGCAGCATGACGCCGCGACAATAAAAATAATATGATGGTGCCAACCACATGATTTTTGGAAGCAGACCATATGCTTGTTTATTGAGCGTCATTCCCGGTATACGTTTCAACCGTAAGAAATGTACATCGCAATATGTCTCTTAAAACAACAACGTATAACCCGAGTGTGTGAACACTCAACAATCGTGCCTTCATCATCACCCCTTGACAGAATAAACCTGCCCGTCCCATACTCAAGGGTATCCTCTCCTATTCCTACTGCCTCTCTGTCTGCCATACAATGAACCAAACCGCGCACCCTTCACGTTCCCCATCATATCCCGTTTTCCCATGGCATGACGTCGGCCCGGGAAAATAGCCACCATGGATTATGGAGTTATATGAGTTATTCGCATCCACCGGCAAAAGAGAAAGCCGAGGATGGAGAAAAAGTAAAAGGCGAGAGACAAATATTAAATGGATGTAGGTTCCCAGAACAGAACAAAAATAACATGATTCCCGTTTAAGTTTTTTCCATCCTCCCTTCCCTTCCTTGATGATGGAGAAAAAGAAGGCATTTGCGGCCTGGGTTAGCCGCCTGCTTCTCAGAGCAGTGAGTCAGTCAATCAATCAATCCCCTTGTTAGCTTTTCACCCTCGATGCCCTTCTGTTGACTGACTGATACAAGGGAGATAGAGCGGGGGGTATTCTTATGAAAAGCCATCTATTCCGCCCATCCATCCATCCGTCCGTCCGTCCATCCATCCACCGACCCATATCCGCCCATTCGTCCGTGGGATAGATAAAAAAACAGGTCAATCAATATGCTGCCACGCCATTGGATGGAGAAAAAAGAAAGAAAATTAAAGAAGGCAAATCAATGGCTCATCACCGCCCGCTGGCGTTGGCGCTGTTGCTGCTCTTGGTCCTCCCTCGGCTTAGAAGGCTGGTCCACGTCCATATCCACCTCCCTGGCAGTCGGTCCGTTTCCGTTCGGAAGGGCAGCGCCAGAGTTCGCAGCGGTAGCCGCGCCGTTGATGTGCATGTTCTTCGTATTAGTAATAATAGTGTTGTTGTTGTTAATGGCGTCGTTCTTGAGACCCTTAACATCTCCCTCCTCAGCGTGCGCCTCATCCTCCAGCCGCTGGGCCTCCTCGTTCTCCCGCATGAGCGCCTCTTCCTGTTCGCGCATCGACCGCTCCTCTTCCGTCGGCGGGGTATCCATCGGCGGGGGCGGCGGAGTGGGGGGGCTGGGGACGGCCTCGCCTGCTGCTGTGGGGTTGCTCGGTCCATCGGCCTCGGCGTCGTCCTCTTTGAAACGCTTGACCGAGTGTGTCTCGGAAGGCGGGGCGCCGGGTGAGTCGTCGGTTTCGATCTCGCCGTTGTGGTCATCCCGCTTGCGCTTTCGATCGGCGGAGCTGCTTGGGCTGAGGTCGGCGTCGGACATCATTAGGTCGTCTTTGATGGGGGTAGCGGTCGAGCTCGCGGGTGCGGCGCTGCTTGGTTGGGTAGAGGACGACGGTCCGCCATTGCTCGGGGCTTTCTTCTTCCCGTGCTCGGTGTACTTGACCACGGCGCGGGCGAAGAACTCGTGCGCATAGCTGCGGACCTTTTTGGCCTGCTTGCTGCTGATGGACGTTGGGTCTTCGACCCGCTTGTTCTTGTAGTCCGAGGCGACAAGCTTTTTGTTGACCTCGCGAGCGAATTTCTTCAGATCCTCTTTGGGCAACTTGCCGTGGAACTTGTCCACGACATGCTTGACGTGAGGGAAGAGCTGGCAAAGTTAGTACGGGTGGATACAAGCCATTCGGAAGCACAAAAAGAAAATAAACTCACTGTGTTCTCATAGATCTTCATCTGTTTCTCGATCGGTAGAGAACGCCACTTTTCCTTCTTCGACTCGGCTGCCGCCGGTGTGGTCGACCGCTGTGGGGTGTGGTTGGCCGAGTGTCGCGGAGTGGGCTCCTTGGTCAACTCGTCAATGATACTCTGCAGCACCTTTTGGTCCTGCTGGGCCTTGGCGGACGTCTTCGGAACCTCGATGGCGGGCGTAAGGGGCCGCTGCCACTGTACCTTGCCGGTCGCATCGTAAAAGTAATAGCGGCCGGTATTCTTGTCGGTGTTGACAAACCAGCCAGCCGGCAGGTTGGTGGGGGGTTTCCGGGGCCGCTGTGCCGAGAAGAAATTGGCATTGCGCTGCGGGATGCTGCTGCGGGGTCCAGTCGGAATCGCCACATTGGCGAAGGGGTCAGCACCACCAGAACCACCAACAGCAGCAGACGACTTGGACGGCTCGTCACGATCCTTGTTGCGCCGCTCCTCTTCAAACGAGTTGCCCACGACAGGCGCCGACGGGTCGTGTTTCTTGCGCGGGATCCGGTAGGCGGTCTCGAGCTTGCTCCACTCATCCAGCAATCGCTTTGCAGCAACGGCAACCTCCTCGTGTTCTGCCGAGGCTAGCGGCTGCACGGCACCCTCGATTTTGGAGTCCGAAATCTTGTTTTTCGTAATCCGGGGAAGCTGGTACAAAATGTCGAGGATCTGCAGCACGACATTGGTGTCCTCCCTGAACGTATTGAGTGTGGTCCTGAGGATCTGGTAGCCGTGCATCCTCACGACACGATGGCGCAGGTGCTCGTCCTCGGTGGCCTGGACACGAGAAAGCAGCTTGACGGCAATCCACTTCTCTTTGCACTGCATGAGTGTCGCCATGACCTTGGTGACTCCATCCTCGTCCAGAGCGCGGGGCTGCACGCTGTTGACGTATTCCTCATCATCCTCGGTGGCCTTCTTCTTGCGGGGCTTCTTGGCAACTGCAGTGTCCCAGCTGTCGCCGTCGTCAATGCCGAGCGCCTCAATCGTGGCGAGCGGCAATTTCGTCGCACGCTCTGTTTGGGTCTTGCCGCCAATGAAGCCGACGCAATTGGACTCCCCGCAGTAGCACGGCTGTGGGTCAGCGCCGTATCGGTCGACATTGTAGTTAAACACCAACTCCTCGCCAGCCCGGATCGAGCGGGCGGCAAAAATACCCATGCGCAGCTTCTCGCCCACCACCCATTTGTCCACGTAGCAATTCGGATTGCACGAGTGGTTGCAGAACCGCCCGAGGTTGCCCTTCTTAGTGGCATCCACGAACTCGCTCTTGGTCAGCGACATGAAGTAAAAGTGCTTGATGCCCTCCTTGTCGTACTTCACCATCCGGTTGCGAAAGGTCGGCTCGTTAATGACCTCGCCCACATACTCGAAGATGAAGTCGTTGGCCTGCAAGTCAGCATCCGCGCGCAGGCCGAACCCCTTCTTCTCGGTCTTGATGACCGAGACATTGGCCCATTGCTTTTGCTGAAACCGTTGGTTCTGGCAGCCCTCCCCACAATTGCAGTCGCCGTGGACACACTCGATCTTGGTGGCTCGATTGATGCAGTCTGAGTCTTCGCCACAGGCATGATTTTGGCCGTCATCTGCACAGCAAAAAAAGACGAAAGTCAGCGCCCGGATGGGGGAACTAGGAACCGAAAAAGGAAAAGTAACATACGCCACTCCTCAGCACAGTCGCAATCCAGCGCGTCATGATCCGACGAGCCCATATTCCTCGAGCCATAGAGACAGTCGTTGATGACTTGAAACGTGCTGCACGCGGTTTCCGTGGCGTTGGGGAGATGGTCGAACATCGGCGGTGGGTTCCGTGTCATCTTCTGTGATGCTTTGCGCGATGCTTTCGGCGCCGTGCCGTTTTCGAGAGTCGGTGTGCTGTCGGAGGCCGATTTTATGTCATCTGGAGACATGCTGGTGGCTCGGGAGTCGGTTTTCTTGAGGCCGTTTGGCGTACCCGAATCGCTGTTGTCCTCTCTTTTAAACTTGACCCCATTGGATTTCGTCTTTTCATCATTCTCTGAGCCCGCACCCACTCCCGGAGCGCGATTTGCTCCCTCCATGGCAGCCAAATCTGTACGCGCAAAGCGAAGAGTACCGGGTCAAACGTGTGTCAAGATAGAATCGCGGATAACCGAAGCCGAGAGGGATCGTAGGACGGTCCGTGGAAAATAAAGTCGGATGTGGTCGGTGATGCGGAGCACGGAGCGTGATACCTCGAAGAAAATATCGGGAAAAGAGCGGCGAGAAAAAGTGTGAGCGGAGGAGGAGGAAGAAGAAGAAAAAGAAGAAAGGGCCCGGCAATGTTAGGAGGAAGCTATTCTGCTGGTGCGCGACGGGCATGCGACATGGGGACCAGAATCGAAGGGCGGGTCCAAGCGATTTGGAGGGTAAACAGGGGCCGTGGATTCCGTCGCATCCCAAAAAAGAGAATGAACCTATTGAAGCCTATTGTTCTCCATAGCAGTGTGGGTATTGTATCTCACAGCCGGCATGCCAATTGAACGTTGCGGTTCTCGGGTTGCGTTCCTTCCTTATTTTTTTTTAGAGGTTTGAAGACGGTGCCCCGATGTAGGCTGAGAGACGGCGCGCGACGCCAATCCGCCGACCTCCAACAGGCAAGAAAAGGTGGGGCTATCTACTGCACGGTCCGGTTATATTCCGCGCAACATCCCGCGACGGCCATGCAAACCCCACGGACCTACGGGCTTCATCGTCGGGCTTTTTCCATCCCGGCGATTATTGTGACGTTTTTGCATTCATCGTCAGCCTACATTGCGTGGCCCAGCGATTTGACGAAAGGGTAATAAACTCTACAGCTCTGCGATGCAGGTGCACGCTGCCTTTGATTCTTTGTCCCGTTCGCCGTAACTATGATTTATTGCTTCCATAGGCACCGTAATCATCCACTCACACAAAGTGGAGTGATAGATCTCTGACGAGGCCAACTACTAGTTGCATAGCAGTAAGTATATCACATTAACGTAAGTCGAGTGTTCCGAGCAACCTGCCCGTGGCGCAGTTGAGCTTAGCCGGGTCAGGCACTCTGGACTATTCTTCTTTTCGTTGGGCTCGCTTGGGCGAGTAAAGTTTCTGCAACGGTTCCATGAAGCCATCATCGCCATCAAGGCCCTTCGGTTCCGTTCGCACGGATCCTTGCAGCCAGATCGGAGCGGTGTGCATGGAACGGACGGACATGCGAACCAGAAACCAGAAATACCGCCCGACACGCGTTCCGGGCAGGGCAGAGACGGCATGACGGTCCAGTCCAAACCCTCCCTTTATATAGCTTGTAACCCGGAAGGAACCTGGAGACCATCGCCGCATTCCATTGCCAGCTCATCGTGCAGGAAGGCCGGGTGGAGCAGATGCCCAAGAAAAGAAAGCCCAAAGGGCACGCATTTAAAGACCTGGGGCGCCCTCGGCCGCTGATGATTTGATGGCCCGACAAAAAAGCGGCGCTCCGACAAAGTCTCACCAACAGCACAACATAGCGCGCAACTCGCGAGAAGCATCACCAACTAAATGACGTTTTTGAGCCTCTCTTCAGACAGCACTGACCCCACCGAGATCCTCACGAATCGATGCGGCTCTTCGAGAACACCAGATCGATCTCCCACCCGAGCCTGTGAGATTGCTCAACTGACGATTCCGGCCGCTGCCATTGGCGAGCAGTCTTCCGCGATGCAACCAATGGGTCGCCTGAGCGGGCCGCTTCCACCTCCTGGCCCGGTGGGGACCCCCTCTGGCGCCTGGTTCTGGAAAGAGCCAATTGCGCCGAGTGTTTGAAAGGACGTCGACCTCACTTCAGAAACACCAGGAAACGCTAGGGATGTCCATGTTGTTGCCCTCGCCTTCGAGACCGTGGTCGATGTCTCGGCCGCCACTTCCCCGGGATGCGGTCAACATCGAACAAGGGCAAGCTCGGGCCGAGATTGGGCTGTTGGTCAGGCCGAAATCTCAAGGGAGGGGCATGCAGCACCTTCCCCAGAATCGCCGCATCCTATCATGGAAGAGCAGGAGACACCCCCTAGGGGGGGTCACATGTGCGGGCAGCTGCACGTCGGCTCCCTGATGCAGCTGGACCCGCGCGCCCAGAATCGCCCATTCATTAGGATGGAAGCTGCATTCAAACAACCTGCGGGAAAAGAATACATCCCCGGCACTGCTGGACCGTGGGCGCACACCCCTCCCTTCGCCTCTCTTTCAATGTCGCCGTTGGGGGGACGAGATCGGACACACCTCGACCCACGCACGTCTCCAAACTTGGAAGGAGGCCTGTCAGTCTGGGCCTAGGGCTGTTTCGTTCCCATTCCAGAGCCACCTGGGTTGCTTGTTGTGTTTCGCTCACCTCTGCACGGCGAGAAGAGACCCGTCGCGTCCGAGAATCGTGGGTTGCATTTGAGGCGCCCGCTTCCATTGCCGCTGGAGTCGCTCTCGGATCAGAGTCCCGGTCAGGATCAGTCAGCACCAGAACGGTTAAAAGCGTTGTGTGCAAGGTCGACGGTGGGGAAAATATGGGTGGGTTTTGGCCGTCGTGTGTCCGCTGCGGTTCCGCTGGCCTGAGGATGCTCGAGAGACCGTTCGGACGCGATAAACGGATGTGCTTGTTGAAGAACATGGAACCTGTCGGATTCCCTTCTTTGCCCTTACACTAGTCGGCCGGCATTGTTTTTTCCCCGTCTCGCGAGCAGGACTTGTTGCGTTGATGTCCACACCATCTCGCCCGGGGCCGAGCTCACGCTATTAGCCACCTGAACTGTCAAGTGATCCGGCTGCAGCTTGCATGGCCTGTGAGACACCGCAAATGGACCCAAAAAAAACCAGACGACCAGATGCGCCCCCCGACAGCCCACACTGGATCAAAGACATTGGAGGTCGCGGGCGGCTGATGATCATGCCAGATCTGGGGTGGTGTTGACCCAAGACAAAGCGTGGCGATGGCTCAAAGTTAACGCCCTCATGCATCCGCGGGTTTGATGCAGGGAAGACGGCACCGAAGGAGAAATCCTGAAGGAGAAAGGGGCCACTCGAGAGTTACGCGACGGGAAGAAACCTAGGAATCAAACTTTGCGGACTTCGCTCCCGGCTTGCGAGACTGGCTAGGTGCGCATCCATCTGACGCTCGGGCAAAACAACCCGGAACAATCAGCAAGCGCAAGAACAAGGGCAGTAGCGACCGGGGGACGGCTTGGACGGGCAGCCTCGCAGAGGCAGACAGACTGTGCAGTGGGTTTCGGTGGGACTCTGGTCGCTTGTTTTGCAACGTTCAGGCCCCCTTTCTGCAGCAACGCAGCAGCAGTAGCGGGCACCCAGCAGCAACAAGACGCGCGCTTCGGACGGCTTCGCGTGTGTCTTTGGCGCCCTTTGCCCAGATCCGCCCACCTGTCAACCACTCGAATTCCCACTGCGCGACCTTTCTGAAGTTTGACCCCCGATGTTGTCTTTCTCCCGGGCGGCTCTCCTGCGCTGACGGTCTCGCCCTAGGCGGATCTGATCTCACTCGACATTCGTTTATTCCTTAGAGTCTCGGTCGTCCGTCTTTTCGCTCTCTCTCACTCTCTCTCTTGACCCCTTTTTCTTCTCCTCGCCGCTGCTAAAGCTGTCGAAACTGCTGGAACGCGACGCACACACCTCAATCGCCCTTCAAGAAGCCGGTCTCTCACACACACCACCCGTGCGGCCTTTCGCCCTACGTTGCCTCATTACCTTCGACATACCCCAAGACGCCTGGTCCCCTAGTGTCGTGGTGTCGCTACTCCTCTGCCTCCAAGTAGCCGGGCAAAAAATCAGAATCCACGAGTCGAGCAAGGCCTGAACCTCATCCATTCTCATTCACCGAGCGACACATCACGTCACCTCGTCAAATGAACGAATACCAGCAACTTGTGGCCCATTTCTTCACTTCTTCACCCTCCTTTCCTCCGCTACCCTGGGGCCCCGATCTTTCCGTTCATTAACCATGGAGTCCGTCTTCAATGACGCCGAAAAGGTGCGTTACCACCACACGTCGCTTAACCCCCACTTTCCAGTGTTCACATGAGCCTAACTATGACTCCATCGGCCGCAGCGCTTCGTGCTAGCCGAGATGATCAAGCTCAGCGAGCTGGACGTGGGTGTCCTCGTCAACTTGATCAAGTCACATGGCATCCAACCAGACTGGATGCACATGCAGCTTCCCGGAGGTAAGTTCGGATGCTACGGCCGGCTCCAAGCCTAGGTCTCAAACCCGGCCCAAGAACGGGCGGAACACTAACCGGCGGCTGCAGGACGCAACATGAGCCAGTGTGTGCATGCGGCGGAGGTTATGTTCGACACACCCATGCCGCCACCTATAATCTCTTCGCTGAAGCGTAAATCGCTTGGCGACCTTCCAGACCCTTACCCCAAAAGACAGGCTGTCGCGTCTCCCGGCGAGGTGTCGCCGCGGGGGTTTACGCCGGGCTCGATCCTGCACCAGCAACCACCACCACCACCCCCGGTGAATATCCAGCAGCGACCCAACGGCTACTCGCCAGCACTTCCAGCTCCTGCCCCGCCAGCGGTGACTTCTCCGTACAACCCCACGCCGCCGCCTCGAAAACGCGGGCGTCCACCAAAATCGGCTCAGAGCGCCTGGCAGAACGTGACGCCAGCTCATATTGCCCCTTCTCCCGCACCGACAGGCCAATCGCAACAACCGCATAGTCCCGGTCTGCAAACCCACACGACGTACCAGCATCAGGCTACCCAAGGGCACCCCGAAGTCAAACGATCCAAGAAGCCTCTACCCGAGATCGCGCCCCGGCCGACGCAAGGTATGGCAGCTCCGGAACCATCTCTCAGGTCTCCAGCCATGTCGGGAGGGGAATTTCAAAGTTGGCGCGAGGAGACGGGCCGCCGAGATAATTATCAGTTGCTCGGGGCCGAGGGTCAGGCGCGGGACCGCCCGCTTTTGCCACGGCCACGAAGCCCACTCCCACCTGCGAGGGATCTCATGCGAGCCGGCTCGGCGGAGCCGCGCCGGTTTGCGTCCACTCCGCCGCCGAGTGCTACAGAGCCGGTAAAGAAAGAGAGCCAGCCAGCGATAGCAACGACCGAGCCGTTTAGGGCGTAACGGGGCTAGCAGAGGTTCCCACGGTTTTCAGCTACGTTTATCAGTGGACAAAGGAACCCTTTTCTCACGTTATCTTGGGATGGCCACCGCACGAAAAGACATGACGAGGACTTTCTTCTTTCCGTCCTTCTTCCCCCCTTTCCAGCCATGGAGACACGCCCCTTCGTTATCTTATTTTCCACATCGAATCCTTTTGCAAGCTTGGATTTCCGAAAAACGGCAGCACGACAAAATACGACACCAGCAGCGGCGACAACAGTAGCAGCAGTAGCAGCAGCACGAGAGGGTAATGGCAAAAATGACGCTACGGTCGGCTCTACAGGGACACCTTTACGATTACCCCCGCCCATTTACGCCTCGCTTTCAACACCGACGTTGACTAGAAATGACACACGACCGTATGCGGCTGGGTGGTGAGCACGGCATGGCCCGAGCACGAGCAACGTACGAGCAAGCACGACACTGCATGTTTTTTTTTCTTTTCTGTTCTCTTAATGAGTCGACAACGATTTTAGACGGCCTAAAAGCGTGCCTATCGATCTTCCACTCCTTCAACGTATGATCCTGTTTCTTCCCCTCGTTCGACTTATGATTCGCTTTTTCTTTTACTTCCTTTTTTTCTTTCGCCTCTTTCCCTTTTGATTAGCCCTTTGTTCCTCGTTTCAGCCGCCTCTACAGGGTCTACATCAGATTTCCTGCTCTCCTACTTTTCCTTTCTCACGTCCGATTCTTCTTCATACCAGTCCCATTTTCATGATTTTTGATCCTATATAATAACGACCTACCTTCTGGTGGATATTATATCACTCCTGGGCTACTTTCTCTACTTTTATGAGAGAGCCCAGGTGGTGGCGGATGTTTAATGGGATGGTATACGGTGATGAAGTTGTAAGATTCATGTACGACAAAGAGAGATCTTGCGGTCGGTTCGAACGCAATGGGGGGGCTGCGTGTACCTTGTCTGGTAATTGTAATTTATATTGACGCAGACGGGTGAATGAAAATCGGTTTAATTGTGTCCCAACATGAGATCCTGCTTGCCGGGGATCAAATGGCAGGTAACGCCGCTCCCTGTACCTCTACGGCTCAACGTTTGCTGCCTTGACTCTGGTAACTGCTTTCGTCCGCAATTAGATGCCTCGCCCACATAAATCTCCTTTTTCTCTCAGGAAGGTTGTAGGCAAAGGAGCATAAACTAATTCGAAACTTCCTTCACACTTTGCTCATTCCTCCCCATCACTCTGATGTCTCTTCTCAAATAACAAACTCAATATTGTAAGGACGTCGCAGCCCCCCCATCAAACCAACCCAAAGTCCGGATGTCCAATCCGAACGAAGCTTTTTCCTCTCACCTGCGCCAATCACAATCCCACTCCCTTCAACCATTCGATGCGGCGCACACCGGCATTGGCCAGAATCCCCGTCTGACTGCGCCGTCGCTGGACGTCAACTTATCCTTTCTTTGCTGTATGTATGTACCACAGCAGGCTTACCCACTCATTTCCCCCTTTTCCGAATCCCAGCCAACCAGAGGATTTGGCTTTGGTCCCGTCGCTCTCATGTGTGTTGTGCTGGCACGATGTGGCTGGTGGGTTTGTGCTGCATGTTGGAGTTACCGGAGTTTGGCTGCCAATGGGAATCAAAGTTTGGGGTTGTATGAATGAAGGTATATGCGGCTGGTTTGGTGATGGGGTGCTTTTTCTGTTGCTTTATGGGAGATTATTTTGGGGTTGTTCGGAGGACGCAGTGCTGGTGGTGGAAGACTGACTTACTTCCTTGCTTCCCTTGCGAGAGTACATGTACGATGTTAGACAAAGCTGGCTCCCCGGCCCAAGGTTCAGTTCAGCTCGTCAGAAATGCAGATTGCGTCTAAGATTCATAGGGAGATCTGCATTTGCCTCGTTTACTTTGTATTTAGACAGTATTCGACTACGGTTCCCGCCGGTATTAGACTTTGACAAAGAAAACGAGCCCTGCTTAATACGACTCGCGACAAACACAACCGGTGTGCAATGAGTCTGTGGTTCATAGGCTCAACATCCATTTCTTTGCCCAATAAAAAATAAAGTTAACCGAATGGACGGTGACAACGGCAACTCCTCGCCATCCGCAACAAGATAGCTACTAGGATGAGCCAAAATTCTCTCCGAGCAGAGTCTTCCCCTGCCCCTGCGATGATGCTTGGTTCGGCCGATGCGAGACCAGGGTTTGGGAGAACGAGTTCTGTCCTCAGTCAGCCTCGATCAAGACCCTGTCGGTCGCTTACCTCCTGATATCTCAACTTTTATTTATTTTAGTCAAGACGAAGTTCTTTTTACCAGGCCCCCTAGTTAGTGTACATACGCAGAAGTCGTGTCGACTACACAGTAACTGTTTTCTGACTGCTTCTTGAAGCTGACAAACCCTCACGGAAGGGATGGCACCGATCGATCTGAGATGTCTTAGATCCAAAAGCTGTTTTTGTTTTGTTTTGTTTGTCTTCGGGCCAGGCCGGCGGGCCGGGAACAGAGACGCCCCATTTCACTTGAGCACAGCCGCTTCCATATACTACACTCCACGAGTGTACTGTGTAGTGGAGTTGTCTGGTGGAAAATCCCCAGTTGGTGAACCTGACTTTCCCTCGGGCTCTGACATCGTCATCCCTGACCAGACCGGCTGTCTCTTGAGATGCCGGCTGATAAAGGCCCACAAACCCCGATCCAGGAGTGCCGAGAAGGTTTGCCCTCGGGCCCCCAGAAGCGGCCTCAGCGTGGGATGAAACAAATCCAGCTGGATGAGGAAGCTGTGGTTGCACGGTCACGATCTGAGGGTTCTTACTCGGACGCTTCTTACTTCCACTCCAAACTGAGGGCCTGAGCTTCGGTTAACAATGAAGTCTGTCCGTCGAGACAACCGCCTGGAATGGATTTCTCAGCCGACTTTATCTGCCCGAACGAGCAGCTCCGAAAGAACAGGAGGAGTCACATTCTACTGCACGTGCATTCCTACCCGATTAGTATGTGTCAGTTCGCAAGGAAGCTTAGAAGGGTAAAACAAGAGCCCCTGCCGCCCATGGTTCGGATGTTCCCTCATCAGCGTTAGCTTCAAAAAGGAAAAACCTTCTAGCGGACTTCGGCGGAGTGTTTTCTCCATCGCTCAGCCCTTGCGCAGGGCAACATCACGGCCCTCGGCGGCGACCGCACGCGCCGGAAAGGAAAAAAAATAAAAAATCTAATAAAATACCTCAGCTCGAGCTCCGGCTCGGCTTGCGAGGCCAGGGTGCGTATTCCGAAAGACGTCAGCAGCTGACAACGGCCCCGAGGCGGCTGCAGGCCTTGGGGGAAATGAATTGTGGGGCAGCGGAGCGAAGCTTCGACGCGCGGTCCCCAGCTTTGTCAGTCGTTGACGTTCCGCTTTCCAATTCCATCTTGGATTAGTTATTTTCTTGATGCTGTGTGCGGTTGAGTTCCGACTGAGTAATCCTCATACCTGTCGGGGTTGGATACCGTTGCCAGATGTCAAATTGACCGGTGTGGTCCCATGTATGTAGTGTAGTGTACTCCGCACCGAAATCCCGTCTGACATCCGGGTTGTTCGGAGGAAAAATTTGTTCTTTTTTTACAGTAATTTTTTCCTCAATTATTTTTTCATCTTCGATGGGGTTCAATTGACGAGTAGAAGACTCATCGTTGAGTGGTTTGAGTCACTCAGTCACTTCTTCAGATGCAGGAGCGCTGGAAGTACGTCGACCATTGCGACCTCAGAGGAAAAATTGCCTTGCACTCCGTCCTCGGGCTCACGGGTGTCTGTGTATTCGGACTGCGGCAGCACGGACGAAAAGCATTGTCTCTCTTACCCGGGATGGAACGGGCCGCTCGGTACTGCTTATGCCATGGCGGCAAAAAAAAAAAAAAAGAGAGCAAAAAAACGAAGAAAAAAAGCGCAAACGACGAAAAAGAGATTTCCAACTCCGTCGTCACTCGTCAGGAACGCTCGGGTGTCCCTGGCAAGCCTGGAGCTTGGGCCGTTGGATCTGCTCGCTTTCCTTCTTCTTTTGGTGTGCACTGTGTGCCAGGCTGCCAGGTGGCAGTCAGCCCTGGTGTGGATTTTGTGGGTTGCGGTGGGGCCTTCTCGGCAAAGGCTTTTGGTACCTGCGCCAGTGCAACCGGCTTTCCGGCGCTAGACCGAGAATGGAAGGCTTCGCGCACAGTTGAACTTGTTTCATCGGTTTCTGATCGCACTGTCCGTAAAAGTTTGGCTCCGAAGGAACGACTCGGAGGGTTTGGCGGCCAGCTCTCTTTCTCTCCCTTGACTGGTTTCTGGGCCAGGCCACAATGTGGGATTTATGTTTCTTTCTTTCGCTCTCTTCGGTCCTCTCTTCGAGGGCCAGCAAGGGTTGTAATGATTTCTCGGGTTTCCCGAAAACCCAGCGAACTGTTTTGTGTCCATTCGCGAGATCCAGGGTTATTTTTCGGTTTCTCCACCCGATCGAGCAGGGTTCTTGGCATCTCGCTCCGAGGTGTTTTCTGGAAAGACAGTGCGGCGATCTGTGTGTCCAGGCCCTTTTGTTGTTGACGGAGTTGTTTCCAAATCCGGTGGGAACGATGTTTGGCACCGGCAGGCACACCACCCAGAGGCGCTGCCGCAGTGCACGAACTGAGCAGCCACCCCCAAAAATCGCAAAAAAGGGAGGGAATGGAGCGACTTCACATTGTTCGAACGGATCGCAAGGGCTCGGGGCATGGAGAAAACCAGCAAACGACAAAGCCGTCGTGAAGGGAAGAAAAAGGGCGCAGTTTGAGGGCTGCGGGACGCGCCGCAGCGGGAGAGGAAAGGGATTCGCCTCGACGGGCCCCCAACTTGCGGGTTTTTACTGATATACCGCGGGCGGTCGGTCAAAATGCTAAGCCTCCACTGGTTGTTCGACGCCTGGAGGTTGGTGGGCGGCAGACTCCGTGTACACAGTAATATCATGTTGGTTCACCTGCCCGGCGGAATCTGGCATGCATGTCCGAGTTGCCTCGACTCCGATGAAGGGAGCAGACGGATTGCAACTTGAGAGTTGAGTTTGCGTGTTGGCTACCACGTCAATTTAAGGCTAGAGCAGCATCCAACGTCCAACAACCGCAGGACGAGCTTCCAGTGGCCACGGCAAACTCAGTCGCCCTCGGGGCCGATTGATTGGCAGCAATGGGAGGGAGCTTGCGAACCAACAATAGCCCACGATACCCAATTATGTTTTTCTTGGGGCCGAACAGAGGTGATTGGGACTCCAACGCAACACAAACAAAATTGTTTTAGAAAAAGGCGGGGTTGTTGGAGCTCCAGCATTTCACCATGAAACACCTCGTCAAAGGGACACCTTGCTGTCGCCATCAACGAGGTCAAGGTCACGATCCTCGTGTGTCCTGCACAGATCGGCCCCGATCAGCCTTCTTTTTCTGCGTGTTTTTGCACTGCAACCCTCGGGTCCAAACTCTCGGAGCGACAACCCTGGACACGACTTGGTCGAGGCCCCAGCGGCGGGGCTCGCTATCACGCAACGGGGACCAGGGAGGGGGTGTGAGATCCCTGCCAGGGCATGGCCTGCGGTTCCACCCCCCCTCCACAACGGACGAAGGCACTGCATTGCGTGGTTCCTCGCCAGGCACAGCATCCCTCCATCCCAACCAGGCTGCTTCAGGGCTAGGGCGGAGAAGAGGAGGGACGGGACGAACAACAAATCGACATGGAGGGGGGGGTTCCACGCGATCCGAACGCGTCGAGGTTTGTGTGTCAGTTGTGTGGTTACTACATTTAGCCGGGTCGCCCACATCGAGTCGGACTGGGGCCGACGAATACCAGATTTTGTTTCTTTTGCTTTTTTCTTTCTTACCCTCCACTTACAGTCACTTACTCACACTCACTCACCCACTCACTCACCAGCTCGAGCTGTGAGAGGATATCCTTCTTTTCCCCTTCTCCAGTCCCACCTGCTTGCTTGGGCAAGAAAGTAACACAACGGGTTTCTCGCCACTGTCTGTCGGCTGTCAGCGTCTTCCGCCCACATTCACACATCTTACTTTTTTTCCTCTGGAATATATCACGGCTCTCAACCCGCCAATTCAGCCTTGTCCCTCATTTTTTCCGCCTTTCGTCCGCCTTGGATATTCAGCGGCCTCCCCTCTTTTAAGACCGGATTCGACATCCACATATCGAACATCACTGCCTGATTTGCCTCGACCTTCAGCCCGGTTTTCTTTCCCTCCACTGCCTTATCCGGGCTTCGATACAAGACGGCATAAGAGACCTGGTAATTCCCATCACCATTACCGTGGTCTCGGCGTCAGATCCAGTGACCCAGTCACATGAAGACGGCTGATAAAACCAGCAAACCCGGCTTTATTATCTCAGTACCGCGCACCCCCTTCTTCCCCTCAACCACGGCGGTTGACCGGGAAGCTTCTCTTATTCCGCCACTTATCCACTATCCACCTTCGTTATCGTCATTGGAGCTTGCTTTGGGGCCTTTCGTGAGAAGAGAAAGGAAGGAAACAGGCGGTCAGATCCAGTGCTGCAGCAGGCGAGTTTCCCAGACGGCTACACGCAGGCCTCCGTTTGCCCTCCATTCACCGCATCCGAAAACCAGGCGCACTCAAGGGAAGACCTTCGACATATCACACGTCGTCAGGCTCCGCCAGGACTTGTCTCACACACTCGTCCCGAGCATTTTAGGATATCGGGAGGTTTGAAAATCAACACAACAACAACAGCCACAACGGCTTCCACCACGGGCACATGGCGATATCTCCCAACGTCCCAGCCGCGCTGGGCGCGATAGCTTTCTTCCCAACGACAGCAATATTCGGCATCCACATCATCTTGGCCCGATCACCTCAAGACCGGGCACCATCAGTGAGGGCCGCGGCCATCGCGGCCACCATTTTCCAAGGCGCTCTCTTTGTTTCTCTTCCCTTTCTCAGTCTATCCCACGTCGTTCCATGGGCGCCTAGTACCCGGTGGAAGGTTGCAAGGAGGATATGGTTCGCCGCAGGCCTCGGGCTATGTGCCGTGGCGTCCGTTGTTTCGGTGGCGAGCATCGTGTGTCTCAGCCAGGTGGTGAACGACCCACGCAGCACGATATTGAGGCTAGGGGCGCAGGACTTCTTGGTGGGCTCTTCGGTTGCGTTGGGATTCGCGTTTGCGACGCAGCTGGCTTTCTTTGTGTTTCACTTCCTTGCGGGAAGGTCGCTCAAGTCTCGCTCAGATGCTGCGAGGTTGAGCGAGCACGTCAACAGTAGACTGGGACCACGGATCAAGACCGTACCGTACCACAACACGGCGACCCCGGCTTTGGCTAGCAAGGAGCGCAGCAGCCGCTCGTTCGACTCTCAGACGCCGCCTGGTTCAAGCGCGGGCCGCTCAACGGCCGAGACGGTGAATTCGACTTTCTCCCAAGCCATCCGCCCCATCACATCCAAGACTCGCTTACTCTCCACCACCAGCCGTCGGTCGTCTCATCGGCCGGCGTCTCTCGACACGCTTGGTTCGCAACGGGAGCGCCAATCCCGCTTTTCCGAGGTCGGCTTCGACTCCTGGGATACCTCGGCTGTCGACCCGGAAAACCGTCAGACAGTCCTCGAGTCGTCGTCCCCGAAACCGAGCCGTTTCCTCGAGACCATCCCTGCCAGCCCGACCACCAGCCGCAGCCCTAGTCCCGGCAACACCAGTGAGATCCTCGAGCCACCACAGGCGAGGCGTCGCAGCCGCAGCTACAGTCCCGTATCCACCCGCACCATCCACGCGCAACGCGCCGCATTCCCCGCGCTGCCCTCACCTCCCATCACCACGACCCCATCAACCCCCACCGCCTCCTCAACTCCAGCAACAGCGGCAGACGAAAGCGAAGCCCACATCCACCCGCTCTTCCGCTCCGGTTCGCCAGCCCCGCCGAGCGCCACGCCCGGTACGGTGGTCGTTGCGGCCCCTAACGCGGGACAGGTGATCTCCACGTCGGATAAGCACAGCATCCGTAGTATTCAGAGCCTGCGGCGGCTGCGCAGCGAGAGCCAGCCGCAGGTGCCGAGCCCGCTGAGTAGGGCGAATTCGTGTGAGTCGTTTCTGCAGGCGGGTGCAGCGTCAGGGCGGGGGAGGTCGAGGTCGGGGTCGCCGGAGTTGAGGGAGGAAGAAGAAGAGGAGGAGGAAGAGGAGAAGGGAAAGGAGAAAATGGAGGGGAAGGAGGAGGAGGATGAAGAGCGCATGATGACACCGCCGATTCCGGATTATGTGCTCAATGCTGGGCTGGAGACCGGGTTGAGGGGTTGAGTTGAGTTGAGTCTGTTAAGAGCTTGGGATTATAAGAGCTTAGGAATTGGGCAAGCAACCTGGCTTGCCAATGTCGGGGAACACCCATGATGATTCATGACTTTGATACCCTGGGTCGGTCGGTCGGTCGGGCTCACGGGTATCTGAAAAACCTTTTTGTTTGTTTTGGGGAGATATGAACGGGATTTTGGGTATGATGGTTAGAGGTGCGGAGCTGGGGGGATGATACCAAAGAGGAATTGATACTTAGCGCGGCGTTGGATTTGGACGGAGGGAAGGGAAGAAGAAAGGCGATAGGGGGCCCATCGCCCGATGATGACCTTGGAGTTACGAGTATAGAAAGAGTGAATTCATTTTGATTAAACTGAACCGGTGGATTGTGCGCTCTGAGAATGCTACAGAGAAACGTGGGAGTCCCAATTGGTTATTTTAGAATTTCTCGGCTCTATAAAGGCACAAATTTCATTCGACACATGCAATGGATACTTTCATTGTTTCCTTGTCTCGATGATGCGTTGTTGGTGTTGAAGAAGGGACCTGTCCGAGTGGGGCATCGCGAGGCACCCCGCTGGCCAAAGCAAAGAACATGTGCGGGCGCCAAAGCCCACAGCTGCTAGGCGTCAGCGGCCGCGTGCCCCCCAAATTCCCCACTCTTTTGCTCCAAAACGGGCTTGGCTGTCTGCTGCCTTCTTCTACTTTTGCCACATCAACCGCCATAACTACTACCCACCCTTCAGAAGACAACCTCCAGCTCTCCAAAAACAACCTCAACGGCCCTCCGAACCCAAAATCCTTCCCGGTTCTAACACATCGCGGACCCATTTCCCGATTCTTTTTCCTTACGAGTTAGATAATCGGCGACGACCCAGATTGCCCATCATGAAGGTGACGTTCAAGGTACGGTTGGCCCGTTCGTTGTTTAGCTGTGCTTCGCAGCGATAGCTCTCGCTTCTTGCCCAAGCGCACCCCAACCCCGCGCTCCCCAATGTACCGGTGCCTCGGCGCAACTGCCTCGCCGAATTTCTCACCACATTCTGTGTCTCGCTACGATATTCCAATATTGACTTGATGGGTTGCTTGGTTTTTTAGGATCTGAAGCAGCAAAAGTTCGTGCTCGAGGTCGAGCCGACCGATCTTGTAGGTTCCCTCAACGCTTTTACCCCTCTTCGTGTCTTCGCCGGCCAAACAAACATGCGCTCGGGCTTCCGCCTCGGCCCGGTTGTCCTGCCACTACGAAATGCGCTTTGGCCCGATATTCCGACCGAGCGATACCCGCGACTTATGAAGGACGGAATACCGGAACGAAGAGCGTCGAAGATTGGAGTTGCGTCCGCTGAAGTTGAGATGCTGACAAGCTCCTAGATCTCGGCTGTCAAGCAGAGGATTTCGGAGGAGCGGGGCTGGGATCCTAAGCTCCAGAAGCTGATTTACTCCGGTATGTCGAGCTGTACCTTGAGATGTGTTGTTGTGTGAGTTGTTAGCTTACTCTGGTGTCTTTTAGGCAAGATTCTCAAAGATGAGGACACCGTCGAGACCTACAAGATTGAGGAGAAGGGCTTCGTTGTCTGTGTCGTGAACAAGGTACGTGCGACAAAACAGCCATTGGCCCAGCGTGGTTGTCATTGCTAACGGTGTTTTCTGTTTATAGCCCAAGCCGGCTCCTGCTGCCGCTGCCACTGCCGCGGCGTCGTCTTCGTCCGCCGTTCCCGCGACACCCGCTCCCGCGCAAGCGTCTACCCCGGCCGCTCCGGCCGCCCCCGCACAGTCTTCCGGCACCGCCCCTGCGGCCCCGTCCACACCGACCCCGAACCGAGCTGCCGCTCCTGAGGCGGCATCCAATGACCCAAATGCTTTGGCTATGGGCCAGCAGCGCGCAGAGGCCATTGCCAACATGGAGGCCATGGGCTTTGAGCGCTCGCAGATCGACGCGGCCATGCGCGCTGCGTTCTTTAACCCGGATCGTGCGGTTGAGTATCTCCTGACGGTATGTTTCCTCCCCGTTGTTGTTGTTATTGTTGTCTGTGAGTGCTCGGTGGGTGGTGCTAATACTCCGGTTGTGACAGGGCATTCCCGACCATCTTCAACAATCCTCGAGTTCCCGCCAAGCTGCGCCGGCCGCATCCTCTCCCGCTCCGGCCGCTGCTGCCGCTACCGGTGGCAACGCCGATGATGAGTCCAACGTGAACCTCTTCGATCTCGCGGCCCAGCAAGGGCGTGGCTCCGGTGCGCGTGGGGGTGGTGGCGCCGACGCTGCTGCTGCTGCTGCGGCCGCTGGCGGTGGTGGAGAGGGCCTTGGGGACCTTGAGGGGCTCCGAGCCAACGCACAGTTCCAACAACTTCGCCAATTGGTCCAGCAACAGCCCCAGATGCTCGAACCTATTCTGCAACAGCTCGGCGCCGGTAACCCTCAGCTCGCCCAACTGATCGCCCAGAACCCCGAGCAGTTCCTCTCCCTCCTTAGTGAGGCGGGTGGAGACGACGATGCCCCGCTCCCGCCCGGAGCCCACCAGATCTCCGTCACCGAGGAAGAGCGCGACGCCATTGAGAGGCTTACCCGTCTAGGGTTCACACAAGACCAGGCTATCCAAGCTTACTTTGCCTGCGACAAGAACGAGGAGCTCGCCGCGAATTTCCTCTTTGACCAGCCCGATGATGACGAGGACATGCATTGATCTCTCTCCTTATAATCGTGCTTTGGAGTTAATAGGTGGAAAGGGTTTATGATTCCCGGTCGTTTTCCTTTTTCTTTTTCACCCCTCTTTGCGATCTCTCATCGTAGGGATCAGAGTGTGACATAGCAAGAAGGGTTGGGACAGGTTGGGCAGGGCTGGGCTGGACAGAGCTGGACGAGCATTATTTCCTCATCCTTAGCTAGGGCTGAGCTTCGCGTTCCGTTCCGCTCTTGCACAAGTTAGGGTCGCGGGGACGTTGGGTTGCGTTGGGATTCGTGGGTAAATCATGAATGGGAATGATTCGGAATGGACAACGGTTGGACTCAATATAGTTCAGGGGGGCAACTCTCCTCTTTTCTCCCTAGTTGTTGTGGATGGTGGATGGACGGGTGGAAGAGAGTGTGACTCTGTTACACGGCGCGATGCATGTCTTTTTTTTTTACGCTCCTCCTCAACTCCCCATTAGAGAAAGCCTCTTGACCACCCCCGCCTTGGTTTGCAAACTGAACTTGTGACTATGGAACAGCGTGTAAGGTTACGGAGAAGTGGTGTGTCACCGACCGGTGCACTCAGCCTAGCACAAGCTAGCGAAAACATAATGAAGATGAGTAAGGTATATGTTACTTGGCCCTGCCTATATTCGTAGACGCTTTTAATTACTCGGCGAATTCAGATGTCCTCTCTTTTCTTTTCGGAAAACAAGGGCCATTGGCATGATACTCATATGTATATGTACCGAGGTAATTTCTGGACCCTATCTAGGTGATGTGTGAAAACATTTGATACACAGAGCTACAATGGACTGAACATACCACTCCCTAGCAAGCAGCGGCTTCATGTAATGTATTGCTTTATCCAAGCAAAGGGGGCTGTTACCGTTAATCCTAGGACTCGATTATAAAAACTCCTCGTACTATCCCCTCCGGCATACATCTTTACCGCGGAGTAGAAAGTGAACCGAAGGGAAACAGGGGTATCGGATATATATTGTTTTGACATTTCAAACATAACGATGGGATTTCTCCCCGACTCGTCTTCTTCATTGTTGGCCTGGCTGCGACCAATCGTTAACAATTTCTGCCAGCGTCAGAAAGACGGGATAGACTCCGTGTAAACAACCACCGACCCCACCGGCCCCGAGATGCACCGCGCGCCGTTACTATAAGTGAAGTCACCCACCCAATGCGACAAATAACCCCGAGAGATAGAAGAAAGAAAGCATACAGAAGGGCACCCCCCCATAGCTCATCACAACCCCACGGCAGCGGGAGCCTTCTTCTTGCGCCCTCTACGTCCACCTTTCTTCACCCCCTCCTCATTAACCGCAGTATTCAACTGGGCCAAGACCTCCTCCTTCTTGCGACGGACTTCCTCGGCCTTCTCGTCCTCGAGGGCTTTCTGTCGCGCCTGGAACTCCTCTTCGGCCTTCCGCTGCTCGGCATAAATAGCCTGGGCCGGCTCATACTCCTGACCAGTGGCGCGCTGGTACTGCTCCATGTCGATGGCGACCGTCTTTTGGCCGACTAGGGCGGCGGTGATGCGGGCCGGGTTGACGCGCTCTTCGCGGTTGAACTTGAGCTTGATGTGCTTGCGGGTCTTGCCCTTGAACATGCGGCAGATGGTGTCGAAGTCGGTGCCGAAAGCTTGGAGGGCTTGGTAGAAGAGGTCGGTTTCGTCGTCGGTCCATTGTTGGGGTTTGAGGCTGCGGCGGAGGTAGGTGGCTGAGGTGGTGTGGTGGGTGAAGTCGTTTTCTTCGACCTCGACTAGTTCGCCGGCTTCTTCCCGCGCGCGGGCGTGGCGGTCTACTTGGAGGGAGCGGTGATCGAGGACGATTTCGCCGTCGATGATCTGGTAGGTTTCACCAATGGTGGCTCGGTTCTCGGCGGGGGTTTCGGCCGATTTGTCATCTTCGCCGTCGGCGGTCTGGGCCGCGGCGACGGGTGTCGGTTGGGCGCTGGTGCTGGTGCTGGGGTTGTTGTTGGAGTTCGATGATGTGTTCGGTGTTTCGTCGTTGGCACCCGCATCTTCGCCATCTTCACCGGCTTGCTGCCGTTTCCTCCGCTCGTTATATCGGAGACGCTTAGCGCGCTCACGTTCCATCAGCTCGTCGTGCAAGCTGAATTTCTTCCCAATGTGCATGTCTTTCGCTAGGTCGGCCATCTTGACCTGGGTAATGTCGATTTCGACAGTCTCGGCATCCGGCGGTGTCGCCTCGCGTTGTGTCCTCGAAGGTCTCTTTTGGCCTTGCTCGGTATTTTCGTCACCCCGGTCCCCGGCCTCGCCGTTCTCTGCTGCCGGCCCGCTGCGCTTTCGACTCCGCGTACTCTTTGGTTGGTACCCCTCCTCTCCCGGAAGTGGAGCGGCTCTTCTTCGTGGCCTTTTCTTTGATGGAGCAGCGGAGTTTTGCTGGGCAGCGTCCCCGTCGTCAGCCGCGGCTGCTGTTCGTTTCCTGCCTCGTTTTGGTTTTGCTGCCTGGGGAGCGTCTGGTGCGGATTCAGATGCCGTTCCCGTGTTCGATTGTTGGTTCTCGTCGTTAGAAATTCCAGGTTGTGCCGCCCGAGCTTGAACTGGTTGGTCCTCGGCATGAGGCGCTGGATGGTCGTTGGTTGAGGTATGTGTCGTAGAACTGGCAGGCTCTTCTGCTGGTGGAGCGGTTGGTGGCGGGGCATCTGTAGGAGCATCGACAGTTTGGGCGTCTGATGCGATAGACTCTTCGCTCGGTAGAGTGGTTTGGGATTTTTGCCCCCCGACTTCGGGTGTATCCGGTTGCTTTCCTGGAGCCTCCTTAACGACCGCTGCAACGGGTTGTTCCTCATCTGCCCGTGTTTCTATGACCGGCGGGGTCAAGCTTGCGCCTGTCTGTGGCCTAGAAACAACTGCAGCCGAATCGCCCGGCTTCTCCTGTTCCTGTGAGCGATCCTTCGTGCTTGCGGCTTCATCCTCTGTGACGACCGTGCTCGCGGCCGGGTGCGGGGCAGGTTGAGATTGCGAGGTCGACGACGGCTCCTGCGGCGTCGGTGTGGTATTCGCCGATGGCTCCGTCGTCGAAGGGCGCGATGGAGGCTGTGGTCCCGGCTTTGCAGCCGGGCGACGAATTGCAGCCTTCGGTTTGAAGGCGGTTTTCTTGTTCAACATTGTGTCGAATTACTGCCCCGCAGCAGCTGGCTCTTTTCGCTCCCGATGGAAATGCGGGTGGTTGCGCATACCTGGGGGGTTTCGTCGAGGGATGAGGGATCGATTCGTTCCGAAATAAGCCGTAAAGAAAGACGGATGTGGGGAGAATTTCAGCCCAAGAAACCTCGAAAATAATTTGTTAATTCGAAGACTTTCGAGGAAGGAACGCGTGCTGGATTGAACAAAGTCCCACTTGCAGTGCAGCGCATTTCTAGGTCGTGTCAGAGGCTTGAAAAGCGGCGCGACGTGGGGCGGAGGTGATAAGACAATTGGCTACTGTGGACTAGGCCCAAAGAGGCCTAGCGCCACGCCGCAGCAGTGGAAAATGAGCCTTCCTTGGTCGAGATGCAACGCGGCGGACCCGTTCTTTCTCTGGCCGCTGCGGCGCTCTGTGCATTCTCCATTCTGCGTTCTCCGTTCCAGTCCCAAAACTGCACGCTCCTTTTCACCCTCTTTCGCCTTTCAGCTTCATTTTTCCGAGGGCGCCGCCGAGGTTCACGACGACCGGCTGCATCTCGTGATTTTTCCTGTATTCACTCTACGATTTTAATTATTCCCTACTCCTTTGTTTTCTTTCCTCTTTCCCCTCACCAAAAATCGACCTTTTTTTCACCTCGCTCCTGCGCTTTTTCTGATGCCGGTTGCCGCCTCGCCATCCGTGTTGCCCCGTCCTGCCACCTTGGTGAAGATGGAGGACAGGAAGAGACCCGCGTCTGGCGCGGTCGACGACTACCCACCAAGCAAGCGACAGGCAGTCAACGGCAGCAGCAAGTCCAAGGACGACTCTGGCGACATGAAAGAGGAGGCTTGGATTGAGGTGAGTTTTTGTCACACGACACAGTCCTTGCGTCATCATCATGCCCTTCCCCTAGCCGGGCAAATGCCGCTGCCGCGTCGATGCCGACGCCATTTGTGCAGCAACCGCCGTACCCGCAGGCATCGAACGCGATGCTTCACGCGGCACTTCCCCGCCTTTGACTGTGGCTAATGCGCCGCCTGCTGGCAACAGCACGCCGAGCTCCTCTCAGGCCTCTTCATCTGTTCAACCCTTTCCTCCTCCTGCCTTCCATCCCTCCGCTGCTTCTTCGCTACGATGTACACAGTCCCTGCTCGCGTTGGATTTTGATGGGTGAAGAACGAGTCGACTAACATGGGTATTTTTTTTTTTTGTAGGAATACCAAAAAGGTGCCATCTACCGGCAGATGCTGGAATACAAGCGGGAGAAAATCAACCTGGAAAGTCGCGTTCTCGAACTTGAGAGGGGTTCCACCGATCACGACGACCACATTCGGATAGTAGATGCGTGGGTACTTCAGGTACGTTCGATCCGGTCTGTGCTTATTCGGGGCGGCCCCGCTGACTGTACTTGTGTCCCAGCTACTGCAAGAAATTGAACTCCTTGTAGAAGGCGCGACATCATCACGGAATTCCGCGGACCTAGCACCAGGCTCCGCTCTTTCTTTCAAGGACAGCAAAGAATTCCAGAAGCACCTCGGCGACAAAGGCAAGGCGCTCAAATCCAAGACCGACGCCATTCTAAAGCGGCTTTCCGGGGCGCGAGGTGAGGTGAAGCCGGAAGTAGCGCAGCTCGAATCCCAGGTGAAATCACTGCTAGCCCAGCAGAAGGAGTTGATGGTCAAGGTCGATCGGCTCGAGACACAGAACGCGTCACTCTCAGAACAATACGACAAGGCCACTCTCAAGGTCATCAAGGCGGAACGCAAGCTCGACCGGGCCAAGAGTGCGCAGGTACAGAAACTGGAACAGCAAGCGTTGGCTGGCGCCACATCCCTTCCGGCTTCCAAGGACGAGAATGGCGCCGGGTCGGACATGTCAAACGGGGACAGTGGGACACTCAAGCTGCAGTACCAGGAAGCCATGGCCATCGTGGAGAAACAGAAACAGCAACTCGACGCCGCGCTTTCCGAAAACAAGGCGCTGACCGAGGAAAACTCGACCTACAAGATCAAGAAGGAGGCCGTGACGGATGAAGAATACGCGCGCACTGACGTGTTCAAGCTTTTCAAAGGACAGAACGAGGATTTGATTCGGCGTATTAACCACCTGGAGGCCACGAACAAGCAACTGCGGGAAGAAGCGGAAAAGCTACGGGGTGAAAGGACCGAGTGGAAGATCAAGTTAGAAACCGAGGCGCAGGGAGTCACGGTTGAGCTTGAGGACCAACTCCAGCAAAAGGACCAGGACCTGACACGTATCCGATCCGCCCGCGACGAACTATTGGCCGAGGTGACGATGCGCAAGGCGAGCCAGGACCAGGAAAAGACGGCTCTAGCACAAATCAAGGAGTTGACAGAGGTCCAAGTAGACCGCATCGCGCAGCTCGAGTCTGAGCTCGACCGGCTACGACCCAGCGAGGACGCCGCCATGACGGACCCGCGTCCAGACCTTGAGGCACTAGCGGTCGAGGAACTCCGACAGCGATACATCAAACTCGACAAGGACTTCGAGGCGATCAACAAGGAATTGCCGCTTCTGGAGAAGTCGTACAAGAAGTCGGTGGCGCTGGGGCACAAGAAGGTTATGGAATTCCACAACCTTGAAGAACGAGTGGCGACGCTTACGGCTGAGAAGGCCAAGGCGGACCAGAAGTACTTTGCAGCCCGGAAGGACATGGACATCAGGTCGGCAGAGATCAGGACGCTTCGGGCGCAGAACGGCAAGAGCTCGGAGATCATCTCGCAACTCAAGGAGGTCGAGACGCAGAACCGGGCTCTTATTGGCAGCCTCGAGAAGCAGATCGCGACGCTGAAGCACGAGATTTCGACGGCCACGGCGGAGCGGAAGAGGCTGGAACAGCTGAGCACGGAGGCGACACGCAAGGCGGACTCGTGCAAGTCGCAGATCTCGAGCCTGGCGGATCTTGTCAAGGCCAAGGACGGCGCGGTTGCCGCCATGAAGGAGCAACTCATGAAGGCGGAATCGGAGCTCGAAAGGGTCAAGGTGGACGTCAAGGAGATCAGCAAGGACTGCAGCAAGTGGAAGACCAAGTGCCAGAGCAACTCGACCGAGGAGGAGGAAGCACTGAGGGTGAGTGATAAATTTACTTTGGGTTTCCACCGTTTGTTTGATACCCCGACTAACTCTTTTGTTTTTAGAATTTGGTCATTTGCTCTGTCTGCCGCAGCAACTTCAAGAACACGATTCTCAAGGTCTGCGGGCATGTTTTCTGCAGCGGCTGCGTGGAGGATCGGATCGCCAACCGGATGCGGAAGTGCCCAAGCTGCAACAAGTCCTTCGACCGAAACGACGCCATGGCTGCTCATTTGTAAATCAACAACCGCTGTTCATTGCGAGACAGTGTGAATCCCGAAAATCGACATGGAAAAAGAGAGTGGGGCCGGACGACATAGGCCAGTGGAAGAGATTAACACAATGTGGAGACAGCTGGTTCGAAGGTCGGTTTATGCGGCTGGTACGGCTGCACCGTTCGAACAACTATTGGCCTTGCGGGCCCACAACAAAGAGGGTGAAGAGTGAAAAGAGAACGACACCGAGTGCGAGAATTCACGATGGGAAATGTGTGTGTATGAGCTAGGCCGTCCGCTGGATGCATCGGCCGAAATGTAATATATTGTGGTGTGCGACTACGTCAAAGGTGCTGGCACGCACGGGGTTTGTCGAATGAGGAGGACTTGGGCAGACTCCCGAGTGAGAAGACGAGAAGGGGGATTTTGCGATGAGTTTCTTCGTTTTTTTATATTTTGCTCTCAAAAGCAGGATATAGACCCGGCGTTTCGGGGGAAAGGGAGAATGGGATTTCGGGGCAGGGGTGGGGGCGCTCCGGTGAGGGACTACTGTGTACTGTACAAAGCCAGCAGTTATTGATATCCAATGTTGCGTTCTGTTCCCAGTTGAGCACTTAAAGTTACTTGGCCGTGTTTCTTTCTCACTATCGTCTATCGCCGCTGCGTTGTTCAGCGCCGGCTAGTGGAGCCGTACCCCGTGCTCTCATGCTGCCCAACCGAGTCCGAACTCGACGACCGTCCGCTTCCTCCTCCACTTCGGCCGCCCCAGCCCGAGCCAGAATTCGAATTCGAGGAGGAGCCGCCGCCCCAGCCGGAGTTGGAGTTCCAGTTTGAGCCGCCCCAGCCCGAAGAACCCCGATTCGACGACCCCCAGCCCGGACGTCCCCCGGTGTTGTAACGGTCGTTGTTATTAAACCACCGCTGTTGCTGCTGGTTACGGTTGTTACGGTTGCCGGCGAGGTAGCCCGCTGCTGTACCGCCTGCGAGTCCGGACCAGAAACCGGGGCGCCAGCCTTGTTGTTGCTGCTGTTGGTCGGAGGAAGACGAGGGTTTGTTGGTGCCGTAGTTGGTGCCGGTGCCGGGGTAGGGAGGTGGCGGGTCGTTGAAGTCTTGTCCTCCTCCTCCGTTTCCTCCGTTCCCAGGTCCCCAGCCTGGTCCCCATCCTCCACCTCCTCCTCCACCACCACCAGGCCCGCGTCGGTGGTCAGTATTCCCACCTCGTCCCCTTCCAGCACGGTTATTATTCTCCCCCGCCCGCAAACAAGCATTATACAAAATCCACACCAACACGCCCACAAACAACACCCCGAACAAATACCCCGCCCAATCATTCTCCTCTCCCTCTTGTCCACCACCCCCCTTCCTGCCTTTCCCGTTCCGACCCGGATCCAACTCCGGCATCCTCCTCCTCCCCTCCTCCGTCAGAGCCAAAGTATACTCCACCCCACAACTCCCCCTCAACACGTACGCATCATCAGCGCTCTCATACCCTTCACAGATCACATCTGTCCTGTCCAGGCGCACTGTGGTCGGCAGACTGGGCGCTGTGCAGGCCCATTCGATGTCTTGCGAGGTGTAGCTTGAGCCTTGGTTTACGCAGCGGAGGGTAAGGATCGAGGCGTGCTTGCAGAGGGGGGGGGCGGAGAGGCATTTGAGTTGGGGGATTGGGGGGAGGCGGCGGGAGGTTGTGAGGTGGGGGGCGCGGAGGGTTAGGGTTTGGACCTGGGGATGATTAGCATGTGTCAGTATCTTGGGGAAGCGAAGGGGGGAAGGGGGAAGAAAGAAGAAGGGGGGGGTACCTCGGAAAGGAGGATGGCGTCTTTGGGACGGGCGGCGAGGGTGGGAGAGGGGAGGAGGGTGATGAGGCTGAGGAGGGTTAGGAGGGGGGTGGTTGATGTTGTGTCGAGACGCATTTTAAGTTGGGTTGGCTTGGGTTGGCTTGGTTTGGTTCGGTCGAGTGTGTTCAGTGAGGTGGGACTCGGTAAATGGGAGTCGTTTTGGTAGGTAATTAGGTGGCGTGGGATGTCGGGAATTGTATGTAAAAGAGTAAAAGAGTAACGTCCGGCGTTGATTCGTGGTCAATCGAGATATTGTTCGGCGATGGACGTTGAAACCTTGATGGCTGGGCTGAAATGCTCTAAAGTGAGTTTCTACAGGTGTGCTGCAATGGTCGGACCCTCAAATGGAAACAAAGAAAGACCCAAAACCAAGATTCCAGAAGGACAACGTGTCGTTTTGAGTCTTTGTTTGAGTTCCTTGCCCTGCCGAGGCTGTTAACACGGGAGTGGCAAACAAGCAAAGTCAGTCAGTCATTAAGAGCTCCATACCGTGAAATAACTAACTAGGAAATGCCAAAGTCGGGACCAAGTGGGGAAAGCTTGGGCTTTTGAAGTGTTAAGAACGCCGAGATCCCGGCCCGGCGCTTGGCGCTTGGCTTCAATGGTTGGTCTTCCAGAGTTCTCTTTCGAGACCTAAAAGGAGGCCCGCTAACCGCCCAACTAACTGCAGGGCTGCCTTGTGACGGCCAGCCAGCCATGTGGGAGGAGAGTGGTCAACTTAACTGCCGCTTCACGGTGTTGACACGTTGACACGTCGGTTTTGGGGGATTGAAATAATGTTTCTCGATTCGGGAGGGGCTTTATTTTGAGTTGGCTTTGGAGAGTGGAACCCGCGAGATGACCGATTTTCCATCAACCTAGGTTATGCGGATTTGGCGTTGATATATCGAAATATGACCTTCTCTGTCCCAAGCAGGATACCGCCTCCGGGAAGCGCTGGGACAGTGCAGAGCCAGTGCCCCGGTTCTTAGTACATTCCGTCTGAAAACATAACGTAGTCGTTTCGCGGAATAGACATATACATCGCAACTGTATTATCGGACATTCCCTCGTTCACGCTTACACCGTCCTTTACGTCCTCGAAATAGAGGTTGTCCGCCGTTACCGTACCCAACTATTTTCAGTAAGTAATTGTCTTAACTACCTCCAGAGCGGTCAGGACTAAGATCGCGTCCTCGGCCATTCCTTTCACGTTAAAGGGCATCTTCGGGATCTTTCGTGGGTCTGTTCGTAATGGATATATGTCCCTGGCGCGGTATTTTGTTATATGAGTGAAACCTGTTACGGCCTGTTCTGACGGGGCGATAGCGGCTTATGGATGCCCAAGCAGGTGAGGGGTTGGGTTTGGGTTGGATCCGGAAGCTGGGGCTGAAATGTTCCGTGAGACAAGTTTCACCCAACGATGGTATTGTCCCAAACATGTATGTACACAAAATTATAGACTACTTCCGGTTGATATGTCGAAATACAACGCCATTTGTCCCCCACAGGATACGTCTTGGAAGCGCTTGAACTAAATATACCCAATATCCTGGTTTCAGCA
The DNA here is from genome assembly GCF_033296635.1 of Dichotomopilus funicola. Taxonomy (NCBI): domain Eukaryota; kingdom Fungi; phylum Ascomycota; class Sordariomycetes; order Sordariales; family Chaetomiaceae; genus Dichotomopilus; species Dichotomopilus funicola. The sequence goes on from NW_026944030.1 coordinate 202,538, forward strand.
GCGATTCGTCCTCAAATGTAACATTGTTGGTCCATGAGCAAGACATATATATCGCGACTGTCTTCTCGGTGATTCCCTCCATAACACCGTCGTTCTCGACGTCGATGAAGTCGAGGTCGTCCGCTATTATGCCGATCTATTTTCACCCGGTAAGCACTGAACAAACACGGATCGCATGATCTTACATCTTCAGCGACCAGCTCCAAAATCTCGTCCTCACTCTTTCCCTTCACATCGAAGCATCCTACACCCGTGGGCGCGTATTCGATCTCCGGGAACTCCATGAGCTCCTGGTACTCCTGGACAGCTGTAGATTGGCTTGAATGGTTACGCGGCGCGGGCGCGGGTGCAGGCGCAGGCGCAGGCGCGGGCGCTCCATCCCTATGGCGAGTGAGTGCTGCCTCAAACATCTCCACAAGCTCTCCGCGCTCCTGTCGGCGTTCGGCGCGGTCATACTGACGTTGCCGCTCCAACGCGGCCGCGACGATCTCGGCCACAGACATATTTGTGGCTGGCCCGTTCGGGTCCAACAGGCCAGGCAGGCGAGGAGGGGCGGCTCCGGTGTTGCCGAAGCCTCCAGCGGTAGGAGGTGCTGGCGCAAACAGCCCCGGAAGCTCTGTACGCTCTTGTTGTTGGCCTTCGACGCCGCGGCTGGGCTGGCGTTGCCGCTCGAATGCGATTGCGATGAGCTCGGCCGCGGTCATGTACATGCCTGGTGCGCTCGGGTTCAATGAGCTGGACCAGTGAAAGGCGCCTCCTCCTGCGGAAGCCATGGTAGATCTGGGCTGTGCGAATAGGCTGTATAGGCGTTGACTGACACTCGCTCGTCTTCGTCGTCGGCATCCCCGTTTGTAGCCGGCGGTGGCTCAAGCTTGTTCCGGCTGTTGCTAGATTCGGGGTGCGGAATAACTTCGGTTGGCCTCAGAAGATGCCGCAGCCTTGTGCTTGCCGTGGGCTACCTCTGATAGGGCCGTAACTTCCTCAGGTGTATGTAGGTTGTTGCGGGGTAGGTACCTCTCCCCCGTGGACTGTGACTCCTGTTCATATGTAGAACAACCCAATAACTACTAACACCGCTCGAGGACGGTCTTATCTATCCTAGACGCCAAACACGTGCATGTACATGAGTGTATAGAGGGGGGCTTACGACGGGATATGTAGACTCTGGAGGTGCTTTATTTTGACCGAGTTTCTAGTTTCAGTCCGGATTTGGAAACATGGAGCTCGTGTTACATCCTGCCAGACTACTGTTGGTTGATATATCGCAGAACAACGTTGCCTGCCGCGGCGCTGATACCCCCCCCTGGAAGCGCTTGAGTTATATAGACCCATTCTCCCTGTTGCGCCTGCGATCCGTCTGCAAAAAAAACACCGCCGGTCGACGGAATAGACATGTAGATTGCAACTGCCTTCTCGGGGATTCCTTGTGTTACACTTCCGGCGTCGACATCCTCGAGCTCAAAGGTGTACGGTGGCGTGTGGAACTGGTTGTTCTCGGTGAGTAATGGATATATGGAAGCACACCGATCGCGTTGTCTTTCTCACCTGGTGAGCGACAACCATTAGAATCTGGTCGTCATTCGCTCCTGGTACTTCGAAGCACCCGGACATCTTTAGGACCTTTCACGGATCTGTTGGTATGTGTATCCCTGGTGTCCCTGGTGCGATATTTTTGTTGCGTGAGGGAAATCTGTCCCAGATTGTTCGAGCGAGGAGAGGCAAGGAGAGAGCGGCCCAAGACGAGGAGAGAGCGACCCAGAGCCGGATGCGGGGTTGGGTACTATATGACGCTCCTCTGTAGATCACACCCCTTTTTAACTTAATCGCATATCAACAACAGAGAGGAACACCAGCGAAACAAGATCTAGGACCAAGTAATGGATCAAATTAAAACAGTTGGGCAAACCAGGGAGATGGTAACTGGTCGTCCTCGTACACAAGTCGAGGGGCTTTATTTTGACCGAGGTTCTGGCTTTGATCCCAGGTTTGTTTTGGGGGGCACGAGGCAAGCCTAAATGATGGTTGATTCCATATCAAGTCAGACTACTACTTTGCGAGGATAGGTGCAAATATAACGGTCTCTCCTGCGTCCACGACAGCGTCTCCGGGAAGCTCTTGGATTAAACAGACCCAATCCCCTGGTTCTGCCTGCGAGCCGTCTGCGAATGCAACCTCCTCGCCCGGCGGAATAGACATATAAATCCCAACTGTGTTGTCGGAGAGTCCCTCCATAATACCCATACAATCGAACCCTTCTCCTGCCTCTAGGCGCTCGAGGGCGAGGCCGCCGGTCATATACCGATCTATTTTCGGTCAGTCATGAACAAGGCACCGGATTGTATTATCTTACCTCTTGAGCGACAACCGTTAGAATCTGGTCGTCATTCGCTCCCCGCGCGTCGAAGGGCCCAGCCATGTTCAGGATCTTTGGCGGATCTGTTGGTGTTGGGTGGTATGCGTGCCCTGGGCGCGAGATTGCCGAGGTCGGGTATGCTGTGTGCACAAGAGGAATAAATCTGCCGTGGACAATTCTGGGGGGAGGGGAGAACTAAGTAGGGATCCCAGGGAGCGGCCCATTGATGCGCAGCGGGGTTGGGCATCGAATGCTCCGCGGGCTGTAAGTCTATGTAAGTGAAAGGTGCCAAATCACATCTAGCTCGCCTTCAACTTGCGGAAACTTGAGACAACAAGAGAAACACCAGCTAGACAAAGATCCAGGACCAAAGTATTTGATCAAATTAAAACAGTTGTATAAACCGGGGAGATGGTGACTATCGTCCTCGTACACAGTCATCCCACAATACCCTATCCGAGTCTTTCAGACTTCCGCCGTCTACCGTCGCTATACCCTCTCTATCATCCCACAACACATCCTACATCTGGTGGTCGAGTGGTGGCTATGCGTAGTTATATGCTCCCCCAACGCCAGTTTTATCCCTGACATGACAAGACAAGATAATTAAAGAAAAAAAGAAAAACAAGAAACCGCCCAGCCCCCATATGATATCATGACTCTCTTCCAACCTCTAATCACTGAGTAAGTGAGCACAATCAAGCATGCTTCTCCAAACTCTGCAAATTCACCAACTCCGCATACCTCCCATTCCTCTTCATCAACTCCCCATGCGTCCCCTGCTCCACCACCCGCCCCTGATCAAACACATAAATCACATCCGCTTTCTGAATCGTACTCAACCGATGCGCCACCGCAATCGTCGTGCGTCCCTTGGCCGCCTTATCCAGCGCGGCCTGCACCACATGTTCACTCTCCGAATCCAACGCACTGGTCGCCTCATCCAGCAACAAGATCTTCGGATCACGCACCAGCGCGCGGGCGATGGCGATGCGCTGCTTTTGCCCACCGCTGAGGAGGGCGCCCTTGGAGCCGACGACGGTATTGAAACCGTCGGGGAGAGAGAGGATGAAATCGTAGATGTTGGCTTCTTGGCAGGCGAATTTGATTTGGTCGTCGGAGACTTGGTGGGGCGAGCCGAGGAGGATGTTTTCGCGGATGGTGCCTTGGTAGAGGGTGGGTTCTTGCGAGACGAGGGCGATGAAGGAGCGGTATTCGTTGACGTTGAGGGAGGAGATTTCTTTGCCATCAATAAAAATGCCGCCGGCGAGGGGGTCGTAGAAGCGTTCGAGAAGCGCGATGGTGGTGGATTTGCCGCAGCCGGAGGCGCCAACGAGAGCGACGTATTGGCCGGGTTGGATGGAGAGGTTCAGGCCGCGGAGGACGGGCTGTTCGGGGCGCGTGGGGTAGCGGAAATGCACGTCGCGGAACTCGATGTTGCCGTCGACCGCGGGGAGTTTCTCGCCGTCGGCGGCCCAGGTGTCGACGATGGGCTTGCGGTCGAAGAGGGTCTTGAGGTCGCGCGAGGCTTCGACGGCTTTGCCCATGTCCGGGGCGAAGCTGAAGACGGAGCCGGCGGACTGCGCGCCGAAGATGACGGAGGAGAAGACGATGAAGAATTGGAACATGGAGTACTCGTGGCGGGCGATGAGGGTACCGCCGTACCAGAAGCCGAGGGCGAAGGCCAGGAACATGAAGGATTGCGAGGCGGCGTACAGCAGGCTGGACTTGAGCACGGAGATCAAGCTGGCGCGCTGCTGCACGGCGAGCGAGGCGCGGTACTGCGCGAGAACGTCGTCCTCGCGGGTTAGGGCGGCCACGGTGCGGATGGCGGTGATGGCCTCGGAGGCGTAGCTGGCGGAACCGGAGTAGGCACGCTTGGCGCGGCGTTGGTAGTGCGCCAGCATCCAGAAGCGGAAGAAGCCGCAGCCGATGAGGATGGGCATGGTGGCGATGCAGACGAGGGCGAGCTTCCAGCCGATGGAGAGGGCGACGACACAGGCGGCGATGAGCGTGGTGTTGACCATGATGAGGGTTCCCAAGGTCGAGCCGCTGAGGCCGGCGACGTGGGTGGTTTCAGTGCTCAGGAACGAGGTGAGGGCGCCGGCCGAGTTCTCGTCGCGGTCAAAATACTCAACGTCCTGGCGCAGCATCGACCGCAGCGACCGGTCACGCACGCGGTGGATCAGCCGCTCACTGCACTTGGCGAAGACGACGCCCTGCGCGACGAAGGAGATGAACATGACGATCGCCAACATCAGGTACATAAGCGACCAGAACGAGGCTTCACGCTGGATCGTGGGGATGCTTTCCTCGGTAACAGGGACCGACCTGGGTGTGTTAGTCAGTTTCTGGTGTACTTATATAATAATAGTCAGTGACAACAAGGAGAGAAAAAGAACTTACAGAGCACTGATGAGCTTGGCGAAAAAGACAGCCTGGGTCGGGTTACCACCACCACAGATAGCCGAGAAGAAGAACCCAATAACCATCAACTTCCACTCCTCACGGTTAAAGCTAGCAATGACCTTGATAAGCGTCCACAGACCATACTTCTGCTCAGCCTCCTTCTTACGCGCAGCAAGCGCCATCGAACTGGCACTCTGCTGCGACTGGGTCTTGTTCAGCTTAGCACGAATATCGTCCTCAGGATCCTCAGGCACAGCAGCAGCACCAGCGCCCTTGCTCGTGCTGCCGCGAGTCGATGACTTGCGCAGCTGGATGCCCTCGGTCTCTTCCTTGGTCAGCAGCTCCTCTTCCTCAGCCGTCATCTCATTGACCGCCGCGATAGCCTGCGCCGTGACGAGGTTGTAGTACGCGCCGCGCTTCTCGAGCAGCTCGTCGTGCGTGCCTTGCTCGACGATGCGGCCCTGCGACATGACGACGATGTTGTGTGCGTCGCGGATGGTGGAAAGACGATGGGCGATGGTGATGGTGGTGCGGCCTTCGGAAGCGACCTCGAGAGCGGCTTGGACAACGCCTTCAGATTTGGTGTCCAGAGCGGAGGTGGCCTCGTCGAGCAACAAGATCTTGGGGTCCGACACGACGGCGCGGGCGATGGCGATACGCTGTTTTTGTCCACCGCTGAGCAGGAACCCGCGCTCGCCGACGTTGGTCTGGTACCCCTCGGGCAGCGAGCTGATGAAGTCGTGGGCGTTGGCCTTTTTCGCGGCGTCCTCGATGAGCTCCTTTTGCTTCTCGGGGCCCTCGAGCTCCCACTTGGTGCCGATCAAGCCGTGGCGGATGTTTTCGAAGATGGTTGTACCGAAGAGAGTGGGCTCCTGCGACACCAAGGCGATCTGCTGACGAAGCCAGCGGAGGTTGAGCGTCGAGATGTCCACGTCGTCCAGGAACACGGCGCCCTCGAGGGGCGAGTAAAACCGCTCGACCAAACCGATGATGGTCGACTTGCCGCTACCGGAAGCGCCCACGAGAGCGGTGACCTTACCCGCGGGGATGTTGAGCGACACGCCGTCCATGACGACCACCTCGGGCCGCGACGGGTACACGTGCTTGACGCCCTCGAGGCGGATGGTGCCGGAGACCTTCTCGAGCTTGATGCCTTCCCCGCTGGACGGGTCGATGGGCGACTGCCGGTCGATGGTGCTGTAGATCTTGGCCGCGGCACCCACGGCGGTGGTGAAAGCCTGGATGTTGGGGGCCACGTTGCCCAGGTTGAAGGCGCCGATCATGACACTCATCATGACGATGAGCACCTTGCTGAGGGCGACCTCGCCGCCGACTAGAAAACGCGAGCCCATCCAGAAGGCCAGGCCGTAGTTGAGGTACAGGATGGTCATCATGCTGGCGATCATGATGCCCAGCGTGCTCTTGAGCTTGAAGCCAAAGGTCTCGGCCCGAATCAGGTGGCTGTCGTACTGCTTGGCCAGCCGGTCCTGCGTGCCGAACGCCACGGCATTGCGCACGCTGCTGATGACCTCCTCCGCGATCGACCCGCCCTGCGCGTACGCCGCAATGTTCTGCCGCGAGTACCGCACGATGAACCGCGAGACGGTCCCCATGCACAGCACCAGCGCCACGACTGTGCTCAGCAGGATGAGCGTCAGCTTCCAGAAGCTCACAAACCCGATGATGAACGCCGCGACGAAGGTAGCCACCGCCGACAGTGTCAGTCCGACCTTCTCCGAGATGCCCTCCTGGATCAGGTTGGTATCCGCCGTGATGCGCGTCGTCACTTCACCCGCACCCAACTTGTCGAAGAAGCCAATGTTTTGCTTCATGCAGCTCTCCAGGTAGTGCTCGCGGATCTTGGCGCTGATGTGCTCGCCCGTGTAGATGAAGCCCACTGTGGCGATGTACGCCGTCACAAACTCGCCGATCGCCAGGTACACAAAGTAGAGAACCAACCGCCCGAGCTCGCTAGTGAACTCGTCGTATGTCAGGCCGGAGCCCGGTGTGAAGTACGACTGGAACGTCCCCTGGAGGTTACCGAAGATGACCGTCATCAGCGGCAGTGCGGCACCCGAAGCGATCGCGCAGAGAGCGGCCACCACAATGATGATCAGATCGTTGCGGGATGAGTAGCGGTAGAGTGTGGCCAAGCCGACTTTCACCTCGGGGGTGAAAACCTGGTCTCGGAGGATCTTGGCCTCCCGCTCGGGGAGGTGGGCGTAGGGATCAGCCTCGGCGGCATCTTTGGGAGGGGCGACGACCACCTTGCTGTCGGCCTTGGCGAGGTCAATGGCATGGTCGTTGTTGTCGTTGTCTGTAGTTTCGCCGTTGGTCGACTCGCGCGCGGACGAGACGGGGTTCGGCGTGGGAACCGCGCTCTTCTCGCTCTTCTCGTTTAACTCGGAGACGCCCATGATGAGAATGAGAAAGAGGGAACCTTCAAGGAAGGAATTCGGTGTGGGTGGTTGGTGTTGCGGCCTCTTCTTCTCCTCCCGCTATCACCAGGCCTTGGGGGAACAGCGCTGGGACCGGGTTAGGCGAAAAGCCGAGAGAACGCGCACGGAATGGGCGCTTTTCCTAATCGTGTACGCAATGTCGAGAGGGGGGTGCGTGGTGTCTACTGCAGATATTTTAAAAGTCAAAGCCAATGCGGAGCTCAGGCCGATCGATGTCAAAGCCCGGTTGCTCGAACTCACGCAGGAACTGGCATGGGCCCTCCGAAACGATAGTACGGATAGTGGTGATGAAATCGAGGGAGGGAAATCGGAAGCTAGCCAGGAACAAAGAATCACGGGCAGCAGGCTATTTTCTATATTAACTCCAAAAAGGAAACCCTCCATCCCCATGGAACGCGCACCACGGTCTCCTCCAGGAGCCCGTCGGAACTCGGGACAAACTAAATTCGGCCGGCCCCCCGACGTTCAGACAAGCGCGCATCGGGTCCGACGTAAACGATTTCCAATACCACTTCAGGTTATCAAAAGTCGGCAGGTCCCCCCTCGCTCTCGTTCACAAATTCCCGACCAATTAGGCTCGCCGAACCAAAACGAGAGCGAGCCCGCCCCATGTCAAAATGGAAGGAACCAAGCGAAGCACAGGAAGCCATCGAAACAGACAGGGGTGGGGGCCTTGCTGATCCACCCGGATTCGGCACAGAATTGGGCAAAAGAGTCACCACCGGAGACTTCCAGACTTTCTTTCCTTGAGTGCTTGCCACTGGCCCGACCCCGACGACCTGAGTACCCCGTTTCCCCAGTGCCCCTGCCACTGTGCGGACGTCTCAGCCTTGACGGGAGCCTCAGCTTTAGCCCAGCCATCGTGCCATCGAAGCGGCCCAGCGATGAGAACAGACTCATACACACGGGCAGAGTCATCGTATCCGTTCTTACGGATACCTATGTCGTGTAACTATACGCTGGGTCTCAAACACCATACGCACTCTCGGCGCCGCCCAGCCGCTCAAACGCCCACCGCACAGGCATCTTCTCTATCAGGCCGCGTGGGCTCCCAGCCCCCACCCTGGCTTGTAGCTCCACTGTGTAAATTGCAGGGTCTCGTCGCTGAAATCCGTTCGGTTGGCTTTCATGGAAAAGGGAGGACTTTTGGTCCAAAACTTCGGTCTCAAAAAAAAGAACAAAATATCCCCCACCACACCTGCATGCAAGTTATGCCTTCCCTGATGAGATAACTTGGAACGATCGGGCACACCGCTCGCTCAGCAGTCAATCTGCATACATAGTAACCCAATCCGATGTACACTACTCCGTGCCGATGCTTGTTTCCCTTTCCAGGTTCCCAACGCTGAGATCAGACAGCTCCCGTTTGCCTGTCGAGGAATCAAAAGGAAACATTGCTTTGAAATGCGTCATATCGGGACCCGATCCGCTATGCAGCCCCCGACTGAGAAGGGGGCGAGGGCGGACGTGGATGTGATTTGACGTTTGGGCGAAAAAAGGCACAGCTTTTCCCGTCGGTCCCCAGCCGCCCCACAACACCCGCACCCACCGAGATGAGAAATCGGGGCCCCGGGGTTTATTACGACCCGATCCCGACCCCCCCAAGCCTCCATCTCCATGATTCATCTCCCAAAACCTTCCTTCCAAAATCAACGGCGCGGACTCGGGGAGGGCGTGACAAAGCACACAGTACGTCCGTACGGGTATACAGTACAGATTACGCGCGGCTGGGGAATTCCTCTTCGTCCAAGGAATGCGACAAGCTGCTCGGCCGTTAATGGTAACGTTATCAGATCCCATGGAAGGTTGCGATCAGCTCTTGTCATCTTCGCGGCATCATCAATGGCTGCCTTCTAGCCATGATTTTGTGGTGGAAAACTAGAAGTCAACATTGAAATTGGAACAAAGTTTCGTGTTTGACACGTTTTTCCATTCCTTGGCCCACGTGTTTTGGGGGGAAATCGTCCGCTAAACGTGAACGTTAGTTACCAATGCAAGCCAAACAAGACCCGGCTCGCCAAAACTGCCCATCAACAACACGATGACTAGCAGTCCCCCCCTGTGTGGGACAAATGCGGCTCATTTTCCGTTCCCCCCCAGCCCAGCCCAGCCGTTCGGCGGAATGCAAACAAAAACAAGGGGCTTCTTCTTCCTTCACTCCACTACATTTGTCACTACCACAGTAGGAGCTGCGCCCCCGTCCCCTTCTCGAGCTAAAGCCCGCGAAAGCTTTCTCTCGGCCGACCGTTTCAAGGACAATTCCTGTTCCTAAATTTGTATTCGTATTGTTGATCCCTCTCGGGGTCTCGCAAACGGACATAATCGGAGTTTGCCGGAGTGAAGACCGTGTGTGCGTCTTCGCCGTCGGTCCCCTCTCTACACTACGTTACTACGTTGGTTTAGCTCTGCGTCCTGCAGTCAGCAAGACTGCTCGTCAGTGACTCGAGTAGGAAAGTGCTTGGTCGGATTCCATGCACATCTGCAGGTCAAAAAAGTTGTGGTGTGAGTGTGGAGGGACTGTGTATGTTACTGTGTAAGACTTGGGTGTTGTCCGATCCGACCGACACCTACTTGAACCTGCACGTGCAGCAACCGAGGACTGGCAGCCTGGAAGGTCTACAAATACACAGTAAAAACGATGTGTTATAACTTGGACCTTTATACAGACGTTGCCTAACCTCAAGGCTGCTCTTGCGAGGCAGCAATCCGCATACAGAGTAGGGTCGCCAGGACGGAAGCCTTAGATCTCCTTCCATCTTGACTGACAAACAAGGCGTCCGTCACTCGGTCCGTCCCGTTTGGTCGTGGGGTTGTGATGTGATCGGCTGGCTGACAGGACTTGGCCAGAGGCCTGGGGGCCCTGGCCGCTCGCTGCTTCGGACGGGAAAAACCCCGACGCCTATCGAGGAGGGGCTCTTTCTTATCGGCCAATTCTTGGCGGGGATGCAGCGACACCGCCCAAAAATTACCACGGCAGAAAAAAAAAACGAAGAAGAGCACTGGCTCTGCATTTGGTTCCATATCGCTGAGGATCCGTGCAAACTTGTATTGACAATTCTGGTGACAACACCACGCCCTGAAAAAAAACCAATCCAATTCCTGCTATTTTTTTTCAGCAACATAACTCCAATCCCCAATTACACCGATTTTCCCATAAAATCTACCCTCAAACATAACGCCCACCATGCCCAAGTCAAAACGCGCCAAGGTCTACCACCTCACCCAGGTGACCAAGAAGACCCGCGAGCAAAAGGACAAGCTGTTTTCCAATATTCGGGAATGTATCCCACAGTACCAGCACTGCTTTGCATTTAGCATTGACAATATGAGGAACAACTACCTCAAGGAAGTCCGCCATGAACTGTCCGACTGCCGGTACGTTATTCCTCCGACCTTCTAACCCTTAACCAAAAAACCACGATATCTTGAAACGAAAATTAACACTAAACCGCGTGCCCACAGCATCTTCTTCGGCAAAACCAAACTCACCGCCCGCGCCCTAGGCAGCACCCCCGAAGAATCCCAAGCCGACGGCCTCCACCACCTCACCCGCTACCTAACCGGCTCCGTCGGCCTCCTCTTCACCAACCGTTCCCCCGCCACCATCGAGTCCTATTTCGCCTCCCTCACCCACGTCGATTTCGCGCGCGCCGGCACCGTCTCCCCGCGCACCATCACCATCCCCCCGGGCATCGTCTACTCCACCGCGGGCGAAGTCCCCCCCGAACATGACGTTCCGGTCTCGCACACGCTGGACCCGGAACTACGCCGGTTGGGGGTGCCGACGAGGATGGTGAAGGGGAAAGTTTGTTTGGGGGGGGATGAGACCGGGGAGGGGAGTGTGGCGGGGTATACGATTTGTAGGGAGGGGGAGGTGTTGGATTCGAGGCAGACGAGGTTGTTGAAGTTGTTTAGTATTTGTTTGAGTGAGTTTAGGGTGGGGTTGTTGGCGTATTGGAGTGCGGCGTCCGGGGAGGTGACGGAGTTGGAGGGGGCGAAGGAACGGGAGGCTGCTTTGGCGTTGCAGCAGGGGCAGCAGGGGCAAAAGAAGAGGAAGAGTGCTGGTGGTGAGGAGGAGGAGGAAGATGATGAAGAGGAGGACGATGAATAATACCGCCTTACTCCCTCCCCAGCATGTTTGTCCGTTCGTCCATCTCACGGGGTGAACCAGCGGGATGGATATAAGTTGTGACGGGGACCTATTTGTTCTATTCGTTTGTTTGCTGATTGGTCTGCTCCTGTTCCATTTCACATTGTGTCATATCGGGGAACTCTTTTGCATGATACCATAGCTTTTCTCAGGCTTGGGTTTCTTTCGGGGTTTGGCGTCTCGGGGATATAAGGCAGGGGCTAGTGGAACAAAAAATGAAAAGGAGAGAGACAGAAAACAAAATAGAGCCGTTCATGCCATCAAGAGGTTACTAGTCTAATCATGCTGGGAGAAACCACTGAGTGAGGTTCTTGCTCAACTATGTGAAGTGCTCTGTCTGCTTAGCATTTCTCGAGCACGCCTCGCCAATCCGAGTACCTGCCACGCGACCTATGTACCTGGGTGTCAAGCAACTGAGAAAGAGGAAAAAGTTAACCAGCCATGAGGAGTGTGCCCAAACCGGCTCTCATACTCCTCGTCCACATGGTAGGAGGGCGAATACAAAGAGGCCCCCATTTTCTAGCCGAGAACGATGAGCAACGACGCCTCGTCTCCCAAGGTCGGAGTAGGAAATAACACTTCCTTACCTATCTACCTACCTCTCATACATTCTCCCATGTTTCTCCCTCCGCCCTTGCCGCCCGCCCAGTTATATGATCGTCATCATCACAGAGAAAGAAAAAAAAGGGAAAGAAACAATTATTACCTAAGATCTCACCGCCGTCCCGTCATAATCCGTCCCCTTACTTACTCCCCACTCAGTCTTTGTCTCTCTGTCATGTCGTCTGGCTGTCTCTTACTCGATATCTTTTCCCATCTCCCCTTTTGATATTGGTTTTGGCTACAAGCGTCCAGAGCGCAAAGAAAACATTAAAATGGAAAAAAGGTAAAATAAATACAAGACGAAGAAAGAATCGGCGTATTACCTTCCCCGTGAACACTTTGTTAGATACTCGCTAAAGGCCGTCCGTCCTAACTGGCCCAGGCGGTCTTAGAGCAGCACTGAAGAATTGTACAGGAAGAGGTGCTGGACACCTGGATATCCGTGGATAGTTACGTCCCCATACCTCTTCGTTTCTCCAGATTTGCGTGGGATAATCGTGGGTGAAGCCTGGAAACAGTCCGGTATGAAACAAGGCTTGCCCTGTCTGGTGGATGGTGAACGGCCTGGTGAAACCGGGGTTGAAAGAGTTTGTTACCTTGCCGAGAAGAGGAGAGGTTATGTGGAAGGTTGTTTTGCCGGGCCAGGACTGGCTTTGGATTGGCTCCAGTTTGTTTGCTGTGTTTCTGCAACCTGCAAAGGTCTCTCTGGAAGAGATAACCGGATGGCTTACCCTGGCTTACCCTCATTTCCAGGACGAGAGGAATCAGGGAGGTAGGCAGGCAGGAAGACGGAAGAAAACGACAGTGAAGAAAGCAGTGATACCCACCACACAAGACACGGATTACCCTGTCCATGGGGTCCGATCTTGCTAGTAGCGTCGCAACTTCCTGGGGTCTTCATAGCCGCCGCCGTCGTAGCCGCGCTTGCGCGAGTCGTCGTGATCTCTGGGCCGGTCATAGTCCCTACCGCCACCACTGCCGTTGCCGTAATACCCACCATTCTCACCACCCCCAGCACCTGCACCGCCGCCTCCACCGCCACCTCCTCGGTCACCACCGCCGCCGCGGTCGCCACGAGGTCGGATGGGTTCCATGTTGCTGCCAGATTGCCGGGGGTTGCGGTCGCGGAAGCCTCCGCCACCACCACCGCCTGACCTGTCATCATATGAGCGAGAGCCGCCGTCGCGGCCACCATACCCACCGCCATCCCGTCGGTTATCACGGCCGCCATAACCACCACCGCCGCCGCCGGGGCCACTAGGAGCGTTAGGGGGGCCGCCAAACCCGCGATCACGGCCACCAAATCCACCGCCTCCACCACCACCGGGACCAGAACGGAAACCGCGGTCACCACCGAAACCACCTCCACCACCGCCCCTGAAGCCACGATCACGGCCGCCGCGGAATCCACCGCCAAAGCCACCCCGGAAGCCACCACCTCCGAACCCGCCGGGGCCCATGGGCCGGGCCATGGATGCCTTGGTGTAGCCGCGGCCGCCGAGACCGCCGCCCAGACGACGGGGCTTCCAGCCCTTGACAGTGCGGCCCCTCTCAACATCAACCTTGATGCGGCGGTCCTTGATGCGGATACCATCACATCCATCTAGAGCAGCTAGTTCACGCATGCGCCAAGATGCGCAGTTGTCAGTAACGCCTTACCAGGAGACAAGATACTACCTTTGCGGTGGGGACAAACGCAGGTAACAGGAGGGAGGGTGGGTAAGAAGGAAGGACTGGCAAGCTTGAGGGCCATGGGGAGCGTCCTGGGGGTGGGTTCCGGCAAGCGGCGGGATGGTATCGGTGCTGTTTCAGAATCAAAGTGGCGGCATTACCTCTCATGTCTTTCTCACGCTCAAATACTACAAAGCCGTAGCCGCGGTGAGGCTTCTGTTTCTTGTTTCCCTTTTCATGGGCGTGGGTGTCGCGGATAATGCGGATCTGCCAGAGGTTGGTTGAGTAAATCTGATAAAGCCATCGAAAAGAGAAAAGAGAAAGAAGGGGACAACATACGCGCTCAATAGACCCAAACCGTCCAAACTCGCGCTCTAGGTCCTTTTCGTCCGCGTTGTAGTCCAGACGCGCGACGATCAGAGTTTTAAAGGCATCGCCTCGGATGTTAGGGTCATCGTGTGGTGTATCTGTTCAAAGCGCAACCATGGTTAGCCCTACAGTCCATCTAGAATCAAGGACAAATCGATCCGTGATCATACAATTCTTCGGCCCTTCGGTAACCAGCGCCTCAGCCTGCTCGACCTTCTCGCGCTTCTTGCGGTCGCGCGCCTCAAGCCAGCTCTCGGTCGGGTTGTACTCGTGCTCGCGATCATATTCAGCCAGCGCAGGCAAAAACTGGGCGATGCCCGACACGGCAGCGGTCCGGCGCTGCTCGGGCGCGTGATCGGAAGGCGGAACCCAGCGCAGCGGAGGGCGCGGCGCGAAGAGCGCGAGGAGGTTGGGCGGGAGACGGTCCGTCATTGTGTGGGAGAGGAATTGAGTCCCGGTTTAATCGGATCCGGGTTGAATTGGGTCGGAAGACCTTGATATTCGAGTGGGGTGGGAGGTGGAAAGTGCGACCCGGCCTGGGCCTCGGATGTTGGTCGTTGGAAGACGCGCAGGGCGAAACCGTGTCGGATCGAATAAATTTCCGACGAAGGATTCGATCCTCGTTCGCGCAGACAGATGACAAAAATCGATTGAACTCCGCTCCCGTTGACTCGCGCGCCGCCTTGCAGAGTCGCCGATGATGGTGTGGGGGAAACCGGGCGGCGTCGTGAACTGCGACGAGGGATGAAGATGGAAGGATTTCCGAGCTGGCAGAAAATCAGAGAGCTCGCGATGTGCAGCCAGAGAGCCAAGCAAGCAGAGCAGGGCTTGGACCGTGCGAGGACCGAGGACAAGGTCAACCAATGACATGCGTGCTGCCCCACCTATTTTCTCTGGCTGTCAGAAGCGGGTCCAAGTCCCATTTTCTGATTCTTGGTGGTGCAACTTCGCGGTCCCTCATGTTCTGTGAAGGTGAACGACGACGACGACGAAGCCGGCGGCCAAGATGACGATCAGGGCGTTGCAACAAGTATCCGTCGGCCGGGTATGAGACCCCCTCCCCATTCTCAAGACTACCAACACAAATTCTGACTCTCTCGTCCTACACAGAATGGCGTCGGGTCCTTCGTCCTGCAATGCAAGAAGCTAGACTTCCACTACTGCGACTTTGGCGGGAGTTCCAAAGGGATGAAGTACGCTCACCACCACTATCACCCTCACAGTTAAACCCCGTTGCCAAAATTAACCCACCTCCCCAGCGGCTTCATCAAATCCCTCCTCCCGGCATTCGTTACCGCCAACCCGCAAGTCGAATTCTCCGTCTCCCCGCGGCCCTCGCGCCACCCGGTCATCATCGCCCAGTACATCAACGGCCGCGAGAAATCGGTGTGTGTCCGCAACATGCAGCCGTACGAGATCCTCAAGAAGGCGACGCTCCTCCGCGACTCCAACGGCGAGAAGAACAAGCGCACCGTTAAGCCTGTCCGGTCGATCAACGAGTCTGTTCGTGGTGTATGGTCGCCGTACCATGGGAATGGGTTGCGGGTGTAAGGGGGAGGGGGTTATGTTTTAGGTTGGAAGGAGTGGAAGGAGTGGGATTGGGAGAGGAACATAGATCTGGTTGTGGTTGGGGTTGCTGGGGGGTTGTTACATGTACGAGTGGACTGTATATGGCGCAAATATGTGTTTGTATCAATATGAAATGACGCTACGTTATGCTCGGGTTCCCTTATCAGGTCGTTTGAATCTACAATCAAGTGTGTTACAGATAGATGATCATACAGAATACAAGGACAGGCAGGCTGATGATCGGATCCTTCATCCAATTTTTTGTCTTTATTATTTTGTTTCAATTCTCCATTTGGTCACGCTGCCCCTTATTGTGCCCAGGGCAGGCTACATCTGTCTACTTTTCTAGCAGCTCGATTTAAAGGTTCGAGTTGATGATGTCGACGACTAGTGATCTTTGTTAGCCTTCACACACTCTCACAGTCCCGGGACAAAGGGGGGACGTACACTCGGGCTTCAAGCTGGCACCGCCAACCAAGAAACCATCAATATCCTTCTCCTTGGCCAGGTCCTTGGAGTTATCGCCCTTGACGCTACCGCCGTACAGAATCCGGGTCTGCTCAGCAACATCATCGCTGACCTTGGCCTTCAGCCAGTTGCGGATAGCCTCATGCGCCTCCTGGGCCTGCTGCACAGTCGCCACCTTGCCAGTACCAATAGCCCAGATAGGCTCATACGCAATCACCACCTTCTGCCAGTCGGCGCCCGAGATCTTGGCCGCGAGCGCAGCCAGCTGGCGCTCGACGACCGCCACGGTGTTGCCGGCCTCGCGCTCGGCCAGCGACTCGCCGCAGCACCAGACAACGCTGAGACCGCCGTCAATGGCGAACTTGGTCTTGGACGCGACGATCTCGTCGGTCTCGCCCAAAAGCGTGCGGCGCTCCGAGTGGCCCAGGATGGTCCAGTGGATGTCGCTGTCGGCCAGCTGCGACACGCTGATCTCGCCGGTGAAGGCGCCGTCCGGCTTGTCGTACACGTTCTGGGCCGACACCTGGACCGTGGGCTGCTTGACTTCGGCCTTGGCCAGCTGGAGGTAGAGGGCCGGAGGAGCGATCACGACCTCTGTGCGGGAGAGACAAGATGTTAGCCGACATATAATTCACTTTGACATGCCCCATTCTTCTTTCTCCTTTTATTCCCTTTCTTACTCCTCCACAGCTCCGGTATCACAACCTCCCGAAGCCTACAACCAAACGAAAAAGAAATGCGCCGACATACCAACATTGGAGTCCAACTTCGAGTCGTTCAGGTTCTTGATGATCTTCTTGATGGACTCGCTGGTCCCGTTCCTATTGTAGAAAGCGAGCGTTAACAACATCCCATGAGTAAGCCCCCCGGGGATCGGGGGCTTGCTACGGAATATACCCGCGGGGTTTGTTGATGGCGGGGTAAACAAGGCGTTAATTCTCCGGCACAGCTTACATCTTAAAGTTACCACCGACAAAGAACTTGCGAGCCATGGTGGGCGGTTGGTTGTGAATGGGTATATCGAATTGGGGTTAGGGATGGGAATAGGGAGGTGAAAGTATGAGACGTGATGTTATCGGAGGTCCGGTCGGCGTTGCAGAGTAGTGTTTTATGGGAAGAGCTTAAAAGGATAGCGGGGTGGGAGCTGCGCGACTAAAAAGTGGTCCACCCCCCACGTTCCCACGCTCTCACTCCGAGCTTCACAGCGGCACGCAAAGGCCGCGAGCTCACCACACCCGGACACCTGCACGTCACAGCTCTTATTTTGCAGCAGCAGCCATCCCTGTTTAGGGAACAAGTAAACACCAAGGCTCGGACTTGCGGGATATATCTGATTAGTCCACAATTCCCATTTGTGTCTCGGGATTTATTTGTCTCAATGCTCTGCTTGGCGGGATAAGGGGGAAAAATCTTGCTCTTGGAGGATCCAATTCGTCACAGCCCAGACACACACTGATCCAGTTCGTCCCGGTTTGCCAACCCACTCCACCGGCTGCGAGCCACTCCATCGCCGAGTCGAGCCGGGCTTCTCCGGCTCAGCCCGACGGCCCCAGCTGCCCGGTTATTCGAACTCCGACCAAGGGCCGAACACGCCCAGCGCGGCCTGCCAAGGTCTCGCGGCTTCACATACACTACTACATTGTAATCCAACATAACAAAGCCACAAATCAGCCTCACCGGCTCCTCACAAAAAACCCACCCCTCGGCTTCGCAACCCGGTCCCGCCTCAGCAACATCTCCTTCAAATTCACAGACTGCTTCCTCGCCTTGGGCGCCAACCGCCCATCTCCCGTCCCCTTCACCACCCTGTACGCCGTCGTCCCCACGCGCTTGTCCTTGGGTAGTCGAGGCCCGTTAAGCAGAGCCAGTTCTGCGCTGCCCAGCTTCCTCCGTTTGTTCTGCTGATCCGCGGCGGAATCGGTTTGCCGGGGAGTGTCCTCCTCGTCGTCTGACTCGAGGAGTTCTAAGGGGAGCAATTGGGGGACTTCCCGCTTGCGCTTCTCGCCTTCTGTTGCTGGCGCTTTGGTTGTTGTCGGGACGTCGTCGTCGTCGTCCTCGTCTTGTTGCACAGCAGGCTTCTGGAGCCGCTTCCTTTCCTCGGCTTGCTTCTTGAGGAACGTATCACGTTCTTGTCTTTTCCGCTTTGCAGCGGCTGCTTGTCTAGAACAGTGTTACTAACCTGCTTTATCAACCGGGGAAAGGTATGGGGTACAACTCACTGTTCAGCCGCCTTTGCAGCAGCCCCCGCAGCCTTTAGCGTTTCTACCTCCGCAGTACGGGTAGACACCGCCTCTGGCGCTTCATCATCGGAGTCCTCCTCCTCCTCCTCCTCCTCCTCCTCCTCCTCCTCCTCATCCTCCTCATCCTCCTCCACCCCTTGGTTCTCCAGCGGGTCCTCCGTAGGCGCTTCCTTAGGCGTCACAAACTCATCGTACTCGCTGTCGTCAAACGTGATGTGTTTTCCCGCTTTCGGCGTCTCGGAGGATTTTTTTGAATCCCCGTCCTGTTTCCGCTGCGTCTTGGATGCCGATTTTGGAACCGGAATCTCGACGCTGACACGCCCCTTCTTGGGTGACCGGGCGCCCTTGGGCCGGACAGCCAGCTTGGCGCTTGATGGTGATTCCTGCTCGTCCTGTAGCCTCTCCTCTTCACCTTCACTTCCTTCCGCCGCCTCCTCTTCCCCTTCTTGCACTTCCCCCGCCTCTTTCCGCTGGAACTTATCCTCCCCGTACCTCACCCCCGGTGTTGCGAACAGCGGCGAAGGGTCTGCGAGCGTGACGCTGGAGGGCGGCTCCACGTCTAGCGCTTCATCATCATCCCCGTCGACTTCATTCTCTGAATCGGATGAGACGATCTCAACGATCTCCGTGTTCACCTTGGGAGGCGGTTGTGGTTGTTTCCCTGCTGATCTGAGAGTGACCATGGTGCCGGGAGTATTCGATCACGTAATTGGAAATAAATTTATATCTCAAGTCCAGGAGTCAACTTTAGGCCTAAAGAGGTAAATGATATTAACCTGGGGGATTTGCTGCTTGGCGAGAGGTCGTTTGTTGCTGGGTTAATTTTTGGAATGAAGAGTATGGTTTGAATTTCACAATGAAAGTTCTCTGAATGTCGGTCCCCAAACTTTTTTTCGCTGCAACTGCGCGGATTGTGGCAATGTGATTGGTCGATAGGATATCAGGGGACCCACCAATGTCATTGAACGACTTGTCCATGCGGCCTTGGCACTGGGAAATTTCGCAACAGCTTTCACAGTTTGGTATTGTGAATGTATTCCGTAATAAACGTGTACTCAAACCCAAAACCACGGATCAACCTCATCGGCACCTCGCGCTTTACTTCAGCCACAGTTGGTGTGCCGGTCTGCAAGAGAGCCAGCACAGCTTGGCCTTCTCTTAATACGACTGTCCGAATTGATATGAGAATACCGTGGAAATAAGTTCCGCAGCAGGCCCAACATCTACCTCAACCCCCCTCTCTCTCTGTTCATCGTCTCACAACATAACCTATTATTTCTCCATAATCATGCTACACATATCACGGGTCCCAGCGCCCATGAGCAGGGGTGTTGGCGCTCACTTTCAGACCAAAACCCCAACTTCTCATCCGTCAATCCTCACCCATTACGGGCAATGCCTCGGATTACCACACCCACGTCCACCCTCGCAACAACAACACCAGCAACCACCACACCGAAAGCAATACGCTACAACACCTCGCATGCAACGCCGCCCGGGCCCGTTAAGTCAGTCAACCGGGTCCTCTCAACAGGCAGCGTTACTCTTCCCCCATTTCACAACCCCGCCGATATCATGGTGGAACAGTATCGAAGCGATGGGGAAATTGGGGGGTGTCCCGCCCGCAGAATGCTCCAACGCCGTGACCGTGTTCTGTTCCCTTGCCACTGCCGCCAACGACGGATGGAAGGAGAAACTGGAGAAAGGTATATATACCCCCCTCCCCCCGCCCCCAAAAATAAAAGATTGTTTCCAAGGATATACCATACTAACTCCCCCCCCCCAGATTACAAAATCCCCCCCCTAACCCTCCACTACGCCGCCCTCTCCCTCTTCCTAATGAACACCCCGACCCCCGCCGCCCAGCCAGTCGGCATGCGCATGCTCCAAACAGCCTCCACCCTCAACTTCGTCCCTTCCACCCTCTCCCTAATCCGCGCCTTCGAAATGTCTCCGGCATCCGCCCGTTCCAAATCCGACGCCTACCTTACCGCTGTCGATCAACGTTTCCGTCGCCTCCTCCAGACTAACCCGTCCCCGGATGTGTATACACTTCAGGGCTTGGTGCTGTTTAATCGGGGGTATCCGGATGCGCAGGCGTTGAGGTTCTTTGATTTGGCGCTGCGGGAGGGTATGGAGCATCCACCGCCTCCACCGATAGTACCAGGGACGGGGGCGGTGTCTGCTTCGGAACCGAGACGGCGCAGTCCGAGATGGACTTACGAGGCGATTTGTCACCGACACAGAGCGACGCTGCTGTTTCGGCGGAAAGAACGCGTGGAAGAGGCTCGCGCGGAGGCGTTTGCGTCGTTGGAGGTTTTGGCGTTTGAGTTGGGGGATCCGAAGGGGTATACACAGTTAGCGAAGAGGTTGTTGCCGGCTTTTACGGGGGAAAGTGATGGAGTGAAGGGTGTCAGCAGTGAAGGGAGAGGTTACACACTAGTTGACTGTGAGGAGTTTCTCACGCGGGCTGCGCAGAGCGGGGATTGGGAGGCGTGCGAGCTGTTGGCGATGGTTCTGGTGATGCGGGTGGCAGGGGCTGTTGGTGAGGGGGATGGTGCTAGTGCTGGTGATAGTACCAGTGCCGGTGCTAGCGCTGGTGGGAAAGGGCAACAGAGCAAACTATCAGGAAGCAAAGAGGCAGCAAGTGAGCTGACAAAGGCGAAAATGGAGGAGATGCTGCGGATGGCGGTGGAGTGGGTGGCTGTGATTCCGGATGAGGGGAAGAGGGCGGATGTGTTGAAGAGGGTAAAGAGTGTGAGGGAGTTGTTGTAGGTTGGCCATGGCCACGGAAATCTTTGTACGTATATGCTCGAGACAACGCAATGGTTGGCTCTGTGTGTGTACTTGTGTTTTTCGCTGCAAATGTGCCTGTACATAGACTACTGCCTGCTAGTAGATTGGTGCGTGGCTATCGCTTGAGCAAGGACTAAAAGCCACCACCTACTTCCCGGGTATTCAGCGCCTAATGCATACAAATGAGAGGACAGAAGAGATGAAACAATGCGACGCAGTCCAAGTCTTCGGCTAACACGCGCCATTCCCCCTACAAGCATGAGTCGCTCATCCTCTCAGAACAAAACCCTCCTTATTCTAATCCGAAATGTAATTTGAGAATGCCAAGAATCATAACCACGTGTATAAGTCTTTTGAATACCATTTAAGTCGTAAACAATACAGTAATGTCATAGAAAATAGGTATCAGTTTCCGTAGCCGTCCGTAGCCAGCCGTCACCAGTTCGCTCAAACAAGACATTAAAAAGAAAAACAAAACGCCAGGTCGGACGGAAACCCCTGCCGCCGACCATTACAAAAGCCCAGAAAGCCATGATGCCCCCTCCTGCCCCCCCTCCCCTATCCAACTTTGCATAACTGGCCGTTATTATGATACTCCCCCCCATCTACCTCTTCGCCCTCTTCCTCCCACGCCCCCCTTTCCCACCCCGCCCGCTCCGCCCCTCCTCATCACCCCCATCCTCATCCTCATCCTCATCATCATCGTCCCCCTTCGAGCTCCCGCCCATCTCCCTCTTATCATTCCCCTTCTTAATACTAATCAAACACCCCTGCTCCTTCAACCTCTTCGTCAACGGCGTGCTAGCCTGCATCCCAGGGAAATCCTTCGCATTATACACCTGGAAACTCTCACTCATCGCCGTCGCCACAATCGCCGACCGCTCGCCGGAACACATCCTTGCCGGGTCGAGCACCACCAGCGCAAACTTGAGTCGGAACGTACCCGGCGTCCGACAGCTCAGATCAGGGAAACAAAAGAAACACCCTTCTTCGCCCTTCTCGTCGAGGCCAACAAAGGGGGAAGCCACCAGGGTGCCCATCAGCCGGCGTTGTTGGCGGAAGTCCTCGGGCATGCTGGACATGTCTTTGACGCCGTGCTCGTCCCAGATGGAGCAGTGCACGACTGAGAACTGGTGACGCAGGCGGCGGTCGATGTCGTCTTGCGAGAGCGACGGGTCGTGAATTGTGAGCTGCACGATTGGGGGCGGGTCGATTACGCGACGGTCGCGCTCGCCGAAGCCGCAGCTGCGGGCGGCCGAGGGCTGTTGGCGGACGGTGATGCGGTATTCGGAGTTGGGAGCGCGCGGGGGTGGTGCGGGCGCGCGGGTGGGCGCGGCTGTGGGTGCTGCTGAGGCAGCGGCTGCGGTGCTGGATGAGAGGGAGGGTGAGGAGGATGTCGGGGGAGCGGCTTCGGAACTGCCCCCGCTGAGGAGGTTGGAGATGCTCATGGACTTGGGTTCTGGGCGTGGCGAGGTCGATGGTTGGGTGCTGGGGGGGCTGTGCGGGACTGGTGCGGATGCTACTGGTGATGCATGGCCGTTGGATATTGAAGAAACAGACGGAAAAGGAGCGGACGAAGGAGGTTTGGGCAATGCTGATGGATAGGCATTGTCGTTATGCAATGAGTTGCCTCTTGATCGGGGAGACGGGTAGTGAGGGAGCTGACGAGGGCCGTGGGCGTACGGGTCGTGCAGTCCGCCCATCTGCCTCAGACGCATCTCCTGTGCCACGTCTTCCGTCGATCTGTCGCTGGCCGTGGAGGACAGGGTCGGAGAGCACCGAATGTCGACCGCCCGCTTCGCCATCGAGTGAGGATCGCTACTCGGAATGGGGAATTGCGGTGGTGTTTGCCCAACTGGAGAAGGCGTTGCATAGTCGGAGTAGTAGCCGCCTCTCCCGCTGGCAGAGAACACCGGAGAAGGGTTAGAGGACGCGGGCGGGATCATGGTAGCCATGGGCGGTAACCGGGGCAGCTGTCTTGCCTGAGACGTCTGCCGGGGCTGCTGCTCTTCGAGGACATAGTGTCCATGCCCCGGGCCGTACCGATCGTGGTAGCTGTGGTGTTGAGCCATGCCGTCCAAGTGATTATGGCGGCCAAAGTTGTGATGAGCTGAATCGACCGCTGCAGACATTGGGGGAGCGGTCCACGGACGGCGGACGAACGCAGTCTGGTCCTTCCACCCTCTCGATTAGCCCTTGTCGTTCGAAAACGTGTTGGACAGGTCGGGGATGTCGTGAGGTTCCCCAAGATTCGGGTGACCTTACAAAATGAGGGGGGGATGGCCACTCCTAGCTATCGAGGCAGCAGCACACAAGCACAAAATCCGGCAGCCAGGTTCTGGGCCGGGTGTAGAATGTGTCTCACTGTCGGACACGGATATCGGGATGTTGCTCCGGAAAAGAAGCAAGCTTTCCTTTTGTCTCGTTCTCAACTTTCCAACGCCTGGATCCCCAACGGCAGTCGTTCCGATGTTGGTGAAACGACGTTAGCGAGTGAAGCCCCTTCACGGCAAAGGATTTTGTTGGACGGTTGTCTCATGCAGCTGCAGCAAGCCACTTCGAGTCCGGCGCGAGTAGTTCTGTGATTCTGGCTGGCTCGCCACCGTCGGGCAAGTTTTGGTCACACGTGGTTGTTATCGAAGCAGGCGATCGACGCTAGCCACGACCGTGGAAGAAGCCGAGACCTTTTTTTGTTCTTTTTGTGAGACGGCGGAAGAGGCGAGGAGATAATGAAGTAAGGGTAAGACAGAGGGAACCAAAAGACAGGAGGAGAGACAACAAATAACTAACTGACGCCCCGGCCGGCTTTTACTATGGACACCACAGTCCCGGCAGGACTTGCAGGGTCACCTTGCTGCTGCTCATCCGTTCGGAAGATGCCAAGTCCCGGCTGTTGGATGGATGGCACGATGGGTCCCGGCGGGGCGCACCCGGTACAACAATTAAAGTCTGGGGAAACGGTGCAGCAGCGAACTGGGACGGCTACAGGGTCTGTTTGAGGTTGCAGTCTGTGGGAGGCGGCAGGGCAATATGGCAAAGCCGGGCTGGTGGGCCAGAGCGGGAGATTGAGGGGAGGGCGTTAATATGGAGAGGGCGTATCAGCCATACTTTTTCCTCTCCAGGTCGGGAGGGGAGAGCGAGCGTGCCAGCCAACTTTTGTTTTCAATACACGTACCGCAGTCCTGCGAGGATTATGTCGTTGCCTTGGCTGGCTTGACTGGACAATGGTAAACGAAGGACGGGAACCAGCGTCTCTGCAGATTGCTCGGCAGGGATGTCAGGGGCCGATCATCACTGTCCATCAAGCGGGTCAACGGGTTCTGGTCAGGGCCGGGGGGCTAGTGTACACTAGACAGAAGTGCCGTGGATGGGCTTCCCGGCGCGAATCCCCGACTGTGGACGGCCAAGATCTGCTCCGGACCAGAGAGTGTGGAGGGTAATCCCTTGTGTGGAAGCTCCGTTCGAAGCCATGGAAGAAAGCCAGTGGCTTGGCTGCTTGGGGGTCCCAAAGCCTGCACGTCGGGAGACGGCTGAGGGGCCCGACATCGAGTTCGAGAGGTGATTGATGAATGAATCTGGGCGTGCAGCTCGCTCAGAAACCGAAGACGGCCACTATGTACGCAGAGGTGCTGTTTGCCGTCTGTACAAGGGCGGCACTTGGCGCGGTACTTCATGCCGCGGGCCAGCTCACCCACCCAGGATCCCGTCCAACCGGCCCGACATCCTCCCAGTTTTGTCGCAGCAGAACGCGGGAATACGGGTGGGACTTCACGGAGGGCCGCCAAGCAGGCGTAAGCTATAAACTCGGCGGTTAACATCAACACCAGTCTGGGCTCTCCTAGTTTGGTACTATAAGCACGCGTTCGAGTATCGCATGAGGGCCGTGGCCGACTCGGTCTTTGTGAGACCACAGAACGCGGCCTGGACACGGCGGCAAGCAGTGGCACCGGTGATGAAGCGTCAGCCGGAGACCGGCTGAAGTCGAAGACCAGCGGACTCTAGAGAAGTGAAACTTCGTGCGCTGCTGCTGAGCCGCGCGCATGAGGCTGCGGGCCCGGGTGCGCGTCTTTCCTCACATGTTTCGTCATTTGCCTGCTTGGCTCTCTAACACGGCCGAATTGTTCCACAGGCCTGGCTCGTCTGAATGCTGGAGATAATCACGAATTCATAAAGTTGTGGGCTGGACGGACGAAGCCGAGGGGTTGAATGGCAGTTGAGGGTGCAAGCGGGTGCGAGTTGGGGGAAAGAGAATGAAGATCTTGAGGAAGCTGCAGGGCCGATCTCACCCACTTGTGCGAGATTTCCAGGTTCAACGGAAGCAGCGCTTCCACCAGGCGGTGCCTGCCTGACTGGGCAGGTCCACGGCCCTGGAAGAGGACGGTGAGGGCAGGAGCAAATCCTCTATCTGGCCCGTTGGCGGCCCGCTGGCACTGCCATGACAGTGGTTCCAGTCCCCGGGAAGGAAGCCTCTAACCGCTGAAGGGAAGGCGCGAGAGCACCGGTTTCCTGGGATGGCAGGGGCAGCTGGGCGGGTACCCACCCCCAGTCTCGCCGACCGGCAGTCGCGACACGTTTCCCATTCGCGGTAAAAAATCCGGCTCATGGGTGCATGGCGGGGGCTCCGGAACCGAGCTCGAGCCAGGCACCCACATCATGGCTCTCTGAATCAAACCACACACCACACAACCTCCCGTCACCGAGTCGTCCGCATTGCTTGCTGGAGTGCGGCTTGCAAAAACCCGTCCCGTCCCAAGGAACACTCGCTCTCCTCAGCTGGCCTCGAGAGGCTTGGGGCTAATTCTTGGGTTGCCGATCCTTTAACGTTACCTTCGAGACTCGCCTGCGAGATCCCAGCCCTCCATTCACCTCGCGGATAGGTTGCTCACCTGCTCCATATGCCGGCTTTACATTGTAGATGAATGCAACTGCTTCTGCTCGTCTAACCCGTGAATCTACATAGTATTACCCCAAATAGGGAGGAACAAACGAGAATTTAAGACACGACTCGGGACACAGCTTGGCTCAGTTACCAGTTCTTGCATCAGGTCAATGGCTCGCATCGGGAACGGTCATCGAAGAACAACCCACGTAGGCGCCATCTCTTCTCGTGGCCTGCCGGCCGTTTCATCAGTGGGGTACTCACATCAGCGATCGGAGAGCTGAACTGCCACGGAGAACGGAGAGGCAGGTATTCTCTCCGCGAGCCTCGTAACGGCGAGGTGTCCATCGTGGTGCTCTCCTTGTCGGCCATTGTCACCCCATCAGCGGCCAGAGTACTGGACCAGTCCAACATCACTCGTCCTGGCCCCCACATTCTCTCCGTTTGTGCGAACCATAGGTCTCTCGGGCCTATTGATGTAGCATACGCGAAGGATCTCGTTCGGCATCTTTGCGGCCGTCAAGTTACACAAGACTGGGCTCGAGAGCCGAGTCCTTAGGCATACACCGGCGGACCTCGAGGGTTGAAAAATACGTTTTTCTGCTGTGGGACAGTGCACGACAGCACGCCAATTACTCGACCCAACGTTACAAGAGCGCCCCCAGACGTCAATAAGGCATGGGCCTGCGCCGGTTGATGGAGGTTCTGGGTCTGACACCGAAAAGACATGGCTCGCTAATGTCAACGTTAGCTTCCATGGTTGGATGCTGCGACCCTGGTTCCCGGTTTCCCTCTGCATCCCATGCACGAGGCGAGTGGGAGAAGAGGTTGAATGCCGCTTAAACTTTGGCTAATCCGCAACCCCTGTCACTTCTTTTCAAAACCTCCATCGGGAGGTCGGCCGCATCTTCCCGACAGGAGCTGAAGAAAAGACAGGGCAAAACGCCAACAACTCCTCAAAGGAAGTAAGGAAAATTTCCACCAGCACATCTGTCGACCCCTACGTCGCGGAGAATTCAAGCAGCCGACCGGAGCGAAAACGAGCAAGTTATGTTTTGTGTCGACCAATCAGACAATCCCCACAAGAACTCTGGGCCAGACCAAGAACAACCTTCAATCCCGGATTCCTTCCGTCAAGACGAGAGGTGGGAAACTATCTCGGCGCCGAACAGCACTTGGCCGTGCCCGTTGGTGGAAAAGGGAGGATGTCAGAGCTTGGGGCGGAAGGGACAAACTCCGCAAACAACGCCAGCCATGGGGTTGAACTGTCATTCATGCGGCCTTATTCGTACTTCTGCGGAAAAGCGTTTGTGGTGCAGGATCATCCCGTTCAGTGGATCCTCGGTAGCCGGCGACAGCTGTCGGCTCCGTCTTGGCAGAACCCCCGGGACCCCGGGCTCTCCTGTCCAGTCTTGCTCGCCAGGGGGATGCAGTCGCCAGGAGGAGAAGCCTTCGCATCCGGCTACCCGCTTCGTTAATGAAGTTTCGCGCAACTATACCAGCTAGCATCTCACGGACAAGCCTTTCGAGCCAACTGCCGTCCTCCCCTTCTCCACGGCGGCCTGGTGAGAACGTGTAATCTCGGGGTCTACCGCTTCTCTGCCCAGCGAGCGTTGTTCTCACGCCCATCTCGTTGATACTAACTAAAGGATGCTCTAGGCGAACATGGTCTTGGCTAGACATGGCATAACACTCACCTTAGAGTAAACCTGCTCACCTCACGGCCCGAAACTCTGAGCTCCTGCTGTGGGTGGACGCAGTCGTGGCATTGACGACAGGACGTCAAGCTCAATGAGGGGCGCCAAACGAAATTTTCCGAATGGTCCATCGCCAGGGGCTTGGTAGCTTTGGAGTCTCCGGGGACCCGGGCGGCGTTTCCCTCCAACTGCCATCCCCCATCACCACCCACGCACGGGCTCAAGCTTGGTTTCGGGTAGAAAAGATGCAGGGATTCCTTTGAAAGGAAGGGACTTGGCGGACGCCTTGACAGCCGGCCCGTGATTGCTCCCAAGAATCTGTCCACCCCCTCGCACTCTTGGCTCCTTGAAGTGGCCGACGATGTGCCAGCCTCGTTCCGCCCTCCTGTTGTGGGTTTGCATTGTGCGCGCGCCAAGCCCCTAAATGACAGGTACTGCCGCTGGTTACAGAAAGGTTTCCAGGAAATGCCATCCCCCGAAAGCAACGCTGGGAGGCGAGCTGGCTGACCAGTCGAACTCAAGTTCCAAAGTGGACAAACAAGAGCCGAGATGCACGCCGCAGGATACGACGTTCCCGCATGCCCGCAAGATTTTGAAACTGCGGCTAATTCTTCCCCAGACCCAACCACCAACCTGTACCAAGGAATGGTTTGCCCCGCCGCGCCCACCAATATCTGGCCGCGGATAATTAATTTGGCGGCCCTTCTCGAAATCTGTAGGCGAAGATCACGGAACCACTCTCTTGACCTGAAGGGCACCAAGCCTGCTGTATGTACACTTACCATCAGGCACGCCGCACAACTTCCCCAAACCGTTGTTTGACAATCGACAAGTGTTCGTCCGGTTTAAGCACGGAACATTTTGTCCCATGCCTGAACGTCCTCTTTGGGTCGCATCTCGTGGCGATCACGCGATCACGTGGGACGGCTGCGCTGATCAATCTGGGGACTTCGGATGCTTACTAACACAGAACATGGAGTTGATATCTTGCGGAGTTGAGAACGAGCATTGCAAGTCTTCAACAGGAGAGGAGAAAAGGGGTTATTGCTGACAAGTTGATGAGTCGGCTTACTACGATAACCACGCTCTGACGTATGTGTCTGTCCACTGCACCGTTTCGGTTACCATTCCAAGCTCCGGGCGCCAGGGTTGACAGATTGAAAAGCACAGGGGGGCTCCGATTAACGAGAGCAAAACCCGGGTAAAATCCCCCCGTTCTCCAGATTCGTCCACCACCTCATCAATTCTTACCTTTCCCGGCTGGTGACGGAATCGCCTTCGGCCTCGTATCGGGGATTCCGGGTCGAAACAAATGGCCGGATCGTCAAACCTGCTGCCGAATGCGCGCCCCCCTCTTTCCTCGCCCGGTTTCTGTTCTAGGTGAGGTCGCTCCCTACCAAGCTCAGCAACCCCGAGCCACGGGCCGGCTGCGGAGGTTGACGCAGGCCAATTCCCACACTCAAACAACCTCTCCGGCCTCGCAGCCGGGAGCATATTGAATAACACTCCCGGCTGCTTGGGGTCTTAATTCGCAAAGCACTCGTGCCGGTCTTGGGGGTGTGATCTGCAACGTTCCCGGTTCACGCGTCTTAGAAGGGCCGGGAGAACAAATGCCTCGCGATCCCCCGACGACGCTCCTTACCCCAAGGGCCAACATCGATCTCGTAACCGGACCGGAGAAACCCCGACCACCGCTCCGCAGCTGACCGCGGCCCGGAAGGCAGATCACAGATCACAGGCAATTGTCCATTTCAAAATCGGTAATTGATATCCATACAGAAACATGTACGATCCTTTCCTGGAACGTCTAATTGAACATTTATGAGCCTTTATAGCGCTCACTTTGCATTCGAGATCCGTATTCACGATTGGGCGAGTCCCAATTCCCGCAGCACCCACTGATGAACGGCCGGCCGGCCAGGAAAAAGAGTCAGGAATTTCGCAAATGAAACAGTCAACCGGAGGCAGAAAAGACACGACAACAACTCTCCCGTGAAAGGGACACCCCTCACTCGCTTGCTTACCCCAGGATCGCAGGACTTGTATTCCAGGAGAACAAAACGGGAGGGGAAAAGGGCGGATATTTCCCGGAAACAAACACATCCACTACATGATGGCACCCGGAGGCGAACTGTCTTGGCCTTGGTTAGGCGGCGGGCCGGGAAAAAGGGTCAACCCCATTTTGAGGCAATGAAGGAAGGGAAAGAAGACATTTTGGCCCGTCTCCCGGTGTCATTGATGTCTCATGAGCTTCAGCCTTTTTGCGGACCGAAAACCAGACTTAACTCGGGATTGTTGACGGTGCGAAGGACGGGGAAGGGCACCGTGAAGTGTTGAGCTATCCTGACTGGGGCGTTGGTGTTTTGCGCGAGGACCTGCCGAGCGACCATCTAAACTTGGGCGTGATTGATTTTCCCAGATCCAGTGACGCCCGACTCCTCTTCTTTCTCTTCCCCATCTTCAGGCTAGCGGGCGGCTATGGAGGATGGGGTTTGATCAGCTATAATATGCCCCTATTCGTGGCGCCGAGATCATACCCGAGTGTGGGCCAGTCAGGACGGCTTTTGCCGCTGTCTTGAGCAGACTGGTAACATCAGCTGCAGGCACTTGTGGTTTATTGGGCCGAGTCTGTGATCAAGTTCGGCCAGGCCGAATGACACGTCAATACCAGGCCGTCGACCGACTGTTGGGCCAGTTAAGGTTAACTAATGCTCGTTACACACTAAGCGTGAGCACCCGAGGTTGGATGGTGAGAGACCCAGGGAGCCACCCGCAACTACCAGCCAAGTATCCGGCTGGCTGGCAAGTCACGACTGCACCGTACGGTACCTGAAGTGGACAGATACCCTCTCGTCCTGCCACGCGATCGAGTTTCCTCACCTTTCCTTTCCCATTCCAAGGTCTGTCAGCGGACCACCTATGGTAAACTAATGTTTTGCTACACACACTATTGCTATTCATTCCTGCACTACCGAACAAACCCCGCTTAAAGGAAGTTGTGAAGTCCGCCGGGGCGGGTGAATAACGGATTCCCCGGCTAGGTCGAGAGGTCTAACATATCCGTTCATGCTATAAGGCCCTTTAAGCTACCTCTTTTTCGACCGAGTCGGAAACGCAGCCGGACCGTGTTTTGTAACTTGGGTTGGTGTGCCTCTTTTGGGATCTATAACGGATGAGGTGAAGCTGTGTAGGAGTAATATGGGCTTCTTGTTAGGTAAGGTGGCCCGGATACGTAAGGTATTTGGTTGTCTGCTATGGATAGAGATATAGCTAGTTATCTTATATCATATAGTTGTTTTGATGAGGCGGGTAGGCAAAAGGATGGATGGATATATGGATGAAACAACACGCTGTTGTCGGTTATCTGGAACCGTTTAATATGTTGTGATTACATCCGCGTTATGCGGCGTGTCTGACGGACACATTGGTCAGCTTGGTGATAGTCCCTTGATGACATCAACTCTAACTGATGCCCTCGCTCTCTGGATCTCGGTATTTGCCGTTGTTCCGACCCAAGGCTCCCTCTGGCGGTTTTTGGGTTGTGTGGTTCGTGTGGTTTGTGTGATGGACCCGCAGACGTTGCCGGTCTCAGGTTGACTAACCGATCAACTGACTTGCCATTCAAGACCTAATACTAGGTCAAACAGAAAGATATAAGAAAGTGAAATACCATGGTTACGATAGATTACTGTGGGCGAGATATTGCAGGTGCCGATATTGTTGACCGCGGCCCGGATGGGGTACTATATGGGCCGGGGAAATGTTCCAGATGGATTCATGGAAGAGCATGAAGGTTTGGTGGTGTTGGTTCAAGATGAATAGGATATTGTGTTATTTGTGTTATTTGTGTTAGATACGGGTGTTGGTGTTGTCGTTGAAGCTTTGGGAGAGGGGGCGGAGGGGAAACGGAGCGTGGGTGGGTGGTTATGAAAGGATATGTGGTGATTTTCTCGTGGTGTGTGTGTATGTAGGTGGTGGGTAGATGGCGTGTAGGTTTAGGACTCGAGATCTGGGTATTTCATTGTGTGGTATCATATGTTTCCATGTATATGTATGTCCTACCCTAGCTTTTCTTTCCTTGAATCTTTAGGCCGGCATTTTGACGTTTTAGGGGTTTGAAATTTCGATGGTCTTGAATTTTAGTCGTATCTCTGATTCAAGCTGTCGTGATTGCCGGAAACGTCAGTTTAGGGTTCGATGTCACTTTTCTGTTTGGTCTAAGTCGCCTTGAGTCACTAGGCCACGAGCGGGCGAAACTGTAATATACTGCGCCCAAGGAGAAAGGAATGGAGAACACAAAAAGAAAGGGAATGGTGTCTAGCACGATTGTAACCAGTGCTTCGCCCAGTATAATTGAACGGACATCCCCATTTACAAAGAGAAACAATGTATTTCCAAGAAAGTCGCAGCAGACCGATTCCAATCCTTTCCTAATCTTGACCACAGCCTCCATCCCGTTTACGTGAAGCTATCGTGCTGAAATTGAGCGCTCTAGAATCGGTTCTAGAGGGGGAAGGGTGCTGAGCCCAGCACGAGGGCCGTGGGCTGCTTTCACGACAACGTCGGTTTTTGAGTCCGTTATTCTGCTCGGGCCGCGGCAGCTAAAGTGGTAGGGGTAGAAAAGAAAGACGAAACGTAGGGCGTGAGGGAAGATCTTAGCTCTCGAAGTACTGGATTGACGTGGTGTTGATTTGACAGTTGCAGTTGCTGCCCGATCATCAATTATAAGACCGATCAATGTGGGTTACAGTGATGTTCTTTTAAATTATTCAATTATTCTGTCCTGCAACTAGGCCTTCCTAAACACCGACTGGCAACGTGGAAGAGCATTCAATGCCGTTCATCACAGCAAAGCAAAACACACACCTCTGCCTTGCAAAACCACCACAAAATCGAGACACGCTACACCAAAAAATCCATGGTGGTGTGAAAAGGCTCTACATGTGATACTCCTGACGTAGGACGTGGACTTACGACGGGGTCTCCAAAGTAAACAAACCCCCTGAATCTAATGCCAAGACTTCACTACAGCAACAGCACAATCAATCCATATCAACCCACTGATAGTTCCTACCTGACACAATCGGTATTTAACAAGCGTTGAAAAAAAAAAAAGAATACAACAAAAAACAGAAGACAGGAAGCGAAGCGGAAAGAGAGGAACAGGGAAAGGAAGAAAAAAGAAAGCACTCGATTAAACTCTACTGTGAGTTTAATGATTGTTGTAGATTTATCAAGGTTCCTCCTCCCTTTTTCTGGCCCGGGCCCAAGCTAATCATAGGAAATCATGGTAAAGAGGACGGGTCTTCGAAATGCTACAATAAAGGAGAGAACACCATAGTATTCTTTACAAATATCAAATGCGTACTAGACCATTAAAGG
The DNA here is from genome assembly GCF_033296635.1 of Dichotomopilus funicola. NCBI lineage: Eukaryota > Fungi > Ascomycota > Sordariomycetes > Sordariales > Chaetomiaceae > Dichotomopilus > Dichotomopilus funicola. Next base: position 235,583 of record NW_026944030.1, read on the forward strand.
AAGGGAAAGTGCAACAAATGATCGATAAGTGATATATTCTAGACATTAGATTGTTTTTAGTTCTGGAACTTCAATCATCTATCGCTACATCCCTCGGGTATCCTTCATATGTACAGACGCAGGCCTGTTGTCCTTCCCAATGAAAACATCCCACCACCCTCGCTCATGATAAAACAGATACCCCAACACCACGCTCGCTTATGATATCAAAAGCAGTAAAACCAAAATGCCGTCCTTTCCCACTCAAATAAGCCGTTCTTGATCTTTTCCCAAACCACCGCCAATCCAAACCCAAAACCCAAACCATAAAATCCCGCCCAATCATAATACCCCCCGAAACCCCGTCAACACATCATCATCATAACGGGTGACCCATGAACTTTTCCCTCACCCTAACCAGACCACCTCAGCAACCCCCAATGCAAGCAACACCGTCCCCCACATCCTCGCGACGACTGCCACCCCCCCAACCGCCCCGGCGGCCCCAGACGACGGCACAACTTCCGCAGCCAGCGACTCATTCACAAACCCCGGGCCACAAATCACATTGACCTGCTCGGCCGCTGTCTGATACGTGGCCGCAATCGGCTGCGACCGGTCCGCGGTCGCGGCCTTATACAGCGCCATCGTCCTCTGCAAACACGCCCCACACTGCGGCACGGTGGTACCCGGAAGCGTCTTGTTGAGTGGCAAAAAATAAAAATACGGCGCGCTCACGTTGGTCTGGTTAGTGATGGCGTTGGCGTAGCAGTAGGCGCCCGTTGCCGGGTCACGGAGACACCCCGCGCCGTAGACGGGGGCATAGGCGAGCATGGCGAGATGCGTGTCGGTGACGACGGGGTTGCCGAGGGCGTAGTCGGCGCCGCAGTTTTCGGGGAGGGTGAGGTTGGAGGCGAGCTGACGGAGGTAGGAGGTGCAGAAGGTGACGTCGGCGGCGCAGGTTGCGTCGAGGGTGCGGGTTATGCCGACGAGGGAGTGTTGGGCGTCGAAGAAGGAGGTGGATTGCTGATGATGAAAGGAGATGGGTTTAGCGGGGAGTTGGAGATGGGAAGAGACGGGGAAGGAGGGGGGGGGGTTACCTCAAAGAGCATGGATAGCGGGTAGCATTGCTTAAAGTTCGGATCGGCAAGGAACGAGTTGATGAAGATGGGGCAAGTCGGGGCCTCGCCGTTGGGGCCTTTCTGGAAGTTGGCCGCTATGCTATCGAGGATCCTGGGGAGCGGGCTGGCGGACACGATCGTGGACGAAGCAACAGACGTAGTCTTGGAGGGAGAGGCCGTGCCGACGCCGATGGTGAAGGTTGTCGTTACCGAGCGGCTTGGTGCTGTCTCAGACGGCTCTTCCGACGATGAGTCCGTGGTGGTGGTCGATTCTTCCTCCTGCACCGCGACCTGCCGTGGCACCGTCCTCCTGTTTGCTGCGACGGCATCCTCTACCCCCTTTGCCCATACCCGGTCGTTTCCCTGCGCTGATCCACGGTGGAGAATCGGGGTTTCAATTCGTAGCCTGGCATGGTCCGGAGCGGCTGCTACTGCGTGTGACACTAAACATGCGAGCACAAGGAGAACCACAGCCCATGGTGTTGTGAGTCGTCTGTGTGTCGTTGGTAAGGAACTGCGGTGCGGCCGCCGAGGAACGTCGTACGCTGGCGCCGAGGTTGTGGAGCGGCAAGTCATAATGTTGCAGTCGGAGGAGTGATCCGGCACGACATCACTCAGTGCAACGGGTGGGTCGGGTCCCAAGGGTGCTCGCTCGGATGTCAAAGGTGATTTGAAAACCTGACAAGCTGTGGAAATTCGAGAAAGAAAAAATGACGTTGCACACGAAAAAGAAGAACCCTATTATAAGTATAAGACCCGGCCGCGATGTTCAGGCAGTCGTCGGCAAAACGTGCGGGGGATTCCGTCTCCCACACAACACGGCCGACGATACGAGTGCAAAAAGGTACGCTTGCTTGGCGGACCCGTGACGACAGAACAAATATATCGTGAGACGGCAGCGAAGGTGGCCCTGCGGAATGCGCCAATATGGGACGCTCCGGGTAAATATACGCAGTGCCGAGCGGACAGGCCAGTAACGGCCAAACGCCAATGGGATGGTGCGGGCGAGGCAATAAGAAATTTCGGTGGTAATGCCGTGGCCGAGTTGGGGAAGTTGGGCGGGCTTTGGCTGACTGGGCGCGTGCAGCAATAACTTGTGTGGGTGGTGGTGCTGTGGGATTCCAATAGTGTGCGTCTGGATCGTGTGTTGGTGCGTGCCCGAGAACTCCGTGCAGATGTCAACCACAAAACAACTGGTGGCTGTTGTCGTCGTCGAACAGGTGAGATTTGGGAACCAAACTTCGAGTCGAGTTCGAGGCTTCAGGGCTGAGGTAAGGAGGATCCGAATTCCAGGGCCGTCCGCAAGACAAGAGATCGCAAAAGAGCGTCCGGGGGCTCAGAGCAGCAGCAACAGCAACACGCAACGATAAAATAGAAACATCGGCGGCACAGAGCAAGGGCGAGACCGTTCCAAACACCACGATCTGCTCCAGGGGTGTCGCTGCTCGACGCACAACCCGACGCACTTCCCGCCGCCGGGGGTAGCTCGGCTGCAGCCATCTGCTGGGGGTTCGTGGGCTAAGCGACCAATGGGATCACCTGAATGCGGCCAAGGGTGGACAATCCCTGGACTCGCGGGGACGAGAACTCGGGCGCAGGCTGAACTGGATCGGGCAGTTGGGGGCAGCTAATCCTTGGCTGGGGAAGGCTTTGCTCTTTTCCAATCGTTCCATGTTGCCAAACGCCAAACACGCCTCCAACAAGAGCCTGCTCAGGTCACGGCACAGAGTCGCAGACGCTGCACATTGCCCACCACACGCAGGACTTCGGGAGTGTTGCGTGCCCGATCCACCGCCCGCCGGCGGGGGCCATTGCTGATTATTGGTCGCGTGCGGATATTTGTCCATGACGAAGTAACGTTATTGATCCAGATGAGCCGATGGGCTGGAGCCGGGGTCTGGGTGTCCAGATCTCAATTCCATATTTGTCCCTCGACGACGACGCACGCCGAGCTGTGATGATTGACGACGGACTGACTCCGACAAGGAACGGCTTCATCATCTGCAGCACCATTTCTGAGACACGTCTAGAGTGAGTGATGTGATGGCCCGCGGCGTCTGCGGCCCTGCGGGGTGCTGTGCCGAATGGGCTGAACGCCGGTTCGTCAGCCAACACGAGTTGGAAGACAGACGGCCGGTCAGGCAATAAAATCTGAGGTAGAAAAATAAATAACGTTGAGATGAAACGTAATTAATCATCGGACGGCGGGCCTGGGGGATTGATGGCCTGGCGGACCGCTGGAGTGTAGATGACGCAGGTACAGATGATCTTCGGCGGCCGGTGATTGAAGCCAAGAGTGGGATGGGAAAAAATGTTAACGTTAATGCTAATGGAGGGGTAGATGGAAGTGTAGAGAAATTGGATCGGAAATTTCATTCGGTCGTGGTTTCCGCAAACCACTAGTCGGGAAAAAAGGTTGAGCGGTGGGTGCTATGAATGGAAAGAGCTAGGGAGTGGGTGGGTGATATCTCTGTTCGTCTCCTCCAGCTCCCTTCCTTCTTCTCTTCTCTCTTTTCCACGGCTAAGTAGCGGCCTGTTGTGAATCATGCCTTCTGCATTTCAACCTTCGTTTGTCGACGAAAAGAACAACTTCGCAACCTGATCAGCGCTTCCCACGTGGAGTTCTCAGGAAGCAGCCGGATCGACGAGGATGCGCCGATGCAGTCCACTGTCGGCTTCCGTTAATAGCGTTCGCAGACTTCCATGGTTCTTCGCTGTTTTTTTTCTTCTCTGTTTGTTCAATAACCCCACTTATTACCCAAATTCATCACCTGCTCCAACGCTATTGGCAGCCCTACTGCGGATTATTTTCCCTTGTGGAATCACAGAATACGACCCTGGCGGCCACCGTAGCTGGTGGGGCTGGTCTAGACCGGGCTTTCTTACCGAGTTCGACGTTCTTCGCTCTCGGGTTGATTTCAAAATAGGCTTCATCAGCTTGAAGTATCGTCGCTTCTTAAGTTCTTACAGAGGTAATTTACGGGCTGACGAAAGATGAGTTGATTTTGGGACACGTACGGAGTACCGGGACCCGTTTGGGACGAAGCTGAGCTCCCAACGCCTGGGCATCATCAACAGGACCGATGAAAGCCGCCCGCCAACACAATATGCCCTCAGCCTGGTGAGCACCAAGACCTCAAACCGGCCCTCTCCTCTCTAACAGGCGGATCTCCCACACAATCAAGACAAGGGAGCAAAACTAATGCAATAGACCCACCCACAACAACCTTCCACACCAGCCCACCAACAGACACAACCGGCTTTTTCCCGTTTCCCATTTTCCATGAGCGAGCGACCTGTACGACACAAGCACCGGGGCGCAGTGACTATTCGTATGCGGCTAGAACCCACGCTCCCGCATGGCCGGCCCACCACCCCAGCCCGTTTCTGCAAGGTACCAATAACGGTATCTCGCAGGGCCAGGAATAGTAACTACCTCGTCCACACCTGCAGTGGCCAGTGGCCGGTGGCTGTTCCCGAGACGAGGGAGAGGGGCTGCGTCAGCCACAATGTTGCTTGGCCCGAATGAGCTCCGGACGGGTGGTCCAGAATTATTGAAGATGCGTGAGTGATATTGGGTTTGCGTGAAATTTGATCTCAACGGGATAGACAGACACACAGACTGGTTCCATTCTCTAGATCCGTAACAGTGCATGGCTCATCTAACGTTACCAAACATCTCTGCCATTAAAAATAAGACATTGACACCAATGACGCTTCCTCCGTATAACGTGCCTTGCAGCAGCCGCTGAGTAGGCAAGGCCCGTGGAATCCAGCAATTCAGACAGGCGGGGGCGAACAACAGGGCTGAAGCAGAGAAACCAAACCAAAACAAGAGTCCATCTCTTCGCGAATTGCAGGTTGTGTTGTTGTTGGGTTCAAGCTAGGTATACATACGAGCCGCCCTCGCGTTCGATGTAATCTTTCTCAATAAGCCTGCATCACGTCCATGTTAGCAACGGGTCCCAAAGCCAAATACTCGTAAGGAGAAAGAAAACTCACTTCTCAATATTCGCCTTAATATCCCCCACATCCACCGCCCCCCGACTCTTGGTCTGATTAATCACCTCATCCACCAACTGCACATGCGTCATCGTCTTCCGGCTCTTCATAACCCGCACAATAGCCGCCTGCGTCTCAAACTGCCGGTCCGCCGCCACGCGCTCGTGCGTCTCGCGGTTCTCCTCGCGCGTCTCGCGCATCTGTATCTGGTTGATCTTGACGCGGAATTTGGGGTCGGTAAACGCCTTGTTGACGCTGAAGGTGTCGGTGGGCGCGACGTCCCGGCCCTTGGGGTGTTTGGAGAGGACGCGGGCGCGGCCGCAGGCGAGGGATTGGAGGGTGCGGTCGAGCTCGCCGCCTGTGAGGCCGGTGGATTGGGAGATTTGGTCGTAGGAGAGGATGCCTGCTGTTTTACTGGAGGAGGAGGAAGACGAGCCCGCTTCGGTGGGCTTCTCTTCCACGTCGTTGAAGAGCATTAGGACAGCTGCCTGTGGTGCGCTGACCAGAAGCTCTTTGACGCCGCGGTTGAACTGGGCGCGAAGAGCGCAGTGCGCCATGTTGTGTTTCCAGGTCAGCCGCCGGCCGGTGTGCTTGTTCTTGTAGTACGCATCGAACACGTTGATTTGCGTGAGGACCTCCTTGGGCAGGAGGACCTTGACGTCGGGGAAGGTCGGCCACGCTGCGGCGGAGAGGATGTTGACGGTGAGGTCCACGCCGTCGGCCGTGCGCCCGGTATCGTTCATCCATTCCTTGTAAGACGCCATCTCCTCCCTGGCTAGCTCTTGGTCCTTGAACATCTGCTCTAGGTTGTGGGTGAAACTAGAACCGCACTCGACCTTGAGCTTGGCTAGCATGCTGCGTTCTGCGTCTTGGCTTGCGCTACGTCCCATAAGCAGGCGCCGCGCGAGGTCCCTCTTGTAGAAGGCTTCGAAGACATCCTTGCCTTCGATAAAGCGGAAGAGCTCGAGGCCGTGGTCGAGCTGGCGATCGAGTTCGGCATCCTCGTCTCCGGTGCTTGCCACGCCGCTCATCTCGGCGTCCGCTTTGTCTTTGCTGTCGGAGAGCAGCGACTTGGGGAGCGTCTTGAGCCCGCCGCGTAACAAAAGATCGATGTACTTGGCAATCATCTCGCCAACCTTGGAGGTCCCCGTGTTCCAAGCCGAGGTGTTCTGTCGCTTGTTGATGAAGTGGCCAAACGACTCCCTCAGGCTGTAGTAAAAGACGTCGTCTTTGTCGAAAGCGTCCCGGATCATTACGTCTAAAGCGCGGCGCAGTTCCAACAACCGGACCACCATGTCGTCTCCCCGCTCCGTATCGCTCACAATTTTCGAGCCAGTCTCCCGAATGTAGGACTCCCACGGGCCCTTAAGCCGTTTTTGGAGGTTGGTGAGCTTCAACAGCTCGTAGAGAGCTTTCATCGATTCGACATCGTGGGCCTCGAGCAGTCTGGCGACACTACCGCTATCCAGAAGCTTCTCCGAGTACGATTCGATCAGAACGTGGTTGGCGTCGCCCAGGAGTTGCCGCTTGGTGGTGCTCTCAAAGTTGAAACCGTCGCATCTAGCGGTCTCTCGTTCTAGCAGCGAGGTGACGGCAACAATGTATTCCTTGAGCCCGGACGCGTTGCTCATCTCGCTGGCGAACTGCTCGTAGTACCGGTGCGATTGGACCAAGAACATGGGCTCGAAGGCCTTGCTGTAGACACCAGACAGTCTCATCATGGACATGGCATCCCGCAACAATACCCCGTCCGCGCGCTCATCCTTATGCCGGGCGTAATCCACCAACCGACATACCGCTTGCAGCACCGTTTTCCCGAGTGCCGGGATGCTCGTTGCTTTGCCTGGCCCGAAAAGGACTCTCCGAAATATCATGATGGCGATCTCGTTGATCCCCTGTCTCCCTCTGCCGCCATCGACCAACTGCATAAGCAGATATCCACGGTCTAGGTAGCTGAACACGCCGCGGAGCACGAAAATAACGTCGTTCCACCGTCTCCATCGTGCCACCACCTGTCTCAACAAGTGATCCCCCACCGCGTACCCATCCCCGTCGCCTTCCCCCCCAGCAGGGCTAGAACTTATGGTAGGAATGGCCGCTTCCCCCAACCCACCCAGCCCACCAAGCATCTCTGGGCCGGTCAACCACGCTTCACATTGTGAACGCAGACGCGCCGTCAGCTCAGCAGCATCACCCTTGCGGCAAATGTCCTCAACGCCGCGGTACAACCGTTCCATAGGCTGGTTCGTGGTGCGCCCAGCAAAGATAGATGCAAGACCCGCATCCAGCTCAGCATGCACGCGGGTGTAGTACGTCTCGACAGGGGAAGCGCTTGTCCCGGCGGGCCCCCCAGCGCCCTTCGGCAAAGCGGAGGGCGAACCCGCACCGGCGCCCGTCCCCGCTGACGTCTGGGATGCGGGACGGAGGTTTTTGACGACTAGCTTGCGAGAGCCAAGTTGTGGCTGGAGACCCACGCGCGGCTGGGATGATGCCGAGCCGACCAGGCCGGCCGCGCTGTTCCCTGTTAGGTCGATGACCTCGGGGCGCTTGCCTTGGACCTTAGCGGACATCGTGACGGCGGAGGCGGCGGAGAGGGAAGATGGGCTGTAGTGTTCGGAGCGGGGACGTTTCGGATGGGGGTCGAGGACGGGGCGGGAGGTCGTCGAGTCGATGTCGGAGTCGACGCGTGGTCTCCGTTTCGGGGTGGACGACGACGACTGGGCGGATGGGGCGGGAGCGAATGGTTCGTAGGTCGGCGGAGGCATGGACTGGACCGGGAGGTCCGCAGGGCGACGGCGCCTCTTGTGTGTGTGGTGGAAGGGTTGCGATTGGTGATTGGAGCTGCTGCGCTGGGCTCGCTTCGGGTGCCGTTCCCTAAATGCTGTGCCGAGGCCGGAAGCTGCAGGGGATTACGATGGGGTCGAAAATCGGGATTGTGCCGTCGAATTCTGCCGGAGGGAGGTGGTATGAAGGGGCCGGGGAGATTCTAGATTAAATCGCTAAAATGTCGAGTTTGAGGTTTTGTAGGAAGAAAAAAGAATGCCCGGAGCTGATGGAAACCAGCAGTTGACAGCGGAGTTAAGGTGCGGGCACCCGAACGAACTGCTGCTTGCTATCGATAAGGAGCTCGGTTAGAGTGGGGCAAAGGCGGGGATCGGGAAACTGATCACAGACATGGTCTCGGGAAAGTACGTGTAATTACGAAATCCCTACATAGTACACAGCTGTTGTTGATTGCAAGTGCTGTGAGCGACCTGAGCAGACTACATAGTAAATAGACGAAACAAAATAGGATTGTATTCTTGAGAACTTTTGGTGCTCGAGTGCGTCGAATCTGTCAACCGTTTCTGTTGTTTCCAGCTCCAATTGGCTCTGTCGTTGGACCGCAGGGCTGGCCAGTCCTGCCGAGGACCGACAGCTAACATGTTTGTGAGGAGAGTTGATCGGAAACCGCAGACTGCAGGTACAGATTCTGGAGTTTTATGTGATCCAGGCCTCTATTCCGGCTAAGATTATCGGAACTCATTCTCACGGGCACCATAGACTGCACCCGCATGAGATTTCCGTTTCAAAAATTTCATCCCATGGATGTTAATTACGTCATTCGACAGGTCCCCACCAGTCGTCTGGGGTCACCCCACAAAAAGAACCTTCGGTGCATGCTGGGGAAAGCGCGTTCATCGTCTCATCCTAGGCTACCTTACGAGTTTTCCTCCTCCAACCTCTCTCCCACCAGCTGAAAATTGCCAATTGGATCCAGGGGACTTCTGTTGCTTGGGTTATGCAACGTCAAGGAGAGACCAACCCATAATTATACCCCATTGCTGGGTTTAAGCTTACCCCTTTTCAGTTTTTCCTTGTCCCTGCAGATCCCTTTTTGTCTCCCCTCGTTGCTATTCTCCTCTTCGTTTCCTTTCTCCTTGGGATTGATACTTGGCATCGTCCGATCATCACATATCCTCAATGGCGCCGCCGACCGGGCCTTTGAACCTCGATGTCGAGGCCATCTCGGGAATCTGCGGGTATGCACGCGACTTACTTAAGTCCACTAACCTCTTTTACCTCCAACACCCGCACAGTTTTCTCGAGATGAATTGCTAATTCCTGCCCCCACAGCTCCATATCCATCGCCTGCTGGGTCGTTGTTTTCTCCCCCCAAATCATCGAAAACTTTCGCCGCCGCAGCGCCGAAGGCCTGTCCATCCAGTTCGTCGTTGTCTGGTTGCTAGGCGATGTCTTCAACATCCTGGGCGCCGTGCTGCAGGGCGTGCTGCCGACCATGCTCATCCTGGCTATCTACTACACCATCGCCGACATTGTGCTGATGGCCCAGTGTTTCTACTACCGCGGATTCACCCTCCGAGACGATGTGCCGACCCCGCCAGCGCCAACAACTTCGAAAACGAAGCGGAGCGGGAATGGGAACGGGAACGGCGTGAACGGGGCCGACGAACGGACCGCGCTTCTCAACGGTAACGGTAACGGTGACACCAATGGCAACAGCAACGGCGCCAGCCACAGCGCCAACGGCACGCATGAGCATGCAGAGCGGTCCCCATACTACCACAGCATCAACGAACACGACGAACGCCGGGGCTCCTGGACCCACCTCTCGCCCGCGGTCCCATTCGTGAGCGGCAGCAGTGCAGAAGACGAAACAGACACAACTTCATCGCGCCGCCTCACGCCCAGGACAACGTTCGCCCAAGCAGCCGCATTCAACAGCTTCGCCATCCTCATGGTCTGCGCCGCGGGCGTCGCAGGCTGGTGGTTGAGCCGACGGTACAACGGCGATAACGACCATAAGAAGAAGCACGGCCAACAACAAGACCCGCTCGAGTTCAACACGCTCGGCCAGGTCTTCGGCTGGCTCTGCGCCGTGTTCTACCTCGGCTCGCGGCTGCCGCAGCTGCTGCTCAATTGGCGGCGCAAGTCGACTGAGGGCGTGTCGGTGCTGTTCTTTTTGTTTGCCTGCCTCGGTAATTTGACGTATGTCCTCTCCATCCTGGCGTATGAGCCGGACTGCGGGCGAGGCGGGAAGGGCGGACATGGGGGGCACGGTGGGCACAGCGGGCACGGCAAAGACGGATGCCAGCCCGGCGAGGCGGGCCAGATATTCTGGCAGTACCTCCTGGTTAATCTGTCGTGGTTGGCGGGCAGCGCGGGCACGCTGCTGTTGGATATGAGCATTTTTGTGCAGTTTTTTGTGTACAGCAAAGGGGAGGAAGAAGAAGAGGATGAAGAGAGTGCTAGTAGCAGCAGCAGTGATGAAGAAGAAGGGTTGAATGGGGTTGTAACCCGGGGATTGGAAGAGGGGGAAGACGAAGAACATGGGGCAGAGGAGAGGTGGGACCCGCGGCCGTTGTTACAGCGGAATCACACGGGGTATTAAAGGTGGGTATTAATCCTGGGGGATACTCAGGGATGATGAACAATGTTTGGATTGTATTCTGCATATTTTGTTGGACACTTTGGGGTTGGCGGACAAAACAAAACGGTCTGGGAATGGCGTTGGGGACTGGAGAGGCAAATAAGAAGTTTATGTAGTTATGTACTCTAGCTCGCAGCGGTCTTTTTTCTCAACTCTAGTAATAATAACAGTCTACGATCCTGAGACGTATCATCTCGCTTTTCCAACAGTCCGTGATAGCCATACCTACTTACTCAAAGACCTTATATAAAGCATCTACAACCACCCCAACCGCTTCCATATATAACTCCCCCCACCGCACAACGCCGTAGCCCCCGTAAACGCAATCAACCCGCCATACCCACTCCCATACCCCCCAAACGCTTCGCCCTGCCACGGCATGCCCTTGACCAACACTTCGCTGAGCGGGCCCGAGATGACATTGCCGACGCCGCGGCCCATGGCCAAAAAGGCGAAGACCATGCTTGGGTCGGCCAGTTTGCCGTGATCGTCCCTCGGGCTGTCCTCGTTGTTGTCTTCTGATAATTCCACCGTTTCACCGCGCCGCCCTTGCTGGGTGATATCGTTCATGACTCCCGGCCAGGCGGAGGTGTATGACCCGGCGAAGAACCCGTACACAATACAGAAGAGGTAGAGCACGGGTAGGTTGACTGATAGACCCCACAGCAGGAGCGTACCGGCACCGGCGCCCAGAGCAGATACCATGAAGCACCGCGTGACGTCCAACCGGTCGATCAGCCAGCCCATGGCCACACATCCAGCCCAGCTGGCAACGTTGACGAGCATCATGGCGATGACGGAGGGGACGGGGCTGGCGCCGAGGACGACGCGGGCGTAGGAAGGGAGATAGATACCCGGGAGGAAGAACCCGACGGCCTCGGCGACGTTGAAGAGCTGGTAGAGGGCGAAGCGGCGTTCCATGACGAAGCGGAGGGAGTACGGGCGGGCGCGGGTGGTGGCGTTGGCCGGGGTGATGGGCAGGCGGGGACGGAGGAAGAAGCTGAGCGGGGCGGTTAGGGCGAAGACGACGCAGGCGAAGACGCGGAGGGTGGTGGGGTGACCCCAGGCGGTGAGCATGCGTTGGAGGATGAGGGGGAGGATGACGCCGGAGAGGCCGGTGGCAGACCACATGATGCCGAAGGCGAGGCCGCGGCGGGCGACGAACCATTGCTCGAGGTAGACGATGCAGGAGGCGTAGGCGATGCCGCCGCCGACGGCGTAGAGGACGCCTTGGGTCGCGATGAGTTGGGGCACGGTGGTGGCGAAGGAGGAGAGGGCTAGGGATAGGCACATGATGAGGAGGCCGAGGAGGGTGCTGTGGCGGGCGGCGCGCGGGAAGAGCCGGTGGGCGTACATGACCAGGGGCGCGGACAGGTACATTATGCCCATGGCGCAGGTGCCGATGGTGGGCAGGTTGGCGGCGTTGGTGAAGGGCTCATGGGTGGAGTAGTAGTCTTGGAAGACGCCGAAGCAGTAGGTGAAGCCTAAAGTCTTGGTCAATGGAATTGTACACGGAAAAAAGAGAGGGAGAAATACCCCAGACAAGAGCCTCGACCATGAAGCAGGCAAAGAGAAAGAGGTAGGCGTCCTTGCCGCGGTCCACCTGGGGCAGACTGGCCATCTGGTGTTCGGGCTCACGGCCTTCTTCGGGTTGATGTTCACTGCCAATACTGCGTGGGCTGCCCTCAAAGGCGTGCAGCTCCATGGCCGTGGTGGTCGACACGTCGGGGCCCATGGTGGTGTTTGTGGCCGAGTACTATCTAATTGAATGGATAGTAACGAAGTGGTTGAAGCTTTGGAAGTAAAGAAAAAGTCAAGTCCTTTAAACTTGGTCAAACCCCACTCTCATCCAACGTCCATCTTGGCTTGCTTGGGGATACTTCGGAGATAACAAACTTAGCCATTGAGACGAAAGGAACGGCTCCATCACGCCCTTGTCGCAACATTGAGCGACGTCTATTGGCCAATGAGAGGCGGTGTGAGAGAGAAGCGCGTTGCATACTTGGAAACAACGACCGGTAGATTGTATGCTCAGGCCTTATCAGCTCGATCAGTAATCTATCTTTGATACTGAAGGCAGGCACGACCGAACCGTTACTCCTTGTTTGATGGCTCGAGTAGAATTCAATGGGCTTGTGCAGAGACGGAATTAACGTTGAGTTTTTACTAGGTCACCCATTGACAAGCCCTCTTATGCGACCATCCATAGCTGCATCCACGCCGTTATAATCCTCATTTGAGCCAGGCCGACTGAACAAATTGTATCCCGTAGAAAATGTTCAGCCTTACATTGTACTTCGTACCTGCTGTTTCATTCCACAACGATTCATATCCCTTCGAGAAACAAGTTGGGGACACGCCAAGCCACTGCGGGGAATCCCTGTCAGTGGTTTGCGGGGAGCCGAGGTTCTGAAGCCTGTCATCCATGCTCTGAAACCGTCGGATTGGCCGGCCGACATTCATTCCATAACCTCGCGTCAGCCGAATCTCATTGACATCTCACACCAATTTTTGTGTTGAACATCTCCCGGCGGTCTACACCGTACAACATCCGGTTTCTCAAAGATCCAACCATTTAGACATAACCGGGAATTATCATGGCGGCCCCCATCAAACTCGAATACCAGGGCCGACTGGCCATCATCACAATTGACAACGAAAAGAAGCTGGGCGCGCTGGACCAGAGCGGCTACTATGCCATTGCGCGGTCGCTGCAGGAGATTGCGACGCACGACGAGGTGTTTATCACGTTGTTGATTGGCAAGGGGCGGTATTTTTCTGCGTAGGTTTTTTGTCTCTTGGCCATGACCACTCATCTCTTTTAATTCATCCGATGAGCTGTTCATCTCATCCCACTCCTCATCCCATCTGTCCCGTCGCCCATCCCCCAATCCACATCACGAAATCTAAACTGATAACTCTCCCAGCGGCGCCGACGTAACCGCCCAACGCCCCACCACCACCACAGACTCCTCCCCAGATTCCCACCACTTCTGGCTCCAAAACTTCGCCGCCCTCAACCTCAACACCGCCCGGGCCTTCTACACCCACCCGAAAATCCTCATCTCCGCCCTCAACGGCCCCGTAGTCGGCCTCACCGCCGCCCTAATCGCCATGTCCGATTTCATCTACGCCGCTCCCCACACTTTTTTGCTCACCCCCTTCAGTTCGCTAGGCCTGGTAGCCGAGGGCGCGGCGTCCCGCGCGCTGGTGCAGAGGTTGGGTGTGGCTAGAGCGAATGAGGCGTTGATTATGAGTAGGCGGATTACGTGTGGGGAGTTGGTGCAGGCGGGGTTTGTTAATAAGGTTTTTGATGTTGGTAGTTCTAGTACCAGTGCTGGGCCCCAGGAAGACAAGTTCCGGACGGCGGTGTTAAAGGAGATTGATGAGCGGTTGGGGGAGCATTTGGTGGGTGAGAGTTTGTTGGGGATCAAGAAGTTGATTCGGCGGCCGGAGTTGGACGTGATGGAGGCGCAGAATGTGGCCGAGGTGTTTGCGGGGTTGGATCGGTTTGTTACGGGGGTGCCGCAGGAGCAGTTTGCGGCTATTGCGTCGGGGAAGAAGAGGCACAAGTTGTAGGCAATCTTTTACGGGGGGTTGTGTTTGTATCAATGGCTGTTATTTACATTGATACCTGGGCCTGTGCTGTACAATACGTAAATACCATTCCCTTAAACAAGCAACGCAAACAACAAACTAGTCCGCTTGAAATAGTCCCGCGCAGCCTTGGCCAGCCTTGTTCGAGACGCGGCATCGAGCTGAGACGCTTGGAAGACAGCCTGCTCGAGGTTCTGGGTGGTCTCTTCGGGGCCGAGGAAGAGGCGGAGGTAGTGGATGTCTAGCAGCCATTGTACCAGCAGGTCTTGGTTTTGTTTTTGGGTTTGGGTTTTGGTCTCCGGTTCCGCGTCTTTGGTCTCCTTTTCTGTCTTTTCTGTGGAAGGGGTGTTCTCTTGGCCTGGTTTTTCGGGGTTGGTCTCGTCGTCGTCGTCGTCGTCTTTGGTGTCCTTTTCACCCTTCTTCTCACTTTCCGCCTCACTCTCTTCCTCCTTCTCATCCTCATCCTCCTTCTCTCCCACATTCCTCTCTTTCTCCTTCTCATTGAGTTCCCCCAAAACCCCCATCCACCCCCCCGCCACCCTCCCCCCCAACCGTCCCCTCAACACCCCCACCGCACTCGGACTCCACAAATCCCCCCCCGCATCCCCCATCTCCCTCACCAAGTCCCTCAAAAACCGAAACACCCCCGGCGAAGGCGACGTCGGCAGTTCCCTTGTCTTTTGGTTCTCCCCTTTCTCTCCTTCACTTCCCGTTCCCGTTCCCGTTTTCGTGTGTGGCGCCTCCCAGAGCGCGCGCCCGACGACTGTTGTTCGTGCTAGGGCGACATGGATGAATTCGGTGAGGGGTTTGTCGAGGACGGTGTCGGCGAGGGCGGCGTGGAGGGAGGGCACGGCGGTTAGGCCGAAGGTGGGAGGGGAGGAGGAAGAGGGGGAGGTGGAGGAGGAGTTGGAATCGAAGTCGGGCAGGCGAGCGCGGATGTCGCGCAGGATGCGGAGGAGGTACATGGCGATGGGGCCGTTCTTCCTGGTTTTGCTATTGTCGTCGTCCCCAGTAGCAGCATGCGCCCGCCACAACGCGGTCAACTGCTCGTCCAATCGCTTAAACGCATCCCGCAATAGCCGATCCAAATACGCGCTCAGCGCCTGGGGATCGTCGCGCGAGAGTAAGCGCTGGCGTGCCTCGATGGTCGTCTCGTCTTCGATCTCGTCGCCGTCGGCATCGGCATCGTCCCAGCGTTGTCGGCGCAGCTGCTCGACTACGCGGCTGACGTCGTCGATGACGTGGAACCAGGCGCGGTACCGGGCGATGGCTTTGGATGCGGCGTCGCTGCGGCCGTGGAGACGGGCAATGACGTCTTGTGTGAATAGCGCTGCCGCTGAACCTGAGCCGGAGCTGGAACCGGTTCCAGTTGTGTTTACGGTCTGAGATAAATCCGTGTCAAGAGAAGAGACATCCCACAGGGCACGATGGCGATCGGTAACCCCCGCGTCCAGCGCAGCAGCCACTTCAGAGCCGACAAGACGCAACTTAGCCACCTTGGCCTCCAGCACCCGGCGCATATGTTTATTAAACGCATCCCGCAGCCGGTCCAACATCTCAGACGAATCAACCCCGTGCACACGGCCCCCCTCAGCAATCCACAACCTTAACACACGCGTGCGCAAGTCAACCAGCCCCGCAAACTCAGCCATCGCACCACCGCTCGCCAGCGTCTTTTCCAGCCCCTGCAGCACCACTTCGCTGCCCTTGGCCCAGCCGAACAACATGGCGCGTGCCTGCTCGCCCGAGAGGTCGTCGTGTCGCAGGAAGGGCGTGAAGAACTGGATTGCGTCGCCGCACCATCGCTGGTAGATGTCCAGTCGCAGACCTTCCATTTGCCGCAGTGCTGCGTCGTCCAGCAGCCGGGTCTGTTTGAGCGCGAGTAGGGCGTCGGCGAGCCGGGAGGGGACGAGGGTTTGCACGTCGAGGAGGGTCTTGGTGTATAGGCCCAGGGCGCGGAGGACGTCGTCTGGGTTGCGGGGGTGTGTTGCTGTTTTTGTCGGTGTTTTGGTGTCTTCATCATCAGACTCCTCCTCCTGTTCCAACTCAAGCGCATCCGAAATCGCCTTAGCCCGCACCCTTAGCAAATGCGCCAACACGTCTCTCGCGCCCGAGCTTGTCGCTAGACTGTACGCCTCCAGCGCACGGAGCACATCCCCGCGCTTCATGGCCTTGTCGCTGCCGCTGCGCAGCACGGCGTCGATACTCCGGGCCAGTCGTGCGCGGTGCACGCCCTCGAGGGCTTTCCTCGCCGTGTCCACCCTGCTGCTGCTGTTGTTGCTGTCCTTCTCGCTTGTGTTTGTGCCGCTGGTATCAGCCAAACTCTTAACCAACAACCTCCCCAAAACATACAACCTCGCCGCCAGCACCAGTCTATCGCCTCTACTCCTCTTCCCTTCGGTCTCATTCCCACCCCCGCTCCTCCTCAAAACAACCCCCAGCCCCAACAAAACCCCCTCCAACAACCTCTCCCTCGCCACCTGTCCCATCTCCTTCCCTCTTCCCCCACTGCCCCGTTTATAACCCCCACGCTCATGATAATTCCCCCTCCCAGCATCATAACTCTCCCCCCCCACCATCCCCCTTAACAAACCCCCTCAAACTCCCCACCTTCCCCCTCACAACCCCACTCCCACAGCGTGCCCCCATCCCGCCCAGCGCAACCACTAGTCCTTCTGCTTCGCGTCGCATGGAGACGATGGTGTCTGCTGTACCCAGCAATTCGCGATAGGCCCCGCCGACGCGGGTGCGGAGACGGGAATCGGCGGAGGCGGAGTGGGAGAGGAGGGCGGTGTGGATGAGCCGGATTTGGGGGAGGGTGTAGTTGGGGATGGGGGATTTACTGGTGCTTTTGGGAGGGTGGTCGGAGGGATTGGGGGTGGATTTGGGAGTGGAATTGGGATTGGGCGTGGGATGCGGGGAGTGGTGCAGGGTTGGGTCGGAGGAGAAGAGGGCGGCGGAGGAGGGGAGGGAGAGGAGGTCGAGGTTTGGGGGGAGTTGGGACATGGTTGTTGTTTCTGTTGTGTTGTTTTTCGGGGGCTTATTCCCTTTTTCCTTATTATTTCCCGATTTCGTAATGTATTAACCCCCCAGCGAATGCCGCGCTTAACTATCGGCTGCTGTAGTCATTGGAGTTCGAAGCGATCGTGGTTTGTCGGGCCGTGGGCTCTGTCGTGGTGGTGGTACAATTGTCGATGATTGTTGATTGCTGGTTGTTGTTAAGCTGAGGTCAAGCTGTGAGCTGGCTGGAATTCATCAAATTGCGACCCTAACCCTGGTTCTTGAATATTCCTGCCCCACTATCAAGTCGCAACTTCCCATTTATGACTTGCTAAATTCCTTCTCAACGACGGAATAACTAACGTTCTAGCAGAGTGCTGAGTTTTTACTATGGATACATACCCACCTACTGGTCTTTGAGTCTTTCGAGATAGCTCTCGAGAGCCGGCGGATTGATTATGTTCCCTGTAGCTTTCCGTTGAATTGGAACCACTTCTCAACTCGGGTACTGCTTGATCTCATGAACCGGGGATAAGCGTCAATTACTCATCAAGTCCGGTGGAGGCCGACAACTTCGGAAGGCGCGATTGCCCCGCCCCCACCATAATCCCATGCCGGAATGGCGTGCAGGTGGTCTTGATTGTCCTGTACTGTCCATAGTATTCTCCGGGTTAGACCTGCTTTCAAATCACCCGGATTCGGGTCCATTTCGGGTCCATATAACGGACCCACTCGGGATATCCTAAAACACTCTGTCATCTCATCTCATCTTTTTCACCTTCACCACAACTCTCATATCACCACAACCTAAACCTCCTGAACTATATTTTCATACTCTTATTTTAATTTCCTCATCCATAAACTCAAGAAAATGCCCATCCCCTCGCTCCCCCTCCTCCCCCCCGACACCTCCCACCTCACCCAAAAATACGGCCGCGAAACCGCCAACTACTTCTCCGGTAGTCCCCTCAACCGACTCTCCTTCCTGCGCGCCGACCCCGTCTTTTTGCGCTCCGCCTTCGCCCACCCCTCCACCCGTTTCCTCCTCCTCAACAACCTCGCCCCGCTGGTACGTGCCGACGATGACCGGGCCACGCTGGCGTTTGCGCGCGTCGCGGATGTAGTACCCCTCGTGGGCACGGCGGAGGAGAGGTTTGGAAAGAGTGAGGAGGAGATGGTGAAGGGGTTTGATTCCGGGAGGGAGGAGGTGGGGGTGGTGTTTTTGGGGGTTGATGAGGGGGGGTTGGTGGAGGAACGGGATGGGAAGGATGGGAAGGATGGGAAGGAGGAAGAGGGGTTTGGGTATAGAGATTTTAGGGGGGCGCCGTATTTTGCGGTGGATGTTACGCCGCGCGGGGGGAAGGCGGGTGCTGCGGAGGAGTTGATTGATAAGGTTAAGGGGAGGGGACATGTGTTTCATGATAACTCGCCGAGGCATATGGGGTTGGTTGCTGGTCATGGTGAGTTTCTCTCTTTCTGTTTCTTTCTCTCCTTGATATCCATTCACAAGGATGTTTAAGCTAACGAACGAAAGCCGCCCTCTACGGCCAAGCCCGCGCGCTAATCGACTGGAACACGCGCACCCCCTTCTGCGCCCAATGCGGCCAACGCACCCTCTCCGTCCACGCCGGCACCAAGCGCATCTGTCCGCCGACCGACACCAACCCGTCCGCCGGCCCCCGCCTCCCCTGCGCCACCCGCGGCGTCGTCTCCAACCACAGCTTCCCGCGCACCGACCCCACCGTGATCATGGCCATCCTCAGCGCGGACGGCACGCGTGTCCTCCTCGGCCGCCAACGCCGCTGGCCCGCCGACTGGTACAGCACCTTAGCCGGGTTCCAAGAGCCCGGGGAATCGATCGAGGAAGCCGTGCGGCGCGAGGTGTGGGAGGAGAGCGGGGTGCGTGTCGGGCGCGTGGTGCTGCATAGTTCGCAGCCGTGGCCGTTTCCGGCGAGTTTGATGATTGGGGCGATTGGGCAGGCGGTTGCGGCGGGGGAGGATCCGAAGGCGGAGGAGATTTATCTGGGGCATGATGCGGAACTGGAGAGTGCGAAGTGGTTTGCGCTGGAGGAGGTACGCGAGGCGTTGGCCAAGGGGACGAGTAATTTGGGCGAGGGCGCGCCGGAGGGACACAGGGAGGGGGCGTTGAGGTTGCCGCCGCAGACGGCGATTGCGAATCGGTTGATTTCGGCGGTGGTCGAGGGGGGGTGGGTTGTGTCGAGGATTTAGTAAGGATTTAGTCTAGGGATTTAGTCTAAGGATAGAGAGTGTAATAGATTACCATCTTGTACTACCCGCCGTACTGTACCGTATGTATGTCTCAGCACAGCCACATCAATACAAGGCCCTCTGTAATCGAGTCTGTATCAGTTCAGGTTGATATCAACCTGTGGATGTATGCATCGGTTGAATCAGCTGTGTATGTATGCCTCAGTTGACAGTTGACAGTTGACTAGTCTCTATCATGCTCGTTACTCTATCCAACGCGGAAACAAGCCCCTTCTACATCCTCAATGCGGGCAGTACGTATCGTACCAGACGGCCATGCAACAAAATAGACCATGGAGTCTAACCAACACCAAACGCGGACAGCTAGACAGAAAATCAAGTAAAAAGGGAGTAAAAATTGAGAACAGAAGTACAAGGCTAGTCAGGTCATTCCCAGACAAACAAACCCCAAACTGAACACCCCCAAGCACCATCAACCATAAACACCATCACCCATCACTCATCAACCAACTCAACACAGCCGAGTAAATCAACCAACACCGAATAAACAATTACCCCCGCTCAACATACACCGGAATCCCATACACCACGGCCGCCGCAGCCGTCACAAACCGAAACCGACACCTCCCCCTAGCCGTAGCCACCGCCTCCACCAAACTCGCCCGTCCATACTCTTCTTTTGTCTCCTTCCCCTTCCCCTTATCTCCCTTCTTCCCCCCTCTCTTCCCATCATCCCCCTTCCCAAAAGTCCCCCTCGGCTAAATCCCCCACGACCCCCCCCCCCCACCGATCCACATCCCGATCCGTCACATCCCACAGCGTCCCCACAACAGCAGGACACCCCGCCATCAAATAATTCCACACCGGTCCCGCAGGCTCAAACTCGCCGTTGTCTGATAACGCGGCAGACGAACAACCCATGAGCAACACTGTGGCGCGACAGCGCGGGTCGAGACGCCGGATGGTGCGGCCGCGGATGTATTGAGCCCCGGAGCCGTGGCCGAAGTAGAGGAGGAGGGGGGAGGACGTGAGGGCGAGGGCGAATTCGGGTTCTGTGGGGGGGCGGGTGAGGATGGAGGTCCAGGGTGCTGGGGGGGGGTCTGTTGGGGAAGAGGTGGTGGTAGATTGGGAGGAAGAGGAGAGACTGGCGAGGGGCTGGGCAAAGGTGGCTTGGGTGGAGGTCAGGTCGCCGGAGGGATTGAGGATGTAGGTGCCGCCTTCGCTGGGGGAGATGTAATGGCCGGGTCTTTGTTTCTCCCTAGGCTTCTTCGTGCTGCCGTTCTTGTTGTTATTAGAGTTGTTGAGACCACCAGCCTCCCGCCGATCAAGCAGCAACCTCCGCAAACACGCAAGCGAAGGCAAACGCGAGACAGCCAAGCCCCGCATACACGGCAGTGATTCCCACGGAAACACGTGCAGCGCCTTGTCCAGCAAAAGTATCGTATGCGTCGTCTTCCCATCTCCTCCTTTCCCCCCCTCATCTCCCCCCTCTTTCTCATCCTCATCACTCCCCTCGTGACGTTCATCATCACCCACCCCCGCCCAATACGCCCTCAACGCATCCATCGTCGCAACAGCCATCCCATCAAACGCAATCTCATCATACGCATTCCTTTCCCCGTGAAACTGCAGGATATCCACCACAAAATACAACAAATCGGTCAACTCCTCGTCAAAGTCACACCCCGGCCGCGACGCATCGCCTAATCCGATGAACAGCTCCAGTACGTTGGGATCTAGCGTCGCTTTCTTCGTCTCTCCCCCCCTTGACCCTGACCCTCCGGAAGCAGAAGAGGAAGAAGCAGAAGCAGCCTTCTTCCCCCTCCCCACCTGCCGACGCGAAGGGAGATACTGATCCAAAACAGCCACAAAATCCCGCTGGAACCTTGCCAAGTGCCTTGCCCGCCGTGCGTGCTGCGAAAAGATCCCGCGGAACCCCCCCAGCCAGATCTGCTCGATATTTTCTAGCAGGGCGCCCAGACGTGTATCGAGGGCTTCGCGTTCGGCCCACCATGCTGCGCGGGCGTCTGCTCCGTTTTTCTCTCCCCCTTGGCTGGTAGGGGCAGAGGAACTAAAGGAGACAGGCCCCTTAGCCTCATGACAAGTCCGATTAATCCCCCCGATAATCTCCAGCAGCTCCGCCCTGCCCTGCACAAAATCAAAGACATCGCTGTCCGCGTCGCGGGAGGAAGCACGTTCCAGCGGCAGACGTAGAACAAAAGGGGTTTGCCCGGCTTGGAACTTGGTGATGCACAGGTCGTGGGTGTCGTTTTCGCCGAGGGAGAGGGAGAGGGACAGGACGTTCCAGCTGGAGGGGACTAGGTCGATGTAATCCCGCTGGATGCGGTGGAGGTCTAGGGTAAAGCCGAGACTGGAACGGCGGGGGCCACCTGCTCCTGTTGTAGAGGGGAGGAGGGTTGATGGCCAGGTATCGCTGGAAGATGAACTGCTATTGGTGTTCTTCTCCTGTGCTAAGGCCCGGCGTTCCCGACGCCAGGTTAAGTTGCGCGCCAGCTCGACAGAGTACGAGGTCTGCGCGCTGCTGGGATGGGATTCCGCTTCGGTAATCGTCTTGCCCGGCCTGGTCTTGCCCGACGTGGCGGCAAGGAACAACCCGACATTCTGCAGCATGCCCGAGATGCGGTGCACCAGACTGGCGTCCCCGCGCAGGGCGGCCACGGCGTGGGCGTCGAGGAGGTACTCGTGGGCTTCGCGCAGGTGGTCGACGTACTGCGACCCTAACCCTGGTTTCTTGGCCCCCGAGACTAGTCGTGTCCCTGCTGCAGACCCTAACCCTGGTCCACCCCTTCCCCTGACCACTGTCCCTGGCGTCCCTGGGGATCCTATCAACCCTGATTCGCCGACATCACCCACGGCCGGAAAGGAAATAGTCGAATCCTGGATAACAGAAAACACCGGGTCCTCGGCCATCTGTTCCATGCTCATGCCCAGCAGACACGACGCCATGGCGACCGCAGGGAGGACATCCGACGTCGAGACGGTGGCTGTTGCCGTAGTCCCTATAGAAACAGCAGCAGCAGCAGTCAGAGCGTCTTGGGCGGCGGCCCAGTCGTGCTGGCGGAGCATGGACACGGCTTTTTGCACGAGGATCGACGCGCGGAGTTGGGCGAGTTGCGTGTTTGCTTGTGTGGTCGTCTCTTGTGTCGGTGTCGCAACGGGAGCTGGAGCTTGAGCTGTTGCTGTTGTGGTTGCTGTCTTGGCTGTTGCCTTGGCCGTTTTCCTAACCGCAGTCTTTCCCGCTCTAGCCGGAGTCTTGACCGTCTTTCGTTTGACCGGCTTCTTCGTCTGCTGCTGCTGTTGTTCCGAAATAGCAAGCTTTGCCATCTTAGTCTGGACCTCGTCCTCGTCCTGCGTGCCAGCCAATCCCTCAACCATCCCCTCAGCCCGCTCCAACACCGCCCTCGCGCCTTCAACATCCCCTTGCCGCAAATACATCTCCCCCACGCGACACGCCAACGCAGCCGTCACATACCCCCCTTTCCCTTTCCCCCCATCCTCACCCAAGCCACCCCCATCCCCAGATTCACCCCCAGAAAGCCCCAACAACCCCACAGCCTCCCTAACCAACCCCCCAGCACGATCCCTCTCCCCCTCGCCAGCCCGCCACAACAACCCCGCCATCCACACCGCACACTCGGCGCGATACACATCCGACCGCACGGCGTCGGCCATCTTGCGGGCCTGTTCGGCATAGTACATGGTCTCCTGGAACATGCCTAGGTGCGCGTACAGGGCGGAGAGACGGAGGACGGCGCGGTAGAGGGGGGGGAAGAGGCGCCAGAGGAGGGGGGTGGAGTCTGGTTCGTTATTTGTGGCGGGTTGGAGGGAGGAAAAATCGATGGTTTGGTTGTCGTCTGCTGGACGACTGTGTTCCTCGATGATCTTGGGTTTGGACGTGAAACCAGACTCAAGCTTCGTCCAAGCCTGAAACAGCCCCCTTACACTATCCCGCGCATACGCCAGCGCATGATGCGAATCCCCGCGCTCAAGCGCCAGCAGCGAGTACAGATACCCTGCATGGGACACCATCCGGCGTCGTTCAGCCCGAACATGTTTCGGCACTCGCTCAGCCGCATCAGACTTCCCAACGTCATCTACAAACGCCTGCTGCGCCCGCTGGAGATGCTCCTCCGCCTGTCTCGCCTGGCCGAGTAGGATACAGTGCTCAGCAAACGCCAGATGGAACCCGGCGCGTACTTCCCCTGACATTGCATTTTTGTCGGCTCCATTCCCAAGCACCAACAAGCCCTCCTCCACCCGCCGAAACACCCCCTCCGCCCTCTCCGCCTGACCCAAAAGTGTATACTGCAGCGCCAAATCAGCCTGCACCTCCTGTTCCCCTCTCCCCTGCACAACAACCCCCATCATCCCCGTAAGATCCCCCACCAGCTCCAGCACCCCGGCCCTTGCCGCATGTCGGCCCTGCACGCGCAAGAAATCCGCTGCTGACTCGAGGTAGGCTAGTAAACCCGGGATATCGTCGATGAGTCGTTCAAGGGCTGTTTTGTTGTGGTTTGCTGAAGCGACTAGGCCCTTCCAGATGGATACGGCCTGGTCGAGAGCGGCGCTGTTGTGGTAGGCGTCTACGGCGGAGGTGAGAGCGGTGGAGAGCGCTTGGAAGTGCGGGAGGTAGGGAGCTAGGGAGGTGTCTTGGCCGAGGGGTTTTGCTGGCTTTTTTCCTGGGGTTGATATGTCGAGAGCATCGTCGCCTAATAAACCGAGAACCTCCCTCGCGCGGGTGATATCCCCCAGCGCGGCATTCAACAGCATCAGCAGCACCCTCATCCGACGGATGGGATACCGCGCGGGGGTGTACACGGCCAATAGCGCAGCCACGACGGGGTGGTCCAGTCCGATGTCTTGTTCCAGTCCTGCTCCTTTCTCTTCCCCGTCCCCGGCAAGAGACAAAACAAACCGCACCCAATGCTCCCACACCGCTGCTCGCTGTTCTTCGCTCGATATCTCCCCTTCATCGTCTAACTCCCCTGTCCAATCTACCCAGCCGCCTGGCATAGCCATCTGCCCTTTCGCAATGCCCCCCAGCGCCCTCCCCAACGCTTCAACTTCCACCTCGGTGTCGGTAGTTCCCCCAGCCCAGATCACAGCAGGCGAAACCGACCTCAACCGCCTAGCCACAGAAACCAATACCCCATCCTCGACTAGCGTCCGCCGAATCCCCTGCAGTGCGGCCAACGCCTCGTCTGCACGCCCCAGGGATCGGCACATTTCCGCCATACGCTCCAGTTTGAGAGTAAGCTGGGCTTTGGACCGTTCGGCGCGGGGCCGGTGGCGGACTGCATCGATTGAGTGCCGCAGGGCGCGGAGGGCGTCTCTTTTACTGTTTTTGGCATCACCGTCCGTAGTTGATGGTTGTTGGCGTAGAGACGTGTATTGGAGGTAGTAAAAATGTGAGATTTTGACGTGATATGACGATGCCGGGGCAGAAGTCGCAGACTCCGATGCGGAAGAGGTGTACTGCAGCAGCGTGAGACAATCCCCCAGCACGGCATCCATCAATTCCCACTGCAACCGACCCTGGTCAAGCCCCGTTTTGATCGTCAAAAACGCCGAGTCGAGTAAGTGTGGGAGATACGGCCGGACTAGCTGGCGGCGTTGGTCATAGCGGAGGATCTCTTTTGTTGTTGTTGTTGTTGTTGTTGTTGTTGTTGTGTCTTTACCGTCTTTGGATTGTGACTTGGGGTCTGGCGGTTTGCCGAGCCAGCGTAGACAGAACCGTGGACACTGTAGGATGAACGTCTCCAGCTGGTTTTGCGTGTCCCCTCTGACTTCGCCGCCTTCTTTGGCCATCGCCAACAATAACTGCATCCCCGCCTTGCGCACCGCACACACCTGCGTCAGCAGCTCGTCCAGTTCCCCCGAGTCACCCCGCAACGGGCCCTGAATGCCGTCAACCACCTGCTTCAGCAGTCCCAACGCCGTATCCGAGAGACTGTCAGCCCCAGACTCCGACGCAGACCCCGCCTGCTTGAGAAACAACACCAACCGCTGCGCAGCCACAGCACACATCTTCGCCACCGACTCACCCGTCGGTCCGTGGTCCAGCGCATCCTGCAACTTTTCCGCCCAGCCCAGGGCGTCTGCAATCTGCCCCGCATCCCGCGCCAGAGCGAGAAGCGTCTGATAGATACCCGCCAGCGGCTGTTTCGATCCCTTGGCCGGTTGAAACCCTTGTTTTTGTGAGAGCAGCATCTTTTCAACCCGTGCAAACCCCTCCGCGCACGGGGCATAACTCGACCGGGGGCTCTCTGAGGTCCGGCGGAGATATGCCGCTAGACAGCGCGAGAGGGGTAAGAGGATGTCTTTCTCGGCGTCGCCCTTGTGTTTACCGGATAGGGCCCAGCAGTGCAGCCGTGTTTCGAGGGCTAGCAGCTGCAGTTCCAGCGCTGACGCTGGGGAAACGCTGAGCCGGGTCTCTTGTCCCAGGGAATCATCCTTGCGGGCCACGCTCGGGGTGAGTGCCAGGAAGCACTGCGCTATGGTTTCCATTTGGCGGGCGAGTTTGCTTTTGTCTGCGTTGGCATCTTGGGTGGCCGCGGCGAGGAGGAGGCTGACTGGTGAGGATGGCTGGTTGAGGCGGAGATGCGGCAGCGCGGCTTCGGTGGCGGAGGGTTTTTTGGCTAGGGCGAGCACACGTAGGATTTGGAGCTGCGTGCTAACTACCAGCTGCAGCAGCGGTGGTTGACACGCTGATGTCTGCACGCTGCTGAAGTCGAGGAGCTCGGAGAACAGTTGGGCCGCGTTCTTCGGCTCCTCTGGTTTAGGTCCCTTCTTCCCGGCATCGGACGAACAAGTCAGCCCGTCCAGCCGCCTCTTCAAAATCCGCAGTTCCTTGATGGCAGTGTCTTGCAGGTTCAAACTGATCAACCTCCCAACAAGCGCTGACATGCCCGATTCTAGCTGTAACTCGGGAAGCGTAACTTTGCCCGAGGCCGGGAGCTGGCGCAGGGCTGCTAATGCCACGCGTGCGCACTCAACTGCCGATAACAAATTTGTGCTTGGTGGTGGTGTTGTCGTAGTATTTGACATCGCCGCACCGGATGCCGTCCGAGAGGGCGATCGCGTGTTGAGAGACCGCGGCTGTAGCGGGGACATGGGCGCCGAACTCGACCGCCGGAGTGCAGCTCTCGCGCCGGCTGATTTGCCGGTCCCCTCGTCGTCTTCTGTTGTTGGCCGCGACGCAGCGGGCGGAGGGACCGCCTTGGCTGCCTCGCCGAGGGCTTTAAGCGTGGCATTGACGACGTGGGTGGCCAGAGACGCCTTTTCGCGTGTGGATAGCCCGGATTCGGTCGCTGTTGGTGTCGGCGTGGGAGCGGCCCGGGCGCGTCGTGAGGGGGCCCTGGAGACCGTGGTGTTGGTCCTCGGTCGTCGGGTGGTGGCCTTGCTTCCGGGCCGGGAGTTGGGTGCGGACGTGTTGTCGTCGGTTGTTGCGGAGTCGTCTTTTGGGGGGAGGAGTAGGCCTTTGAGGAGAGCTGAGGTTGCTGGCGTGCAGGTCGCGACGGATCCGACTGCGCTGCGGATTGCGTCGGCCTGCGCTTGGAGGTCCATTGTGATATGTGGCCGTGGTATCGTGTCGTCGTATGTTCGTGTCGTCGTATGTTCGTGTCGTGTCGTCGTAGTGTCGTGGATGCTATGCTTTCGTGACCCGTATCATCGCTGATTGAGTCTGTTTTTTTCGTTGCAATATTTTGTTTGTTTCCGTCCGCGCCGAGGTATCCAAAGAAACAAGCAAATAGCCACGCAACCAAGCACCTCAGGTCAAAATCCACCGTCGAATTACTGTACAGTTGAACTGATCTCAAATTATGCCGAATGGAGTTCAATTCCCGATTCGCGTGGTTCGGGCCGCGCCAGGCAGGAACCACTCAACCACTGCAGGGCCTGACAGGGCTAGCAGGCTGTCCCAATGCGGTGTTGACCCCACCGCAAAATGGCACGTTTCTGTTGGCACGGCAACAGTGAACAGGGACCCACTTGCCTGCCGAAGATCTTGCGACAAATGTCCGATCGCTTTTCCGTTGCAAAGTTTTAGTGGGGCCGCAGCGCAAACGACACCTCGACGGCCAAATCGACGGCCAAATCGACGGCCAAACTGGACGACAACTACAAGAACGACACTGACGATCGAGCTCCCAGTTGGTTTACAGCTTCCAAACAGCCATGAACCGACTCGCCCCCCGTGCGCTCCGAGCGCCAACCCTCCAACCCCTCCGCTCCAACACCCTCCCTCTCACCTTCGCCCGACTCGCGCTCACACGACCCAACACCCGCCCCCTCAGCACAGTCGCCGAAGTCTCCTTCTGGAAATCCCTCGTCCCCAAACCCCTCCGCACCTGGACGATCCCCTGGTTTGGCAAATCCAAGTCTAAATCAAAATCCGCCGCTAAACCCCAAGGCTGGAACCCCGCGACCTTTTTTATTTTTATCTTCCTGTTCATCGGCTCCATGTCCATCCAGATGATCTCGCTGCGCAAGGACTTTGCCACTTTTATGCGCCAGTCTGATGTGCGTATTGGTCTGCTGCGGGAGGTGGTTGAGAAATTGCAGCGCGGGGAGGAGGTGGATGTGGAGAAGGCGTTGGGCACGGGGGATGCGGAGAAGGAGGTTTTGTGGGAGCAGGGTGGGTGATTTTCTGTCTCTTATCTCTGTCTCTTTTCTATGGTTAGGCGTAGAGTTTGTGTGGAGTGCTGACGAGATGCAGTCCTGAAAGAGATTGAGCGCGAGGACGCGGCCAAGAGCCAGCGCAAGAAGCCGGCCGAGCCTGCACCGACGACGCCTGTAAAAGCAGAAGCGCATACGGAAGAACCCCGGAGACAGATGCAGAGCACCCTCGCGAGCAAGGGCTTCTTTTGAGCGGGCAGTGTTGAAGGTCTTGGAAGTCTAGTTGCCGGGACTACGATTACCGGACTACGATTACCGGTCTAGGACAACATATCCTTAAACACGTTCTCCCCCCGAGACGACTCGGCCGACGGACTCCACCCCTGTCCCGACTGCTGCATCTCCCGGACCAACGCCGGCAACAGCTCATCCGTGGCCATCTCCAGCCTCACGCCCTGGCCGCCCGCCTGTCCCGGATCCAGCCCCGAGAAAAACATATCCTCGCCTCGGACGCCCCCGATATTAACCACCCCGATCGGCATGCCCCGGTCCTTGGCCCGCTTAACCAGCCGCCAAGCCGAGTACGTGGCCATCGACGTCGCGAGCACCAACAGCTTCCCGGCCCCATCAATCGCCTCCTCGGCTGCCGTCTTCACCCGGTCCGCAATACTCTCCCCAAACATAACCACCGCCGGCTTCAAAACCCCCGCATTCCCCGCCGGATGCCACGCCCCGTCATCATCCACCTCCACCCTCCCCGGCGTAACCCCATCCGCCAGCACCAACGGCCCCGTCCCCGTCCCCTTCCCCGCCGACGACGACCGCGCCAAACAAGCCGGACACGCCGGATACCGAAACGTAGTATACGGCGCCCCCGGCACCTCCACATCCCCATCCGGATTCATCCTCACCCCCCTCCGTTCCCTCTCCCTCGGATCCTCCGTCTCCAACGCCCCCGGCGCCTCCACCAACACCCCCCTCAAAAACCCTTCCCACCTCGGATTCAACCGAGCCAACTCCTTCTGAAACCCTTCCCTCTCCACCTCCCCTCCACACGTCACACACACCGCAGCCCGCAGATACCCGTGCAACTCCAACGTCGGTAGACCCGGGTGCGCGCGCGGGTGGAAGGAATCTACATTCTGCGTTATCACCCCGGACAGGAACCCCATCCCCGCCAGGTCGCGGAGCGCGTAGTGTGCCGCGTTGGGGTGGGCGTTTTGGAGCGTGGACCAGCCGAGGAAACTGCGGGCCCAGTAGCGTTGGCGGGCGGGGTGGTTGGAGACGAATTCGGGGTAGTAGATGGGGCGGTAGGTTTTGTTCACGCGGTAGGTGCCGTTGAGGCCGCGGTAGTCGGGGAGGCCGCTGGCTACGGAGAGGCCGGCGCCTGTTAGGACGACTGTGCTGCGGGGGAGGGGTGAGCCGGGGGGTTGTGATGAGCCGGGTCCTGAGTTGAGGGTTTGTGAAGATGGTGGTTGTAAGGGTAGTGGTGGAGCGTGGAGGAACTCTTGTAGAGCGGCGACGGCGCCGGGGAGGGAGCGGGCGGTCGGCGGGATGATGGATGGCGGGGGGAAGAGTTCGGTGTAGGGGATGCGCATGAGCGGTTTCTTCATTGTGTCTGTCTGACTGAGTCCGAATCTGAGACGGAGGATTCGGGATTTGAGATCGTGATGATAAATACCGAGGACGAGGAATTGGGGTTGGAATTAAGTGTAAAAATCAGTTATTTATGAATATGCCCTTATTCAGTCTATTTTCCAATTCTGCTGATGGCCGCCGGATATACATGTGGATTCGGGTTGGTGTACACTCAGCTCGTCTCGGTCTTGGTGAACGTTGGAATCGTCATGAGCGATGTCCAATTCAACTGGTCAGTGCGCATCCAGAGCTCAGTGGATCTCGGCCACGCGGTCTTCCACCCTAACCCTGGATCTAGACTCCGAGAATCCATTCCAGGTGGAGCCCAAGAGCCACGCCATTGAACCCACTGTGAGTTGCGATGTCGGGCACTTGCCCACGGCAAAACCACTCTTCCTGCTGTTAATTATAGCGTCCAGTCGCCGGAAGTGGCCTGATATGAAAGAAGCCCGACGTCCAAATTCACGCCTCGGGCAACTGTGAGACACCTCTGCACACAACACGGCACGGGACCCGACTGGACTGCGGCCTCGACTCTCCGATTCACTCTTTCAGATCTCGGTCCGGCATCTTATCAATCAAACAAAAGAAAACCGTTTGCACAGCAATTGCCGAACTCCCCTGCCGCCTTGGACCTGTCGCGTGGGAGGGTCAATTCACCAATTCATCCCAAATTCCCGAATTCATGTTTTTAATTTCCCTTATTTGACACTTGTCTCCTCCCATCTTTCTTCTTTTGGGTTTTGACGCGCACGACTCATTCCCCCTCCCCGGCGCTTTTCCCCTTTTTTTTATGCCCGCACTAACGGTAACGTGCGGGCGCGGGGCTAACCTCGGCGGTGCTGGGGTGATGCGCCGCGTACTGCCGGGGCGGTTCCAGGCGGGTGTGACGACCGCTATCCATAGCAGTGCGCGTCCCAGACGGGCACGGAACCATCAACCTCCATGCGCCAGCGCCGCCCATATTAGCCACCAAGCCGGGATTCCAATAAGGACCGGGACCCAGACCCAGACCAAAACCAAGATCCCGTCGGGGACACATCACCCACAACGAACCTCCTCGCGCGCGTTAACGTTAACGTTACCACGATTGCCGAGGATTTTGGGACGGCCTTCCCCAACGTTAATACCGTCGTCGTCTGTCTCGTTGTCCTCTTATTTGGCGTCTTCGTCGGTGCGCGTCTTCCAGACTTTCTCCCCGTCACGCGCCTTTACGAATCGCATGCGCCGTGCGCTGCAGCAGCAACCTTCACCACACGCGAGTTTGTCTGTATCCCCGTCACCATTGTCGCCATTGGCCCCATTGACCTCGACCTCGACGACCCCAACCTCGACGACCCCAACCTCGAACTCGACCTCACATTCCATATCGACCTCCACCCTAACAAACATAACCACCACAAATCCCACCAAAACAATACCCATCATGGGCACCGCCCAACAAACCCGCAGCCATGCCGGCCATGGCCACGGCCACCACCATCACGGCCACCACCACCACCACGACAACACCTACCTAACCTCCACCAACAAAAACGACGCCGGCGTGCGCATCACCCGCATCGGCCTGTACTCCAACCTCGGCATGGCCATCGCCAAGGGTGCCGGCGGCTACGCCTTCAACTCGCAGTCCATGATCGCCGACGCCTGGCACTCCCTAACCGACCTAGCCTCTGACGTCCTGACCCTCGCTACCGTCTCATGGAGTCTGCGCTCCCCCACGCCCGCATTCCCCCAGGGGTTTGGTAAAGTGGAGAGTCTGGGGTCGTTGGGTGTGTCGAGTATGTTGCTGGTGGGCGGGCTGTTTATGTGTGTCAGCAGCTGTGAGAGTCTGTATGCGCATTTCTTTTTGGATGCGGAGGCTGCGAGGCAGTTGTTGGAGCATGGGCATAGTCATGGGCATTCTCACGGACATGGGCATGGACATGGACATGGGCATGGAGGCGGCGCGCCGAGTCTGCATGCCGCCTGGTTGGCAGCGGGGACCGTCGCTGTTAAGGAGTGGTTATACCACGCCAGTACGTCCTTTCCCCCCTTCTCTCCCTCCCTCTCTCTCTCTCTTACCGATTCTAACACCCCGCAGCAATGAAAGTAGCCCGCGACCGCAAATCCTCCGTGCTCGCCTCCAACGCCGTGCACCACCGCGTCGACTCGCTCACCGGCATCGTCGCCCTAGCCGCCATCCTCGGCGCCAACCTCCTGCACGACGCCACCTGGCTCGACCCCGTCGGCGGCCTCTTCATCTCCCTCCTCGTCATCCGCGCCGGGTTCTCGAACACCCTTTCCGCCTTGTACGAGCTTGCTGACCGGTCGATCGATGAGGATGTGCGGGCGTCCGTGGCGAAATATGTTCGGAGGGGTCTTGCTGAGATCGGGACGGACACTGCCGCCACTTCTAATACGGGAACCGGATCTGAACGGCCACTGGTAACAAACGCCCAAGCAACAACCCAAGTCCACCTCCGCGACATAACGGGCGTCAAATCCGGCCAAAACTACCTCGTCGATCTCGAACTCGGCGTCCCCGCCCAGTGGACCGTCGAGCAAGTCCGTGTTGTCGAGGCGGCTGTGCGCACCAGGGTCGGCGCCAAGGTGCGGGGTGTGCGGCGGGTGCGGATTCGATTTGTGCCGAACCCAGACTCTGGGTCTGGGTTTGAGTCTGCGGATGAGGAGGTGCAGAGGGGCTTGTTGGAGGAGGATGATGCCGCAAGGGCGAGGGAGGTACTGGCGGACCCGGCGTTTGATGAGTTTATTAGGGGGGATGTGAGTCCCAGGAGTAGTCCGGAGCCGGAAGAGGAGGAGGAGAATGGGAATGGGCATGGGAATGGGAAGAGCAATGGGAAAGGACGGAAGGATTTGTAAAAAATAGAGCATGTGTAAGAAAAGAACATGGATGGGACACAAATATCCCATCTCATCTGTATGTAAACAAAACAGAGACTGTGGCGATGGCCCGGTTGGGATTATCACCCTCATCTCACTTGGGGGCTCGAGAAAAACACCGCATTCAAGATAAAACGGACTTCTTATATACCATTCGGCACGGGCCCAGGACATACCTCTCAAGTCTCTCCGTACATAGTACAACAACTAGTTTTCTTGGTGAGATTTAACGTCTAGACCACCATTTCTCGGCCTGGAAACCGCGGACCGAGGAATCCGAGAAACTACTGTGATGATGTTCAAGCTAAACACACCGTCCATCACATAACCAAAGTACATAACATGACCGGGATAAACAATATTAAATCAACAACCATGGAGATCATCAATTACTTCATATCTACCCCCCATCCATCTCTTCCCAATCTGACCCAACTGCTCTCGCAGCACAATCTATCTATCCATCCCCTTCACAGCAATCTCACCAACCCACACATTCACTCCCCCATCCAGTCTTAGCGCAACCAACATCCCAAACTATCAGTCATATACCACACCACGACCGCCATCAGCTGGTAACCACCCGCTCGCTTATGAATGCAAGAGAAGGAAGAAATATTACTCTGAAAACAATACTCCTCCCCCCCCCCTCTGCTCTTCCCTTCGTGTGATCTGGCTAAAACCTCGAAAATAGAAGAGACACTTCAAGCAAAAATAGAGACAAGCTAAACGCCTCGCCGCCCACTAAAGGGCATGAATGAATATATCCCGAGACAATGAGAAATAGAAAAGAAAATGCTGGTAATAATAAACAAAACCAGAAACCAGAAACTAGAGAGAAAAAAAAGACAAATAGCAAGGACTGCCCAGTCGCCAAACAATGCATGCATGCCAAACGATGACAACCCCAGAACAAGACCAAAAAAAAGGAATTAGGACCAACTCAAAAAACAGAATAGCCATCCCCGTGGTATCATCCTGTTCCCTACCCTGCCCTACCCAGGCCTAGCTTATCTTTTAAAAGATCCCCGTCCGCGTGAGAGACAAGACAGAACGCTCACATATGCCCCTGCGCCTCCTGCTCCTCCAGTTCCTGCATGTACTTGACAAAGGTCTTTTTATGTGTCTGTTTCCACAGTTAGTATCTAGTCCCCTACATATATATTTCAGTTGGCTGGGTAAACAGGGGACAAGACTTACCATTCCCGCATACCGCCCATCACGCAACACACAAATATACCTCAACCCCAACTTCACAAAACACTCATACACCAAATCCATCGGCGACCTAATATCCAACGCCACCGGTGCCGGGTCAATATACGGGGTAAAATCCGTCGGATCCCTCTGCCCGCCATCATCCGAGTCATCAATACTGGGCACACTCGCCATCAGACACAAACTAGACGCCTCATCGCGCAGGTTGTCAAGCGCGTACTCGAGGTCGGGGGCCGGGATCAGGCCGACAAGCACGCCGTCGCGGATGATGGGCAGGCCGCCGTCGAGTTCGCCTGCGCGAT
The DNA here is from genome assembly GCF_033296635.1 of Dichotomopilus funicola. Taxonomy (NCBI): domain Eukaryota; kingdom Fungi; phylum Ascomycota; class Sordariomycetes; order Sordariales; family Chaetomiaceae; genus Dichotomopilus; species Dichotomopilus funicola. The sequence continues at coordinate 269,623 of NW_026944030.1, forward strand.
GGAGGAGCTCGAGTTTCATGCGCAGACTGGTGGCGGGGACCACGGGGGAGTTGGTGATGTCGATCATGCGCTCTTTGCGCACGCGGGGGACGATGTCGGCGAGGTCGGAGGTGAAGATGGGTTTGTGTTTGTTGTTGAGGTAGGGGTAGGAGTTCATTTCGGTTAGGAGGTCCTGGTGTTGTTAGTATTTCTCCACCTTGAAAAAGGAGGTCGTAAAAAAGAAAGACTTACGTAAATGCTCAACGGCTCAATAGCATCAGCAGTCCACTTAGCCACGAGGATAGCCAGCGAAAAGGGCAGGACATAGTCTAGGCTGCCGGTGAGCTCAAACAAGATGACCGCCAACGTGACCGAAAGCCGGGTGACACCGCACATGGTCGAGCCGGCGGCAATGAGGCCGTACACACCCGGCTGGATGCAAGTAGCGTTCGGCATCCTCCCACAAGTCCCCCACACGCTCAAGTCGGGCGTGGCCATGACGATCCACTGGACAACATGTCCGACGAGGCGGCCCATCAGACCGCCGACCACCATGGACGGGACGTAAATGCCGGCGGGTAGTTTCTGCGCGAGTTAGTTATGTGCGGTGTGATAGCAGCAGACATGGGGGAAAAAAACTTACAATGCCAAAGGTGATAATAGTCAATAGCCCCTTAATCAAGAACGCGGCAAACAGGTTCAGGAGAATAGGCGGAATATCACCGATCTCTTCCGGACACAACCCCAAATTCTCGAGATTGTTGTCCCGGTCATCACACGGCGCGGCCAGGTTGTAGAGCAGTTTGGCCACAGGGAGCTTGGTCAGGGTGTTCCAGTACCCAATCAGGCCAGTCACCAGCGCGACAAGAACCACCTCGAGCAAGGGGTACGCCTTGATCACGGGGATGCGGCGGAAGGTCTTGGCCCAGTGGCGCGAGGCCTTGATGAACAGGGCCCCCGCGGCACCGCCGATGACGCCGACGAGGATGAAGCTGAAAATCTCAAAGTACTCCCAGTCGACCGTGTACCGCACTTGGAACATGACGATCTTGTGGGTGCCGTAGGGGTTGAGGAACTTGAGGGTCAGCGCCGCGGTGATGCAGCAGAAGAAGGTGCGGAAGAGGGTCTTGGCCGGGAAGAAGTAAGCCACTTCTTCGAGACCGAACAACACACCGCCGAGGGGCGCACCAAAGGCCACCGCGACACCAGCAGCCGCAGCCGCTGAGAGGACCTCACGGCGCTTGGCGTCGTTGCGGTCGTACTTGCTAAACAAGCGACAGGCGATGTTGCCGACGCAGCTGGCAATGTGCACGTAGGGACCCTCCTTGCCGAGGCTCAGACCCGACGCCACGCTCAGAATCAACCCAAGCGTCTTGATGAGGAGTGTCTTGAGACCCAGAAAACCGTGAAGCACGAAACCACTAAGGATGACGCGGACTTCGGCAACACCACTCCCGGCGGCTGAGTAGTAGATCATGGGCGCCTGCTCGGTCACGCCCTTGCCCGGGACTCGCCGGGGACTGACCTCCCCATTCGCAACATCGTCCAGTGGAGGTGCGGGCGCTTCGGCCGCGAGGTTCTCGTCGAGCGTCGTCAGGCGATAGGCAGAGGGCACAACCGTTTTGGTGGTAAGACTGAGCAGACAGGACAGCACGGAGAGGGTGATGACGGCGATGATATAGACAGCAAATTCGGTCCATCGCTCGCCGAACGGGTACCCCTGGAGAACCTCGCCCCAGTCCCGCCAGTCGGTACAGGGCCCATGGGGGCAGCACTTCTTCTCGCTGATCAACCACCCCCTCTCGCAGTACCCGTCCTTGAAGTCGAACACGGTGGCCTCGCTCACATTCACGACGTACGCCAGCACGGCCACGATGAAGCCGACGAGGGCACTCAGTATCCAGCCCTGGGCGCCGTCGAACAGCACGTAGACGCGGCCCCAAAAGTCCTTGCGGCTGCGAAGGGCCTTGACCCGGTAGGCGTCGGCGATGCTATCGTGCACCCAGTCCGTGGACGTGAACTGGTCGTACCAGACGCGGTCGTCGGGATAGAGCGAGGCTTTGGAGTCGGACATCGACGACTCCTGGCGGTCGGATATGGCGTGCATCAGACGCGTGCCCCATGAGTTGGCACGGCTGTGGTGGCGCGTGGACCGGACGCTATCTGTAAGAATCGTAGAGGTGTTAGTTTAGTTCCATCCTGTGCAATGCCTTAGAGTGAGGTTGTTGCATACCCGCGTAACTCTGGTTTCTCGACAACGTCGGCACTCTCGGCGACCCGTGGGCACTGTGTATGCGGATGCGAGATGTCCGGGGCGCACCCAGCAGCGGCGACCGTTCGTCGGGGGCGTCTGCGTTGGAGGGCCGTCGGCTCAGTGTAGGACGATGTCGGCGCGCCTGGGTGGGAGAACCCGGGAGCGAGAGATACTGGCTCTGACTCTGGCTTTGGCTCTGGCTCGGGGGTTCGGAGCCTTCGGCTTCGTCATTGTTGTCGGTATTGCTGCTGCCCGTGATAGGGAGCTCGGGGAACCGAGCCCCGAGGCGTCGGCCGGTCATATGGGAAAGGAAGGGCGAAACCGAAAAGCAAAAAGGGGGGTTCGCGGGTTCGGCTCGTGGAACGGGGTAGACGGTTTCGGAGTGAGTCGCGCGCAAGAGTTGACGAGGTCGTCGTCACTGTCCGACGTGCAAAGGTTAAGCTACTCGGCGCTCACGGAATGGGATGGGAGAGCAAAGTTGTGTGTGAGAAGCTCCTGAAAGACAGAATGCTTATCTGAGGACGTTTCCCACCTCTGGCTGGAATCACGCTTCGAAAACAGGAAACAAGACTTCTTCAGGTTGTTTCGGACATCCGCCGGTAAGGTGAGACAGAAAAACGGAGCCTCAGCTTGGTTCGAGGGGAGATCGGCCCCCAACAACACCAAAAATAAGAAATAAAGAAGAATCCTGGCAACGCTCGAGTCTCAACACCAGCCTCGCGCACAAGTCGTCTTGTATTCTCCCGCTGCACACTGGGATAAATAATTAGGGAATTAAGGAAGAAAGGTCGAAAATGAAATGCCGCTGCAAGGAAAACCGGATGCGGGACGGGAAACCGAGAAAAGACAGGCTCACATGCGGAGTGTCACCGTGCAATGAGGGATGGGTGGATGGATGGATAGGTTAGCCTTGGAGTGTGAGGGATGGGGACCCGGCCTCGGTCGCTACGGGAGGTTTCGCTGCGAGTGAGGTGAGTTTCGGAGCGGAGAAAAAAGGGTGGCACTGGTGGCTTCGTGGGGCTGTCGCGGGAGAAAATGCGGGTGGTCAAGTTGGGGCCAACCCCCCACGTGCTCAATTTGGTGTCTCACCTGGCGTCATGGAGCGCTGTGCCACAGGCCTTAAAGGGGAGCAGAGGTGGGCTCAAGGTGGGCTGTGGAGGTGTCAGGCGCTCCGGCGGATTTGGCGAATCTAGGCTTCTACACTACACAGAGAGCCGTTGGTACATCCAATGTGGGAGAAAATACCTCCACCTCGGTTAGAGGGAGTGCAAGGAAGGCGGGCTGATTCGGGCATTGTGGTGAGGGGGAAGAAGGTCGCACCTGCTTCGCGAGACTGAAGCGTCAATTTTATGATTAGATTACTGGGCGTTGAGGGAGATATTTCTATGTTAGGAAGGCAGGACTGGCCGCCATAGATAAGGCATTTGGGCCAGGAAAAACTCCGGGTATTCATTCTCACCATGCGTCGTACAACCTCCATGATCTCGACTTTGAACTTTCTCTCCTCTTCAACACGCTTCATCACCAGCCTTGAAGACGAAGCGAGAGGCTCGGCCAGAGGCGGTCTCAGTACCGGCCGCATGCGCGGGATGCGGAGCAGATCTCCCTGCACAGTTATGTCATCGCGGGCTTGAGGGTGCCCAATTAGGCCTTATTTTGGGGGTTCTGTCTGCTGCTCGGGGACCCTGATGGATTCGCCCAGCACGCCCAGAAATGCCACTGTAACACTGGCGAGGCTCGCCTCCCAACTGACCTGGAGCCAACCACGCGGCGCCTGAAAATCCACCGGCCTTCAGCAGCGCCCGGGCACCCGACGGCCCGCAGAGCTCTTGGCAACCATCAACTTAAGCCAACTTAGGCCAACTTCGCCAAGAAGCCAAGGAAAACCAACACGCGACAAAAAGACATCCCAAAAAGGAATCAAGGTGAAACAAATCACAAAGACAGGAGTCAACGCAATTCATGCTGCATGACTCGAGCTTGAAAACGGCGAAACGATCGGCAATGACGACAGTACTCAACTAACTACTCAATACACGAGAATTGGTTATCCAGTAACTACCCGGTAACGTCTCGACAAGGATGAGGATGAGATCGGGAAACCGGGTGTGAGCGATCGCATTGTTTCATCGTTTCACCTTCCCTCTCACGCGACAGTCTCAGGGATCATCATTGGGTGAGCATGGATGAAGGGCGGGAGAAAAAGCGACGGGCTGTGCCCAAGTTCGGATCCTTCCAACCCGATCCCACTACTTCCGACTCCGCTGCCGTGCCGCTAGAGAAGGCCGAGGCCCGGCCTACGTTGGACGAAGCCCGGGGCCAACGGAGCGACCGTGGTGATGGTCGTCTCGGTGGGTCTGAGAAGGATAGTAGCGAACGGCGTAGGGATCGGGAGAAAGAGGAGGAAAGGGGGAGGGAGAAGGAGAGTGAAAAGGGAAAAGAAAGGGACCGTCGACGTCATGGCCGTGATGAAGGTCGTGACCGTGATCGTGACCGTGACCGCCACGATGACCGCCGACGGGATCGGCATCGAGAAAGAGAAAGGGAGAGGAACAGGCCGCGGTCCCGAGATAGGGGAAATCATCACGGGGATGAAGGCTGGAAAAGAGAAAGGGATGAACGGGAGCATCGCAGTAGTCTCCAGGCGCGGGACGACCCATCGGCATTGTACAGCAGCCATGAGACGCTAGCAACTCGGAAAAAGGATAGCTCAACCTCCCATCCCTCCCTCGGCAACGACCTTTTCGTCGTCGACAGGCGCGGCGATCCCCTCATCGTCCAGTACGGCACGAATGACCGCGCCCAAATCCCGGTGTACCGCCGCTTCGGTGCCGGCCGCATCATAGGCTCGCCTGGCTTCCTCGTCATCCACCGGGAGGGTGCACAGGAGGAGTTCAGTATCAGGCGCCCTGGTGAAGGTAGCGGCAGTACTTCTGCCTTCCGTGACAAGGCGCTCGTAGCCGCTGCTGCTCGCGTCCATTCGAAACATATCAAACCCTCTGTCAGCCAGCCACTCCTGAGTTACGACGACGACTTCATCGCTCTCTCCACATCGCGCAAACGCAAACGTGACGAGGATGATGAGGATGGCCCCGTACTCCCCGACTACCGCTCTATTTACGGGAAAGCCCGGCCAAATGCTCACCCGGACGATTCAGAGGACGACTCGGACGTAGACTCAGGTGAAGACCGGGAATCCTCCCAACCGGCCTCAACTGGCCCCTCGGAGCTCTCCGCCGCGCAAGCCCGTGCCGTACACCTCTCGAAACACCTCAAATCCGACCCGGCCGATGTACCCGCCTGGCTGGAGCTGATTGCTCTCCAAGATGTGCTTTTTGCTAACCAGCTCCGCATGCAACAACCGACTCGCTCGCTTGGCCAGAGGAAGACGGCCGAGGAGACGCGGGCGCTCGCTGAGTTGAAGTTGGGGTTGTATCAGGAGGCGCTGGATGGATGTGTTTCTTCCAAGAGTCAGGAGAAAGCCGGTGGGAAAGTGCAGGAGGAGGTAAAAGGGAGGTTGCCGTTGGTGCTGGGGATGATGCGAGAAGGCGAAAAGGTGTGGGATGAGAAGATCCTGGTACGGAAATGGGAAGAGGTTATGAGCAGTCCAGCGGGAACTTTGTTTGCGTTATGGAAGGGGAAGCTAGACTTTGAGATGAGCCGGGTGGTCGGGTTCGAGGTAGACCGGCTGAAGGGGATCATGGCAGAGAAATTGGCTAGTCTAGGGAAAGACCTTGAGAAGAGTGTCTCCGAGGATCTAGAAAGGGAAGAGGAATTGTGCGAGCAACTGGTCTATGTCTTCCTCCGACTCACGCGCTTTCTCCATGACGCCGGGTTCACCGAGCTGGCCGTGGCCGCGTGGCAGGGGATGCTCGAGATGACGTTCTGCCGACCAGGAGAAAACTACACCCCCGACACCGCAGCCGTCTCATTTTCCGAGTTTTGGGAAAGCGAGGTAGCGCGGATAGGGGAAGACGACGCCAAGGGATGGCGGCTCCATGCCGAAGCGGCCGAAATAGCCCCCGACCCTGAACCAAAGATGGACGACCCTATCCCGACCCCCAAGACGACAGACCGCTTCCAGGCGTGGGCAGCGACAGAGCAGCAACTAGCCGAACGGGCGCGCATGCCGGCTAGAACGCTGGACACGGAAACGGAGGATGACGCGTTTCGGGTGGTCATGTTCTCGGATATCGAGGATCTTCTAGTCTGGATCCCGTCTGCCGCGCTCTCACGGGTCAAGCCCATGCTTCTCGATGCGCTGCTCATCTTTTGCGGGATGCCGGACGCCGGTTTGTCAGGAGCCCAGTTCGCCGGCATGCTTCTCAACGACCCCTTTGTCGTCGGCGTCGGCCAGGGCATCGATCTAGGTCTGGGTCTTGGCCGTGGCCAGCACGGCATCTCCACAGAATCGGCACAGGACCTCTCTCGACAAGCACCCGAGTTTGTCCAGGCCGCGGGCAGCATGGCCATATCCCCCGACGCGCTCTTCTCGCGTGAGCCCTGGTTCCGCTACCTGGCCAAGTGGTCGGATGTTCACCTGCGGTATGACAGACAGGTGAGCCTGTCCTGGCTGCTGCGCACGCTGGAACAGTGCGTCAAGCGCTGGGGGGTGGGGTCGCTGGCTGAGTATTATCTCGCGATGGAGTGGGTGAACGAGCCGGCAAGGGCGAAGAAAGTGGCCAGGGGGCTGTTGAAGCAATATGGTTCAAATATTGGACTGTATAATGCGTATGCTCTGGCCGAGTGGGCGAATGGGAATGCGGAGGTTTCCCTCAAGGTGCTGTCGTCGGCTACGGGGTTGACTCTTCTAGTATGTATTTTGACCTTTGAGCGGCTACTGAGTACATACTGACATGACACAGCCAACGCAGCCGAGCAACCAAATGCTCTACAACACCTGGGCATGGATCCACGTCGAGAGCGGGCAAAAAGACCTGGCTCTCGCTCGGCTCTGCTCGTCCGTCGACCCCGACTTCCACGACACCTACCCCTCGCCGGCCCTGCTACTCAAGACCCGGTCTCACTTCTCCAGCACCCGGGACTACGCGATCTCCTCCCAGGACCTCGCGACCGCAGCCCTGTACGCCGAGGGCCTGATGCTTCTCGACTATCTCTCTGCCACAGGAGACACCGAGCCGTCGTCGGACCGTCAGGGCCACATCAACGCCGCGCTCGAGACCGTCCATGCCTTTTCTCGGGATCTTGAGCGACGTGGCCTTCATCTTTCTCGCTCGCAACACCATGAGCGGCTTCTGCAGTCTGCTGCGCGGTTGCTGTACTACCACGCCACGCACGGGTATGTCTCTTTCTATTTCCCCTTATATCATGGTTTCCTCACGAACATAGACATATCCAAACTAACAACCCAAAAACCAGCCCCTACCGCCCTCGCACCCTCCGCACCCACCTCTCCTCCCTCCTCGACCGTTTCCCCACCAATACCCTTTCACTCTCCCTCTTCGCCTGGGCTCAACCACGCCTACGCATCGACGATCCCGTCCGCTCGTTCCTGACTTCTCTCTCCTCTCCCACTAACCCCCTCTCCCCATCATCCTCAACACACCCGGACACACGTCATCGGCCCACCCTATCAACCCACCGCTTTGCCATCCACCACCAAGCCCATGCCTACGCCAGAAGTGGTGGGATTGGGGTTGAAAGTGGCTCGTCACATGCTATCTGCGCTGCGTTTGAGGCTGTGCTGGATTCTTCCTGCGATGATGCTAGTGGCGGCGGAGGGGGAGGAAGGCATAATGTGGAACTGTGGCTGCGATATATTCGATTCTGTCGTGCGCGGTGGTCAGCTGCTGTCGCGCAACACAGGAGTACTACCGGGAACAGAGGGAAAAGGGAGAAAGAAGCACACAGTGGAACAGCAGCAGCAGCAGCAGCAGCAGCAGACTTGAAAACCGTCATCTACCGCGCCATGGCTGCTTGTCCCTGGGCTAAGGAGGTGTATATGGCTGCGTTTGATATTCAACATTTACTCTATCCCGAGCATGATGAATCTCTGGATGATCGGGGGGGCATACAACACAGTAGCCGGGGTGAAAGTGCAGGCGGGAGAGGAAGAACTGCTCTTGGAGACACCCCGCTGTTTTCACCGGGCGAGTTACGTGGTTTGGTGCAGGGTATGGAGGAGAGGGGGATACGGATGCATGGGGATTTGGAGGGGTTTCTGGGAAGTCGGACTCACACTACGACTAAGGGAGGTTAGGGGATAGATAATAAGGCAGGCTGGTACATGATTTTAAACAGACCATTCCTTTCGAACCCAAGAGAAAATTCAAAAGAAAGCGAAACAGCTCACCCTCCACATTAGATCTGATCAGACCCGGATAGGTGGTGAGCCCGTTGCAGGTCTTGTATAGGTATACAAGAACAGAATAACAGGGAGATGTGGCCGGGATCTCACTCATCCATGCACCGTGACTGGGACTAACTGCGTTATAAGGTATTTGTTTCATTTACCTCCTTCTCTACATAGGCAAGGCAGGTGAACCCTTCCTACACGGACTGTATGTATTGTACTCTAATCCGACACACGGAACAAAACCACCGCCAGATAACCCTTCCCTTTCCCACACAAAATCCACCCAACGCCCAGAGAGTAGCTCAGCAGTAGTACATGACGAATAGAGACACACGCGCGCGTTGTACACACGTAGCTTCCCACCCTAAGGGTATACCAACCCTGGAGAACCTGCACACCACACCGGAGCAGCTCCTGACTCTGAGTGCCCCCCACCCATCAATCCATGTCTCCTTTCTCCCCTTCTCCATCCCCAGGTCCCTTTAACAACCCCCTTACTCCCTCAGCTTCATCACCCAGTCCATCGTCCGAAGCTCCTAACTCCGAGCCAAACTAAGCAGACCGCTCGCCGCACCACCCCTATCTTCCATGTCTGTCTCCCGGTCTGCTTCCCGGTCCCCTTCGTCTCTGGCTCTTCCCCCGTCATGACGACCTTGGTACCTGTCGTGCCCCACGAAGCTGACCCTCCTTTGGCTGGTGTTGTTGCCGTTGTCGGGATGGTACGGCCTTGACAAGGCTGATAGCAAAGAGTCGGCTGAATCGGTGGCCCTGCGCGGACGGGGCGGGATTCTAGGATCTGCGGCGGACATGTCGCGCGTTGTGGTGTTGTGGTGGGACTTGGGGAGAACTTCGGATTGGTGGCGCTGGTGGTGATGGACGGGTTGGCAGTGGACCGGTCGGTGGTGGGAGTCGCGCGGCTGCTGGTGAGTGTAGCGATTTTGCGTTTTTTGTGTCCACCGTTGTTCGTCACGGATGATAGTTGCTGGCCGGGATTGGGCGAAACGGGGGCTTCTCGAGGGCGCTGCTAGCCTTGGCCCGCGCTCGACGCCCATGCTGGGTCTCCGGACGGGCGCAGCGGGCAAAGGTCGTCTACCACCCCGGGTTGTGGAGCTAGATGCAGTGCCAGGGGGAGGGAATGATGCTGAGAGGGATGTCGGGGCAGGATAGGCATTCTGCTGGCCGTGGCTCTCACTTCGGCCGTGGGCAGAGAACGAGTTTCTGGCCGGTCTCTTAATTTCGGCAGCCCGAGCTTCTAGTGCATCGAGTGACACCTCGGTCTGGTTGGTGCGCACTTTGTAACTTGCGAGGCCGAGACGCAGGCGGAGGATCTCAGCTTTCTGTGAGCGGTGTTAGCACTGGCACATAATCACAGAAACCCCGGGAAGACATACTTGTCTGGCTTGTTCACGCGTCATCCGCGGCCGGGAAAGCGAGGCCGGGAGTGTAACAGGGACGGGCGCCGTGGCAGGCACAAGACTGGCAATGTCTGGCTCCGTGATAACCGTAGCCTGTGAGTTATCCACAATCGAGTTGTCAAACACTGAGGTGGCATCGGGCGAAACGGAGCGGTCGCGGATCGGAGCGGTCGCGGCTGTTGACAATGAAGAGGGCGGAGACTGGTACAGAAAAGTCAGTATCTACGCAGCAAGTTACAGTGAGTAACTATTAGGGAGCAACATACCTCTGCCCGTCGGGGTTGGACCTCGTCCTTGTTCTCCAAACACGGCCTCTTCGCCACCGGCTCTCCACCCAGCCCCTCCTCCAAGGTATCAACACGCGCCGACACACCCCGCGACGAGCCCACCGACGCGGTCGAAGCAAGCGAAGGAGAGCGGCGTTTCTTAGTCGGGCTTCCTCTCTCTTCCTCCTGCGCCTTCGACACCCCTTGGTTCTCCATACCCGACACCAATGTAGAGTTGGCTGCTGTGGAAGATAACAGCGCACGACCACGTGCAGGCGACGCGGTACCCTGGCGCGGGGTAGCAAACAACTTAGACTTGACAGGACTCTGCTGCATGGACGACGATAGCAGCTTGCCCTCGTGCCTTCTCATCTTGTTAGGGGAGCACGCGTTGGGGTCGAGCGCACCGAGAACGCGACGCTTAGTGGGCGAGGCTGTATTCATCTTGTCTCGTCCTTCCGTGCGTTTCTGTGCGGCGTCTAGTCGACTAGCCGGGTTTCTTTGTTCTTTGGATACACGATTGACTAAAGAGAAGCGTTGATGAAAGAGCGTGTAGAGTGTTTGCACTGTTGTCCGGGTAGGTGCAGAAGAAAGAGGAAAGAAAAGGTTGCATCTGTCGCCAAAGACAAAAACGAAGAAAACACGCTCACGTCACAGAGAAATAACCCGTGACGAGGAACCTTTCCCCCACTTTGTGGGTGGAACAACCGTGACGACCGCGGCACGCTGTAACTTCAATACAGACAGGGTATTTAATGGTGTCTTGCTTCAAGCGTGGAAACGATCCTGGTCGTGGCGGGAGAACCCCATGCAAAATGTCCAAATTCGGTGGGCAAGTGTCGAACGCGTCGCAGGGGTGGAAGTGAGAGAATGAAATATCAAGCAGTCATCCGTGAAGGCGTGAGAAGTGTCAAAACCACGAAAAAGAAGAAATGAGCAGTCCAGCACAAAACGCGGTCAACAGGTGAAGTGGCAAGAAATTCAGGTATGCAACAGGTATCTCAACATAAGCCTTGCACCCCAACGTGACAGACAACCAAACCAAAAGGCAAGAACAACCTCACCTCAGTTGTCCCCACTGAGGCCTGTTGCCCACTCGCCCACCCCCTTGCCAAATCCGGTAATTTGTAAATACGCGTGCTGGACGCGCCAACGCGCCAAACCACCCTGAACCCTGACCCCGATTTGTTCCAGGGGTCCCCCAGCCCCACCAACGGACCCCCACATGCACCTTTTCAGATCGTTTTGAAGATCGGCTCCCAACGTCTCAAATTCTTCAAGACAACAGGAACAGGGATCCGCGTAACCTCGATGCAAGCGCGCTTGGTCTAGGTATTTGCCACTCTTGATGGGATGAACATCTGTGAAAGCCCGAAAAAAAAAGATGAAAGCTCTCTTTGCCCTGTGAAGACGCTTTTTGTTCAATTCACCCAACTTCAATCGAAAAACTAAAAGTCAAGTTACTCATAAGACAAGGGGGGCACCTCAATTAAAATAGGAGAAGTCATCCACACTACTATGGAATATCAAAATCCACACTAGCGATATCAAAATCACAATCGCAATTCAAGTTACCTAACATCCGACACCAAACAATCATCACATTCAATATCCCAACTACATAAACTACCCAATTAAGAGGAAAAACAGCAACCTCACTCCAGGCCACAGCCCATTAACAGCCCCATAACACCCTCAGGTATCACCAAGGAGAACAAAGTAGTAATAACACCACACCACCAAATAATCACCAACAGAACAACTAGTATAAGAGTGAGTGAGGAGAACCACTCAAAACAATAAAACAATAACAATGATGATGATAATGGTACCACTACCGATAATCCCCACCGTAACCATACCTAATAGTGTAAACAACTTAAACAACCGAAACCCCTCACAATCCTAGATAGATAAAAATAACCCGAGAATATTCATACCCCAGGAACAAAAACCACCTTTATGCTCCCCAACCTAAACGAAAAGAAAAGAACCCATTCCCACATTACCACCCAAACCCAGAAACTGACCAACCAACCAGCCAACCAACCAGCCAACCAACCAGCCAACCAACAAGCAAGCAACAAGTCAAGTAAACAGACAGACAAAAACTAACAAAGCAAGAAGCAAGAAGCAAAGTATACCATTCAAAAAATCTGGGTATCACCACCCCTCTTATCCGACCCTGTGCGAAAAACAATCCCTATTCCTAGTATAATCCCCTGAGCCCCCCTTTAGAACCCCATCTTTATCCGCCTCACACAGTAGTAGCCCCATTCCCCATCCCCCTATCCTAATAATGAATGCCCCAGTCCAGTCACCCACCCAACCCAACCTGACCAGCCTATAAACTCCTTGAAACAAACGAGTCCGTGAAAGGACTACTTCAAAAGCTACTGTGTAGAAATAACAAAACCGAACCGAGTCAAGCCAAGCCAAGTAATAATGCAGACACAGTGGTGAGAAGCTTCTGCTGTGCCAATGCAAGCCGATACATCGCGATAAACGTCCATATCCCACAAAACTCCTCCATTTCCCCTTTCCCCTTTTCCTTTTATAACCCCTTGTAACCCCCGCACCTCAAGCATCAAGAGAATACATATCATGCGGCACCTTAAACGGCTTCGAGAAATCATTCTGCAAATCGTCGATCGGGAACATCACAGTATCGGCGCCAGCAGCATAGATATCTAGGTTTGGCGAGCCCAGATTATCCATATCCATATTAAAGCTGCCCAAATCAAACAACAAGTCGTTATCGAACGGCTGGCCCAGCTGCAGGTCGATGTCCAGGGCCATACCCTCGGCGATATCGCTCGTCGGTTCCGATGCCCCGCTGTCCTTCATCGACTCGGGCGTGTCGTTGGGGGTGAGGGACCGGTACGTGCTGAAGTCGGGCACCAGCGTGCCCGTGACCGCCTCTAGGGAGTTGCCGAGACCAGCGAACAGGTTTTGCGGGTCGATGGTCGAATTCATCCAGGGATCGTCGGCCGTGGGGATCTGGGGTGTGCCGGCCCCTTGCTTCAGGGGCAGGTTCTTGCCGGGTGTGCCGGGTGTGCCGGCCGCCTTGATGCCGGCCGCGCTGCCCTGTCTCTGCATGGACCCGGTCCTGGACATGGGTGCTGCGCCGGCCTTTTGCCCTTGCTTGGATCGGTTGATGGCCATAGGAGCTGCCGAGGGTGTTGAGGGGCCCGCGGTGCCCGCCTTGGGCGATGCTTTGGGTATGCCCTGGGGGTCCAGACCCAGGGTGGCCGTCACCTGCTCCTGGAAGAAAGCGAGAGGGTTTTCATACGGTTTGATGTGCTCCTCCTGGCGGTGGTTGTTGAGGGCTTCCTCCGTGGCAAATCCAATCGAGTTCATCTCGCAGCCCGGCTCGGGGCATGTGAGCTTCGGCGGCTCGGGCTTCCTCATCGTCACGGGAGACGCTGCATTGACTTGTGGTGAAGACGTCGTGTTGGGCGTCTGGGCCACAGGGGGCGACGCGTGGCCGCCGGTTGCCGTCTTGACCTTCTTCCGTGCGGGCGGGATGACCAGATGATCTTGAGTGATGCGCTGCTCGCCGTAGTACTCCGGATTGCCGGCAGGCGACTTGTGCATCCCAAACTGGAACGGCGGCTGGGAGGAGGTCGGAGCCGCTGGGGCCTGGCCTTGTGTCGTCTTGCCCGCTGCCCGGCTCTGCGCGTTCTGTGCCTGCTTAAGCGCCTGTGTTTGCTTCTCTAGGTTTGCGGCACTGAGGGGTGACGGCTGCGGCTGGCCTTGGTTCGGGTCTTGCATTCCTCCAGTAGCCTGTCCTTCTTGCGCCGGCCCTCGCTTGAGCACCTCTAGATCCTGCAACATGCTGTCCATCATCGTGATGTACTGATCCAGCTCGTTATTGGTCACAGTCAACCCCTCCACCTGCTGGGTCATGCGTTCGTCGGTGAATTGCCTAGAGACCTTGGAGCGCTACACAAACAAGTTAGCACAGGTCTTGTCACCCTAGGCTAGATAGAAAATAAAAGGGTAAAAAAAGAGAAAAAAAAAGAGCTTACAATCTTGAAGTACATCCGTGCCCGCGCGTCGTCCTTGGTTTGGTGATACCACTTCGCAATGAGTTGCGCGTTGCGGAGTTGCGTGATCTTCTCAGCTGCCTGGTTCAGCTTCGGCCGGATCTCATTCAGGGCAGTAGGCGACAGGGGCACCCAGATGCCCTGCTTCTGCTGTGTCTCCAGCAGCTTCATTTCCTCAGTCGCAATGCGATGACCGTCCTGAGCGAGAACTTTCAGGCGAGAGAGCGACTCTGGGGTCGTCGCAGAACGGATTCGCATCGCAATCGCCTTTTGCTGTTCAGCCGGCAGCTTGGACAGCTGTTCTTGAGGAATCTTGGAAAGCTGCTCGGGCGATAACCTCATGAGCTGTTCCAAGGTCGGTCTCGCGCCCGTGGGGGCTTGCCGGGCTGGTTCCTGCGACGGACCGGGCCGCGATGCCGCATTGGCGGCCTGACCAGACGTCTCACCCGCGGTGGCGGGATTCGGTCGTTTGAGGTTCTTGGGCGCTGTCGCAGGGGAAGGATTCGGGGGCTGTCGGGCGGGCTTCGCAGTTGGAGCTGGGCCTGGCGCTTCGGTAACCGGTGTAGCGGCTGGTTTTGGTTGCGGGACTTGGTGGAGAGCTGTTTGTTGGGGAGTAGGCTGCGGTGGCTGGGCAACACCGCCTTGTTGCTGTAAAGCAGTCGGCTGAAGACCGGGTTGTTGAACCTGTCCCGGGGCATTCACATTGACCCCTGGCTGCTGCTGCTGCTGCTGCTGCTGCTGCTGCTGCTGTTGGTTATATTGTTCCCAGGTCTTCTTAGCAAACAAGTCGCGCTTAACCTTCCGCACCAAATCCACCATCATCTCGTCCGGCACGTTTTGGAACCGGGGATCCCGCCGGGCCTGCTCAGCCTCATGCCGAGCTACCTGGAAGACGTGAGGTGGGTACGAAGCCCCAGGGGGGAGCGGTTGTGCTTGCTGATGTGGCGGTACATGTTGTGGCGGCTGCGGAACCTGCTGCTGCTGTGAGTGTGTGGGCGGTTGTTGTTGCGCCTGCTGCTGCTGCTGTTGCGCTTGTTGTTGTGCCTGCTGTTGTGCCTGTTGTTGCGCCTGTTGTTGTGCCTGTTGTTGCGCCTGTTGTTGAGCCTGTTGTTGCGCCTGTTGTTGCGCCTGCTGTTGCGCCTGCTGTTGCGCCTGCTGTTGCGCCTGCTGTTGCGCTTGCTGTTGCGCTAGCTGCTGTGCTTGCTGTTGCCGTTGCTGCGCCTGCTGCTGGAGCGACAGCTGTTGACCCATGGCCATATTAGGCGTCGGTGCACCACCCCCTGGAGCTGTCGCCAACGCCGATCTCTTATCCCAAGCGTTCTTGAATTGCAATATTTGGAAGTTCCCTAACTTCGCCTGTAGCGTGGGGTGGATAGCGCCAGGATTCGCTTGCAAAAACTGTTTAAGATGGCTCCATTTTTTTGTGTCAGCCGGGATCAAGCTACGCAACTGGTTCAGTATTTGGAGAGGAATGTCCAGGTTGTTCATCATGGAAAGCGCAGGAGGAGTCCGAGCAAACGCGGCAAACGCGGCATTGCTGTTGGCATCGCCGTTCGGCAGCTTGGGCTGTTGCGCAGCCCCCGGCTGGCCGCCTGGCTGCATCGGGCCGCCAGCCTGCGGGCCGGTACCAATCATGCCAGGCTGGCCCGGACCGCCCATCGCGCCGGGCTGAGGCTGATGTCCCGGCATCCCGGACATGATGTTCGGCCGGGGGCCGGGAAAGCCGCCGTTCGGTACCTGGCCCCTTTGCAAGCCGGCGTAAAAGTTTCGGATAGCACTATCCGCGCCGAGGTTGGAGACCATCCCCGCCATGGCCGGGTTGTTCATGTTGTTTAAGTTGTTTCCTTGGAGGGATTGTGGGCGCGCGTTGTTTGCGTGGTTGAAATTCGGGTTGAAATTGTTCCCCATAGCCGGATTACCTTGGGCCGCCGGGTTCGCGCCGGGTTGTCCCACAGGAATGGGAGGCTGTCGCATCGGCGCGTTGAGCGTGTTCATCGCCGGGCTTTGCGAAGTTTGAGGTGGAACATTCATGTTCCCCATGTTTCCCTGCTGCCCGTTCATGGGCCGGCCGGGAACATTACGTACGCCTCCCGGTCCCTGCACTTGGGCACCAGTCGGGTCCATCTTCACCTGCTGAGGTACACCAAAATTGGGTGGTACCTGCGTTGGCCGTGCTGTTGGGTTCGGCCCGGGCTGGGTAGCCGGCGTGTTCTGTGGGGGAAGCCCGAGCATCGCGTTCGGCATAGAATTACGGCCTGGGCCGCTGCTGGCCGGGACAACGGTCTGCCCGGCCTTTTCGGCTAGCAACCCCATCTGCTGCTCATTCCGAATGTCCTCCAAGTTTGTGGGGAATAGCTGGCCGTCAGGCATGCCAGGCTGCCGGCCAAGATTCCCCATGAGAGCAGGATTCATGTGGCCCTGTTGTGGCCCTTGTGGGTTCACATTCGTTGGCATACCCGCTCGCTGCTGCTGCTGTTGCTGCGCCAGTTGTGCCTGTTGCTGTTGCTGTTGCAAGGTCCTCTCCCGAGCCTGGTTGAGCGCACTGTTCTGGAAGAAGGTGAGAACAGGATCCTTATTCTGTGCGTTATGCTCTTGCAACTGGGCTTGTGTCATTCTCTGCTGCACCACAGCCCGAATTTGGTTCTTGTAGCCTTCTTCAGCTTGGTTCATGAGTTTGACTGCGTGCGCGTTGATCTTGGCTTTGTTCTGCTGGTTCAACCCGGCCAAAGGGTCGGCCTGAAGGATCATCGTTTGCCGAACTTGGCCCATCGGGTTCGGGAATTGGCGTTGATCTGGGCGGTTTTGGAGCATCCCCGCCGGCTGCATTCCGGCACCGATTTGCTGGGGCTGCTGAGGCATAACCGGAACCTGCATTGGATTTTGCATCGGCTGAAACCCAGGCTGGGGTGGTTGCCCCAAGCCCCGGGCCGCCATCTGGTTCATCATCATCTGCTGCCGCTGCTGGAGAGCCGCCTGCATCTGGGCCTGCCGGGCTGCGTCATTGTTGACATGGTTCTGGAGGTCCGGCGCAAGACCTTGCCTTCGTTTGACCAACTCGGCTAGTCTGCTGTTGATGGCGTGGTCGTACGATTGCTACAGGTCCATGTCAGCATCAACAATGAAAGAAAGACAAGGAAACGCCCACGGGGTTGGAACAGCCGGGCCCGGTTTTGTCCCTACCTTATCTGGTGACTGCAAGAAATGTCTCTTCTCAAAGCCAATGGCAGACACGCTCAGTTTCTGCCAGTCACCGTCTGGCATTGCCAGAAGGGTGTTAGATACACTTCAGGGGCCGTTAGCTCGGTCTTCTAGGACAAAAAGCGGTGGACAAGAAGTGCTAAAGAATCGGGGGGGAAGCGGGAGAGGAGGGGCTCATACAGATTACTAGTCTTGGCAAGACGGTCGCCGATGGAGACTCCAGCCTGCCACGAGCCCGGCGGCACCGTCGCCATAGTTTGCATCAGATTCGTGTAAATAAAGTTCTGCAATTGCTTGTTTTGGGGCTGCGGTGGCTGCTGCTGTTGAAGTTGCTGCTGTTGTTGCTGTTGCTGTTGCAGCATCATCATCTGACCGTTCGGGGTCATCTGTGGAATATTGGCCGCCATGATTGCGGTAGAGTTCCGAGCGTCGTTAGGCCCGAACGTGGCTCACGACGAGAGTCCGTGGTTGAAGACCGGGAAACGGAGAAAGGGAGTTGTCCGCCTGGGAAAAAGTGGCGGTTGGTGAGAGATGATGAGGAAAGACAAGGCGTAAGAGGTATGATGGGAAAAGCCACAACACCGCCTTGGCGCCTCGAGGCGTCGAGGCGAACCGAGCGGTTCGACCTTGAATAAGGGCGAGCGTACGTCCGGCCGCGGCAGCTTATCGATGTGGATAGTTCAAAATCGGGGATTCGTAAGGTTCGAGTGGAGAAATCGTCTGCGCAGCGACCGCATCTGCTTTCGCGATGACGCTAGAGTGATCGAATGGCTCAAAAGCTTACACGGATGCGTTTTGTCGCACTCGAAGCGCCCTCTTGGGGGGTCGTCTCTAGGTCGCAGCGGAAGAGAACTCGACGATGTGGCGATCAGGTATCCCGTCGACGTCGGATGTCAGCCCGTTGAATTGCAATCGGTGCTGTTCTTTTTTTGGAACAGTTGGGCCGGACTAGCGGTGTCCCAACAGGCGATAGAAAATCGTGTTCGAGGTGTCGTGATAGTGATAATGGTGGCGGATCTTCGAGTTCACCCTGACAGTAGGTGGTGGTCGATCGCGGTCGGAAACAGGCGGCGAAGAGTTGAATACTTCTTGCGTACGTAGCGAGCGCGGGTACCAAAACCGAAGGTTCTCCGGGTGGGGAAAAACGAGATGAGAGGAAAATAATGTTGAAAGAAGCCGTGGCACCTGAGTACAAAAGGACACTGGAAATTCTCGAGCGGAAAGGGGAGAATTGAAAGCGTTGCTGTCCTGGGTGGCAGGTTCGCGGGTTGTCGGTTGCAAGTTGCGGGTGCCTGGTAATAGAAGTGGGAGGGAAACGCTGATGAAGCGGGAATGGGGGATGGGGACGGACGGGACCTGGCTTGTCCAGGATGTGGGGCCCGCAAATCGCCAAGCCTGTGACCTGCTGGGCGGTTAAGTGGGTCCACGCCCGAAAGCCAAGACCAGGGTGGACGGGCCAAGCCAAACCTTCTTGGAGTCGAGAGCTGAAACTCGTGCGAGCAGAGCTGGAGGCAAGAACGAGACTGGTGGTTTGACTGGGCAGCTGTGTTCGCCGCATTCTCTTGTGCGCGGTCTTTTATTCTTCTCGCATCTCGCATCCACATCCCCGATCCCCGCGCCCAGGAATCTCAACCACCTAGCATTGCCGGTAAACGCTTCAGATCCAATTGTTTGGCGACCCGACCTGAGGACTCCGCTCCCCTTGCAAAGCAGTTTGGGTTGAACCGTACAGGCGGTTGGTCTCGATGACGGATTACGCTCCGTTTCTTACCTCACATATTGGTAGACGTCTTTTCCCTCAGAGCGTCGTGAAAATTACGTTGCGTGCGTCAAGAAAACTTGGTCTCAGCAAAGAATGGAGGATCTGCCTTCTGCCCGTATATCAATGAACCCTACGAAGTACGGATGTCTAGAATTTTATAACTCGTAAGTTATACTATGTAACCATCTCGGTTCGTCTGCCCAGGCGTGCCATCTCTAAATCGAGCTGTGAACACTGAACGAAGAGTCAACAGTAGACAGAAGGAACAAAACCATGGAGAAGCCGTGCAAGGCGGTCTTGAGACAAACTGGGACGGGCGCTAGGGGTGGTTGTGGTTGGGCGACAGGGGTCCTGCAACAGCCGTGGCATTGCAGCAGCAACACCTTGTTCGTCGAGGGTCTTCCCCCCCACTCCTCCCTTCCATGGATTCTCTTGTCGCCGCAGTTCGCCAGGCTTCAAGTCAACGGCTCACCCAATGCCGCGAGACTTTTGACGACAACGGCTTCAAAACAGCAGGTTTTAGCCGTCGCAATAAGCCACTTGACGCCAAAGCATTCCACATTGCACCCTTCCACTCGTCGCGACGGGCACCTCCAGCATTTTATCCCCCCCCCAGCAATCCGCATTTCGCACGCTTTTTTACTTTGTCCCACCGCCGTCCCACCAAGAAACCCTCCTCCCCCTTCCGCCGCCCCCCAGCAGACAGGGATTGTGTGAGGCTGACAGGGGGGTCATCTGGGCAGCGAGAGCATCAGCAGCACCAGCCAGTTTGCGTTGACTTGCTTTGCTCCTGGCCGGTGGCTTTCTTTTTCTTTTCTTTCTCATCGCTCACAGCCTGACTGACCATGCATTCCAAGGCGACCGACCGACCGCCCGACGGACCCGTTCTCCCAATCTGACGGGCCGTGGGGAACAGCGGTGAGTTTTCCATATACTCCGGGCATCCGCAGTTATCGGCCGGCGGTGGTGGTTGCGATGCGGACGGGGCAAGTTTGGGCGAAATGAGCTTTTGGGTCATTCTCGTTCGCCGACGCCCCGAATCTGTTTTGGTGTTGTGATCAGAGCCAGGATACCCCCGGCTCAGCCACGCATCGACCCACCCGCCCACCAAGCCCGTTTTGGGCTCCGCGCTTTCTCGACTTGCTCTTTCTCTCTCGCTCCAGGCACGCACTTGCCGTCCTCGAAGCGGTCGAGTGGATGAGAATATTCGAGCCTTTCTCCCTCTCTCTCTCCTACTATGTACCATGTAATTACTTAGTCAATGACAGTATTGCCGCAAGATAAACTACACTACTACGTCCTTGGCCACGGAAGCATTTCCGGGCAGATCTTACATATTAGATTGCATGCACTGCATCTCCATGTCTCTCTCACGGGCGTGGGGCTGCGAGGGTTCGCGAGCACGACCGAATCAGTGCGTGCGAACAGGAGAGGGGCAGGAAGCGAAGCCAATTCACTCGCTCCACAATCTCTCTCCTTAGACAACTACGCGAGATTTTCTGGTGTGTGCTTTGGTCAGTCTTCACAGTCTTGGAAGCGCGAGTTCGACTGACCGGGAGGAGGACACCGAGTGGGACAGGAAAGCTGGAGTCGGAAATCGAGACCCCAGCGCTTGTCCAGACCCAACGGCAACGGTTCTGGGACGTCCGTGCACTTGCGGGTCCCGTCCAACAGCCGCCCAGCGCCAAACTTTACTTTCCTCTGCTGACCACACCTCGACACCATCCTCCAACATCGGACTTGATCAAGACGTTGCGGAGATCGGGAATAACAAAATGTATCCAAGTTGACTGGCGCCTGCAGTTCGGAATTCCTCACCCTGGCACTTCCCACGGGATCAGCATCGCTCTTGAGGGATTTTATGTAGCATGGCCAGGAAAAGCCCATGAAATCACTAGCTAATGAGAATAGAAGTTGGCAGCGTTGAGCGGGAGGAGGAGCGAATTCCGCGTACAGAGTCCACCACCAAACCCCAAGGCTGTCTATCTGAGCGAGCGCAAGCAATGCCACCTCGTCCCAGCAGACTGTTTGATCTCCCATCTTTTGTAACCCAACACCACCAACAACGTGCCAGTCAACCAACCGACAAAGCAACGCAAACGGGAGAACTGATCGAATCCCACACGAGACCCAACTCTCTCTGTCTTGGTTCTCCTGTACCCGGTCTGACACACCCGCTCAATCGAGGATAAAGCAGGTGAGACCGAGTCCGCAGAATCGCCATATGTTTCTCCGGGAAAATCGGGTGAGTCGCTAGGCAGCCCAGCTGGTTGGCCGGTGAGTCCATCGATCGATCAGGTCGGTTTCTGACACACTTTTCTCTGGGTTGTCTCTGCTTGTGTTTTTTGAGACACGCGAAGAGAAATAGAAATAAGATAGTCGGGACTCCGGTCGTTAAGAGGTTGATTGACCCCACTAGCTCAAGAACTCAAGTTCATCCCACTAGAGTTCGGACCGGCCGGTCGCCATGGATATCCATGCCTTCATCAGGTACCTCGTCTGATACAGCCAAAAAATGCCTGGTTATGATTCCATCCCAAAGCAAGCAACCTCAATCACCCCAACTTACCACACAATAGCTGGTTGCGATAGATTACTCATCCTGAGCTCCCATTCTTCAACGAAGGTCGGGTACGGCTACCTTACATACATACACAGTAGTCGCATCCGTCAACTCGACGATTACTCATTGTTCCGCCAAGATTCCACACAACACCCTCACTTCCGACTGGAACAAGCAACCCACCAACAAGAGGTGCATCATCGGTGCATGTACGCGAGCTTCCCGTTTCCTTTTCCTTCCCACGCCGAAAAGATAGAGGTGGGACCCCCACCTTAAGGCCGATAACACCTGATTTCGTGATTTGGCATAATCGGAGGTGTGTAACCTTGCAGAGTGAATAACAACAGGTCGCTTGACCTGGGTTTGGCTAGCTATGCTACACAAGTCAAAACCAAATAAGTTGAATGACCGACTTGAAAAGCCAAAAACAAAAAAACATCAAAACAGAGGACGAGCAGATAGGCAGGGGAATAGAATGCGAAAAGAAAACGAAACCCGCCAAAAGAAATACAACGCTTAAATAAAAAAATCTTCAGCAGACAACAGACAGCCTGTGGGAGCACCCGCTGGGACGCAGGAGGGTTACATGCATGTCTTCATTGAAGATCCGGCCCAGCCAGGGGAACCAGCAAAGTCAAATTCAACCAACAACCGTCTCCCAAGCTTGATCGCAAGATGCAGTCAAAAGGGGAGAAGTAAAGAACAAATGAATGAATGGCTAGGACCAATTCAAAACATCAACATCCGTCTATCCACCCAACTGCTTGCTCTCCTTTTCCCCGTCTTTTTGCCACCCCCAAAAAGCAGTCTGTCCTCTCGCCGCATAGTTCGTACATAACAAATAGTCAATCAAGCTAAGTCAAGTCAAAATAAAGCCCACACCAAGCCCAATCACACCCCTCGCATGCCCCGTCCCATCACAACCTCTTCCTCCCCAAGCCAACCCAAACAAAACTCACTCTCCCCCAAAAGTCGCCGACCAATCGAGCCCCCAATCAAGTCAAGAAACCCGCCAGGGCGGGCGGCGGCGCTCGCTCGAGTCGGGGTCGGGGGATGACCCCAGACTTTTTGCGGCCCAGGGGGAGGGGAGGACGAGAATAGCAATTGGTTGCGGAGGATTTGGTCCACTGTCCACGTAAGGTGGGGAATGCGATGGGAGGCACTGAGTGGGCTGGACTGGGCGGGGGGAGAGCTGGAGGGAGAGAGAGTGGCAGAGAGAAAGAAGAAGCCTGCGGAGGAGGCTGGTGCAGGCTGGTGAGGGCTTTTTTGGGGGGTGGTTCGTGTTGCCGGGTTTGGTAGGGGGGACTTATTCCCGGGAAGTAACTAGTTAGTGTGAATGGTTTTGAACCTGGGATTCAAGTCACAAGTGTTTTTCTGTTCTTAAGTTAAACGTTAAGTGAGACCCGACCCGACCGGGTCGCGACGAGGAGTTCCAGTTGAACCTCGCAGACGGGACGGGATGGGACGCGGGGCAAAATGGAATGGATGGATTGGCAGATGTCCATTCCAGTCCACCAACAACCTTCCATTCCATCTATTCCCACCAATCTCGCTGGGTTCCAGAGGGGGGGGTTTTGTTTTCTGCCCGCTGTTGGCGGGAGTTGGAACGGTTGGGTGTGCTTGGCGATTGCCCGCCGTGCCTTCACTACCTACCGTTGAGAAACCAGCCGAGCCAGGACCTAGCCCTGGGCTGGGCTTTTCCAGATCCGCTTCCCGGGACCTGTCGGGCGGGCAGGCGGGCCTCCCTTCTCGCAACCGTCCGGGAGACGGGTCGAGTGGCCCCACTAAGCGACGATCAGACAACGGACACGGACATGCGCGGGGACAAGACTTTTTGGCCGTTTGCCTTGCCTTCGCGCCTGAAAGGGGAGAACTTGATGGATATATTCCTTTTTTTGGTGGTGGAATAGGTAGTGAGAGTGCGGATTTGGAATTAATCTTTATTTCGTTGGCTATCCTACTGCTTTTTTGTTTTACCTCTCGGTCAAATTGATGATGCATGACCGGGGAACAGCGATACCCCTCTCTTCGGTCTGCGTCGTTGTGTTACCATTTTCGGCTGTGTCATCGGAATTCATGATCGCCGCGTGAAATCATGTCCCCTTCTCCCTTCTCACCTCCCCCTCGTTTTTCTAGCCGCCCCGGTTCTTCCCACAGGGCCCGTCCCGCGAAGGAAGGAGATCATCTGAAAATTCGCACAAAACGGCCACAGAAGGCAAGCAAACACACTAGAGACCAGGAAAAATGGTCCAATGCCGCGGCTAACGGAGTGGTCGCGGGATGAGGTCGCAGTACACAAGGCTCTTCCCGCAACCTAGGCATGGCCAGCCGGGCCACACACACACATACACACACCGGAGCAAGCGCAGCCAGAAGCGCCCTGACAAGGCTGCGACGAGCTGGAGGGTTGAAAGAGGGGGCGGGCTGGCCCCTCGTGGCGGTTAGGCATTGGTCCAGCTGGGGGGCGAAAAGGACAAGAACGGACGAACGGACAGAAAAAAATAGAGAGAGAGAGAACGGTTCTAGGACTATGGCTTGGTATCCGTAGGTAGGCTCGGTAGGTAGCTGGGAGCCTCGCGCGGCCTTTCTCTTCAACGGCTACACCTCGTTGGTTGGCTGCTGCGTCTCAGCTAGGCATCGAGATACACGACCTGGTCGCCACCGGTGAGGCCACAAGGGCTTGACATGAGCATGGCTGACTGAGGTGGCCGCGGTAAACGCTTTGGGCTTGATGGGTAGCTGGTAGTTGAGGCGTTTAAAGGGTTTGTGCAACCGCCGGGTATGTGGGCGTGGGGGGCCATAAATCCTGCAAGGTAAGACAAGACACGACGGGCATGCCGAGGAGGGTAACTATGGTTTCGAGCGAGGCTTGATAAGTTGGGCTATTTCCCCGGAAACGCATCACGAAAACAAAGAGAGGGGTCCAATGCCATGTTTTGCTCCTACATAGTACAACAAGAGTGTCCTAGGCGGCCATGTTAATGTTGAGGCAGTGCAGTGAGTGGCAGTAACTTCCTGACTTGGAAACCTCTCACACGCAGAGTGGACCGGGTTAATTTTTGGTCTTGAGGATGGTGGGGCGCATTAGAATTGTTCGGCTTCTTATTGGCTGGGGCGAGCTGCGCTGTGGTTTGTGACTTCCATCTGTGCAAACCTGTCTGGCTTTGCACTTGCCTCAACAACTGACCCGGTGTTGAATATTCTCCGATGGGGCCAATCATAATCACTGTAATCATCAGCAATCATGTCTTTGTGGGTTTTATCTGAAGAGAATCACGACTCTCTCCCTCGAGAAACAAGGGCAACAACAGCATCAAAAGATGACACAGGAACAAGCTCCCAGTGAGGAGCAGCCGCCCCACCCTCCGCTTGCACCTCCCTAAGTGGGCCATAGCGAACGCCCCTCCTCGGCGTCCACACGCCCACTCGCCCACCAGAGCACTCCCCGAATCAGTGCTCCAGCAGCAGCGAAAGACCTGGGAACCGGGGCGCCAGCTGCAAAAAGAGTTAGGGAGAACCTGCAGAGGAGCAGGGCGTGCCCCACGTCGATGATCAAGAGAAACCGACAGCTCGCGCGGGATATGGCCGGCTCCCCCGCAATGCGCAGAGGAACGGGGCTTGCACAACAACTCGCAGAAAACAACTTCAAGCACCGATGCGGGCCAGGTTGTGCACTCTTCGAACTCTGCATTCGCTTCGAGCGCGAACCCGCACCGTCTGCACACTCTCCGGCCCGTCTTTCTCGCCTACTGCTGCCGCTGCTGCCGCTGCTACTGCTCGTGTGACAGTTTCAGTTCCAAACTTGCTGGGCCGCCGTTCCCAGCCGTTGTACTCTTCCGTTCCCGCTTCTTCTGCGTCTGCGTTGTCGATAACGTTATCCGCTGCCAGCCGCGGCCTGTCAACGACCACTACAAGCAGAACACAGAAAACTACTATTACGACAACTACCTTCAACACCATGGCTCCCCCTAAATCTGCTCTCGAGTTCCTTGACTTTGTCAACGCCTCGCCGACGCGTATGTAACATTTGATTGGTTTTTTCTCCGTCTTGCCGTCTTGCCGTATTAGCCCCCGTGTTATTCGTCAGTGGCAATGAGACAAAATAGACCCGGAAGAAGAAAAAATGAGACACATCAAGCTAACGCCGGGTAGCGTACCATGCCGTCGCCGAGGCAGCTGCTCTTCTAGACGCTGCCGGCTTCACCAAGATCCAAGAGCGTGACAACTGGGCGTCAACAGTCAAGCCGGGCGGCAAGTACTACACCACGCGCAACGGCTCGTCGGTGGTGGCCTTTGCCGTTGGCGCGAAATGGCAGCCCGGCAACCCGATCGGGATGGTCGGCGCCCACACGGACTCGCCCTGTCTGCGCATCAAGCCGGTCAGCAAGCGCACGGCCAACGGCTATCTGCAGGTGGGCGTTGAGACCTACGGCGGCGGCATCTGGCATAGCTGGTTCGACCGCGATCTGGGCGTGGCCGGCCGGGTGCTGGTGCGCGAGGGCGAAGGGGAGGGCAAGTTTGTGCAGAAGCTGGTCAAGGTGGACAAGCCGATCCTGCGGATCCCTACGCTGGCCATTCACTTGCACCGTCAGAGCAACTTTGACCCCAACAAGGAGGACGAGCTGGTTCCCATTGCCGGGTTAGCCGAGGCCGAGTTGAACAAGACGGCCGAGGGGGGGTCAGGGACGGGAGCGGGAGCGGGAGCGGGTGAAGCAGAAGGCGAGTTCCAGCCCCTGAGAGCGCTACCGGAACGCCACCACCCGGCTTTCCTCTCGCTCGTGGCCCAGCAGGCCGGCGTGGACGTTTCGCAGATTGTCGATTTCGAGCTCGTCCTCTACGACACGCAAAAGTCAGTCCTCGGCGGTCTTAACGACGAGCTGATCCTCTCGGCCCGGCTCGACAACCTCAACATGACGTTCTGCAGCGTCAAGGGGCTCATCGCGTCGACCGACTCGGCATCCCTCGGCAAGGACACCGGCATCCGTCTGGTCGCCTGCTTCGACCACGAAGAAATCGGCTCGCTCTCAGCCCACGGCGCCGACTCCAACCTGCTCCCCGCCATCCTACGGCGCCTGTCGGTACTCCCAGGCAGCAGCACCGCCGGCAAGACACCACTCTCAGCCTCGGAGCTCGCAGCCTCAACAGCCTTCGAGCAGACCTGCGCAACATCCTTTTTACTATCTGCCGACATGGCACACGCGGTCCACCCCAACTACGCAGGCAAATACGAGCGCAACCACACCCCAGCCATCAACGGCGGACCCGTGATCAAAATCAACGCCAACCAGCGGTACGCAACCAACTCCCCCGGGATCGTGCTCGTGCAGGAAGTGGCGCGGCGCGCGCGCGTGCCGCTGCAGCTCTTTGTCGTCAAGAATGATAGCCCCTGCGGTAGCACCATTGGGCCGATGTTGTCGGCTAAGCTGGGGGTGCGCACGCTGGATTTGGGGAACCCGCAGTTGAGTATGCATAGTATTCGGGAGACGGGAGGAAGTGCGGATGTGGAGAGTGCGATTGGGTTGTTTGCGGGGTTTTTGGGGGCGTTTGGGGAGTTGGAGGGGCGGATTTTGGTGGATTAAGCAGTGGTATCTGGAAAGGATAAATTGCAAAGATGGTGTGGGTGATATTAGGGAGACGTTGGGCAGTAGTCGTTGGGTGGAAAGTAAATAAATCAGGTGTTTGGTTCATTTTTTGGATTTAGAACAACTGCGAGTGCTGTGCTTGAGGCTTTGCTTATGGGTTTGCCTGTGAGATGGGTCTGAGAGTCATGGATTATGTAACTGACAGGAGACTCAGGTACCGTAACATACGAATCGAATCGTACCGTTATGGCCTTACCAATAACCATCGAGCATATATCACCGCTAAGTAGAAAATAGACATCCCAAGACCGAAAGATAATGACTAACGAGATAGACTAGACAACGTTCAAGGACGTCGTCAAGGGGGCGTGTGCCAATATGGATTGGAGGAAAGGCGCCGGCTGTCCGCTCGTGACGGCCCTGTCTAGCCATTTCACTACCAAACTCATCCCACACGAAGAAACACTGATAGAAGGGCTAGGCAGCCCCCAGAGGCCAAGCCCCCTGGATCTAGAGATGGCCCCCTTTCCCGGAGGAGCGGCAGCTGTCAACGCTGTAACGTACAATGCCGAGGACCAAACTGCAGAACGAGCTGGAAATAGCTCCCGGGAGGACTGACTGACTTATCCGGCTTATGGTATCCCAGTTTTCGACCTTTCTCCAGTCTCCCGAAAGAGCGTCCACCTTCCTCAAGCCTGGGATGGCAGCCACCTTCACGATCTCCTCTTTCTCCAGGTGGTCTTCCAGAAGACGTGGGCTCACACAGTAGTGAGTCGCTAATGTTTCGCAGGCGGCCGGAATCATGATTGGCGATATGATGGACCTAATGCGGTACATTGCCGCAGGCCATCACATCTGCGCCCCGGGCTTATCATGATATATAAGGACTAATTTGCACCCTCATTAACACCGTCTGTTTCCTGAAATCCATCCTTGCTATCTCCAAGATCCCGCTACAATTACACAGCGGACGGCAAGAGAACGGTTTCGGTCCGTCATTAACCGATCATAGGGCTAACGATGTCATTTTCACAAGGTTGACTTCATAAACACATGTACAATTTCGTCGTTACGCGGGCACACGCGGACACACGCGGACAAGACGGTTCTGGAACCGGACGCATGATGATGCAAAACCACTGAGAGATGTATTTTCTAGACTATTCCAATTTATGCTTCGTCTAACGATCTCAAAAAGGACAATCCTCTGGCCCGTTCTATAGGAAATGCCCAACAGACGAGCCGCCGGATCCGCAGCTCTCCCCGGCCCCGACTCAGCGTTTGACTTTGTTGTCGCTGTTGTTGCTGCTGAGGGCCGGGGGAGGACGATGAGCCCGACGAGCCCGACGCGTCCGAGGACCCCGATGCGGAGGAGACCTCGTCGTCGGTGTCGGTGTCGTTGTCGTTGCCCTCGTCGCGGCTGCTGTCCTCGTCGCTGTCGGAGTCCTCCTCACTGTCCCCCTCCTGGCTGCCGTCGTCATCCTCGCTGCCGTCCTCCTCGCTCTCATCGCCCTCGCTGCCGCCAAACTCGCTGCCGTCAAACTCGCTGCCGTCAAACTCGATGCCGTCAAACTCGCCGTCGTCGTTTTCGCTCTCATAGGCCGAGCGGTCGTCAAACTCGCCGGCATATTCGGAGTTGCTCGTATACTCGTACTCGCTGTCTTCGTTGCTCCAGTCCACCAAGGTGACGGCCGACCCGGAGAACGACGACGAGGTGCCGAGGATGGAGCGGGCGATGGTCGGTGTATCAGGGGCAGCCGGGTCGGAGACGGAGCCGTCGACACTGGGTTGACCCAGCAACATCGACTCCGGCCACCCGGTGGCGTCCGACCACCCAGCAGCGGCCAACCTCTCGGCCAGGGCATCATCTTCAAAATCTTCCAATTCTCTCTCCGCCACCTCCCAATCCACCATCTCTCTCTCTTCCCCCTCTCCCTCCTCTCTCTCCCCAGCACCCACCACCTCATCAACAACCCCATCAACAACTTCAATTTCCACCCTTTCCTCCCCATCCTCCGGGACTTCCTCATCCATATCATCCCTCTCAAACCCAGCCAAAACACTCCCCACAGGCACAATCTGCAAATCCCACCTCGTCCACCCCCCAAACCCCGCAAAAACCACCTCACACCCCCTTGCCCCCAACCCCCCCTGCGCCCCCGGCAAGACCACATGCTCAACAAGTGCCAACCGCCACCCCGGAGGCACCATGTACAGGCCACCGGGGGTGCGGTAGGCCAGGGCGTGGGCCTCGGCGTAGGTGCGGGGCGGGGAGGGGACGGAGGGGGGGAAGCGGCTTGGGTGGAGCGGGCCGAGGGAGGTGGGGAGGAGGGGCATGCTTGTTGCTGCCCCGGTGGTGGGCATGCCGTGGCCCGTGGCGGTGGTGGTGGTGGTGGTGGCCGGGGGCATGCCCATGGTGGAAGGGGCGGCGGTGGCGGCGGCGGGGCCGGAAGCTGAGACGGAACCCTCGGAGGGGAACATGAGGAAGGCCGGGCGACTGGAGATGTCGCTGCGGCGGGGGCGGGGGAGGTTGGACTGGGTGGTGTGGGAGTCCATTTTTGTTGATGTTGATGTTGATGATGATGATTTTTTGGGTGGTGGTGGTGATGTGTGTTGACGTCACGAAGAGTGAGAGACGTTGAAGAGATGTTGGAGTGAAGATGTTGGAGTCTGTGTGTTCTGATGTGAGAATGTGACTGTATCGAAAGGAAATTTAGGACTGGACTTGGGAGGGGGAGGCGGCGCTTATACAGTTTTCTGGAAGGGGGCAGGTTGGACTCTCGGGGATGTTAGGTTTCGGGGATGTAAGGTTTGGGGGATGTTTAGGTTTTGGGTTTTTGGTCTGGAAGCTTCCTGTATGCTTCATGTACCATAGCGTGGAAGGAATGGGATCACTTTTGATGCGCATATGCAGGTAAGGTTTGATACGGGAGATGTTATGGAATCGGGACGGTAAATCCAGCGTAGAAGCTGATGGAACTGCAGGACAACCGGAACGATCTCTATTCTTGACAGTAAGAACCTAACGACACCGAGCAGGAGACACATCGGGACCCCATACATTGCACGATTTAGTCTACCAAACAAGCGGTTTCACCTCACACAGGAACGAGAGACGGGCAAGCTCAGCTCCGAGGTTGCCCACAAGATCACAAACCACTGTTATTTTTACTATCCTAGGATAATAAGAGGCTAGTAAGAGTAGAGCTATCTGCAGTAGGTATAGACAGGTCAAGATTATTTCCACCGGGAGATACAGCGTGAGAGTCCTCTAAAACGGCGAAGGATTCGATCACCCCCGCAGAAAACCACCGACTCAGACTCAGACGAGGAACCGTTGATCCGACGTCGTACAAGCCCCTTTGCCAGACTCCAGGGCCGGCTGGTAGTAGCCAGCAGTCGTTCGGGCCTTGGGACTTTGAAGAGGCACACTGTTTGCACAGCGTCTTGCGTTGATGAGAACGGCTGAAGAGGAGAAGCGCAAACGACTTGGCACGTGGCTGTGTATTGATCTTGGGCTGAACAAGCTGGATCTCTCCATCCTTCGGGCTCTCGTGGATCTACACGATTCTCAACGGCGACGCGCCGCAGATCCCGCCAGCTGAATACCCGGCTTCAATTACCAAGGTTGGCTGGCAACTTGCTTGTTCCTGGATGTTCTGGCTTTGGGCCACCTGTTGAATCGCCCTCGGTCTCGGTGGTGAAGAACCAGAAGAACCAGGTGGTCCTCTTGGCGAGCATCCTGATACGATGCCGCCTACGGGCCTGGCGAAAGGCAGGAGATCACCATCACACTTGCTCTCGGTACAAACCCAGTGTCGTACAATGTCCCTCGCTGTGTGCGCTGCTCGCCAGGTATACTCAAGGCGGCAGGCCCGCGTCTGTAGTTATTGTTGTGATGTCGAGGGTTTAACTGCAGAAGGATGAGATCAAGCTGCTGGTGGGAATGGGAAACGGGGAATGGGGAATAATTGGTGCCTGAGTCTTCTGGAATCAGGAGGAGAATTCTGTGAGAAATTCCGTCACTTCTGGTCGCCTTCTTGCGAGATGGTTTACACGCTCCCGCTTGGCTATACTTTAAGGAAGCGTCGAGCGATGTTCATACAGAACATGGGTGTTAAACCACCTCTCGTTGGCTTGAGCTCATAGCTCGTCCTGTAAGTGTATCCTATACCTGATTCAGGCCTTGTAAATCCCAGCCTTACTAGAGTAACTAACCCCTAAAACACCATATCAACAATTCGTTTACCCTACTCAAGAAAGAGTTTATAAAAACCACCTATGTCACTCGGCATTACCATCTTCAACAACCCTTCATGAGCTGGTATTAACCGCTCATCACCAGAACCTTCCAGACATATCATTCCACATGCAAGCGATAGCCATACAGGTCAAACAGACATATGACGTTCGGTAAAGTTCCTGAAGTTAACCCGTATAGGTCAAGAGAAGCGCGATGCTGTCATTTCGCCCGGAAGAGTCATGCCATGGGTTTCCACGCAAGCTTTTCGGATATGCAAACTCATGGATTATTTTAGGTCAACAGTCTCTTGGGTATCTCGGCATAGATTGAGAGGAAAAGTTGGTGGATGTGTGTGGACTTGGGCACAATGTGATGGTTAATATCTCAAGGTTATCCTCAAACTGCTGACGGATTGTGTCATGGCATATGTGTCCTTCCGGGTAGAAAAGTCGAGCATGATGTCCTACATGGACAGAATGTAGGTGGTATTTTTAAGAGGTTACTCCAGGACTGTGGAATAAGCATCGTAATGAACCCGATTCACCACTCAGCTAATGTGTTGTTTACATTGAAAATACAACGCGGTAGGGGAACGGTATGTACGCCGTCCGGAGCAAGACAGAAAGAAAAGATGTATCCGTACTCAAGCGTGGGCTGCTGTATCTTAGGCTGGAATAACACATGGGAATATCAGACACTCACTCATCGAGCAGACAACAAGAGAATATAACATGCCAGCCAAACTGAACAACACGATGCAGCCGTGATAAACCCCAGTTCAAAAGAGGTTTAACTAATAACCCCGAGGACGGCACCCACTCTCCAGTTTCCGAGACGAATAAGCAAAGTGACTGGAATAAACCCCAGACGAGAGTCTAGAGTATGATCTCCAACGCGTGGGAGTAGAATACGGCAGGCAGCGTGAGGGAAATAAAACGATGATTCCCCTCACTTCCATACCTAATTATGGCCGACCCAAGAGGTTATAGCACAGTAATTGAAGACAAGTAAACAAGTCATTCAAGGCGGGTTACCCAAAAAACAAAACAATTCAATACATACACCCCAACACCACGACCCGACTATCCAGCACTTGAATCCCACCCGCCATTTCTTTCTATTAAAAAAGCTGCTTCCCAGTGCTGAGTACCCAGTTAACCACTCACCCACTAAAGAGCGTTTATACAGCCCCCAAATCACGGAACACACCCATCATAACCACAAGTGAGCAAGTGAGGTAGTAATCTTGTCTTTGCGTACTAGCCAGCCTATCCGCCTAGGCATACATACACCCACACCCATCCATACATACAAAACGACCTAGCCTCCCCTGACTGTCTACCGTCTGTCCATCTGTGCGTCATCTTGACTTATCCACCGATGTATCATACCCCCCGCCCGCCGTCTATGAATCGACCGACCAATCCTTACCATCCAACCCCCCATTCTCTCTCCACGTTGATATCCGCCACCAAATCACAGATTCCCTACCTCCTCCCCTTCAACAACCCCAACAACCACCCCACTACCGGTTTCCTCTCCCGACTCCCCGTCAAAACCCTCACATACTCCTCCCCACCCTCCGAAATCCCCAACTGCGGGAACGTAACCCCCCTCAGATGATTCACAAACGCCTCGCCCGTTTTCGCATACAGCACCTGCTGGATCCCAGCAATCTCGCTCAGGATCTGCCGCGACTGGGCGTCGGTATTGGGGCGGAACCCCGGGTCCTGCAGGACACTCCAGCATAGACCGTGGAAATGTTCCAGCATGAATTGGTCGAAGCCCGGGATGGTGGGGTTCGGGGAGGAAGAGGTGGGTTGGGTTTGGTCGGTGTTGCCGAAGGAAACGATATCGGGCCCGCCCCATTGGGAGGCCATGTGGGCGAGGGAGCTGAAGGCGACGCGGGAGGGGACGAGGTTGCCGTGGGTGAGGGTTTTGGCGATGTTTATGATGGAGGAAACGAGGGATTCGAAAGTGGCTTGGTTGGCGGCGCTGATGAGGACGCCGCCGAGGTCGTTGGTGAGGATGACCTGGACGAAGGAGACGTATTCGCGGCGGAGTTCGGAGAGTTGGATTTCGTCGTCGGTGCCGGTGATGGGTTCGGAGAGGCCCGCGAAGACACGCTGGAGGAGGGGGGTGAGGAGGACGTCGAGGATGTTGTAGATCTCGCCTTTGAAGTTGTAGACGACCTGTTCGAGTAGGCGGAGGAACATGGCCATCTCGTCGTTGCTGGAGCTGCGGGAGAGGAGCCCTTCGATCCATTGTGGGAGTTGGGGGAGGACGGCGGAGCCCAGCACGCCTAGGAGTCGGGAGAAGGCGGACCGGCACGCCGCGCGGATCTCGTTGCTGGCGTTGAGCTGGTTCAGGGCGATGAGGATCGCTTCGGCGGCCCTGGCGAACTCGTTGGACACGGCCTCGTGCGGCTGCGGCTTCTTGGTCTGTTGGCCACTGCCGCTTTGCGTCTCGGAAAAGCCGTTGGCGAGTGTCCCCAGCGCCATGATGATGTGGTGCACCTGCAGGATGGCCTGGGTATCGCCCGCTTTGGCACGCTCCATATGCACGCTCATGTCCGCAAAGAGCGGCTCCATCACTGACCGCGCGTAGAGGCCCTGGTCGGCCGGGGGTGTGGCGGCGGTCGAGGAGATGCACCCGATGGCCTCGTACAGGAAGAGCTGGCTGCTGAAGACGGCGTCGGCCGAGTGGTCCGACTCATCCGACGACATGTCCTCGTCGGCGTCAGTGCCGGGGACCTCGGCCTTGATCGGCAGCAGGTCGCTGATGGAGTCGATGACCGTCTTAGCCACGTTGCCGACCTGCGCCCGCAGCGTCTTGACGAAGCGGTGGAAAAGATACCAGGACCGGGTCCGGATCCGCACGTGGTCGTGGTGCACCAGTCGTACAAAGTTCTCAAGCACCTGCGGGATGTAGCGCTGCTGGTCCTCGAAGAAGTTGTAGTACCGCGTGCAGATTTCCATGTACTGCAGGAGGATTGCGGGGTGGTGGTAGTTGGCGATGCCTATAGACTGTCAGTAACATATCCTGGTACACAAAGTAGTAGAAATAAAGAAAAAAGAAGAAAAGATTGGAAAGAAAAAACTCACCAGACTCGACCATCTTGCTCATCATGACGGCCAGTCGCTCGGCAGCCACCGTGCTAGGCTGGCTCTTCTGCGCCAGCCCCGTGTTCGGCAGCGCCAGCTCGCCAAACATGTAAATCTCGTGCAGCGCCAGATCCAAATCCCGCCAGTCCATCTGCGACCCCTGCTGCTCCAGCGTCGAGAACATGTTGCCCACTAGGTTGCTCAAAAATTCGATACACAGCCCCTCATCCACCGACGCCACGCTCTTCTGCAAAATCTGCAGCTTCTTGCGCAGCTCCTGGAACTCGGCCTCGTCCGTCTGCTCGTCCTCGTTGCCCCAGTTCGACGTCTCGTCGTACCGCATCTTGAGCACAATCGCGTTCAAAATCGGCGCCAGCATCTCCGAGTACGTCGCCGGCAGGGGGCCAGCTTTCCGCAGGAACGTCAGCAGGTCCGTCAGCGACGGAATCACCGTCGAGCAGACTTCGTCGTACTCGTCCGAGAAGAGCCGCAGCACCGACGGCAGCATCTCCCGCAGCAGCTGCTCCGCCTTGGCCCGCGTCTCGTGGCCCACCTTGTCGTCCTCCAGCACCCGCACCACGTCCGAGCTGATGGTGTTGACCAGCTTGGCCACTGCTTCTGCCAGGTCTGTGTCGTACCGGGGGGTGCCTTTCCACTCGTTCAGCGGCGGGCTCGCTAGCAGCTGCGACACGATCTCGCGCAGGTTCAGAAACGTAATCATCTCGATCTTGTCGCTGGCCTTCATCTTCTTGGCCACGATCTCCGTGAACGTGTCTACCGCTGCGTCCCGCACTTTATCCTCGCTGCCCGCCGCGTGTGTCCTCCCCACCAACGGCAGCACCAAGTTGATCATCTCCTGGTTGATAACCAAATGGATGTCGATCCAGCTCACCCACTTCCCGATCGTCTTGAGCGTCATCTCCACTACGGCGTCGTTCTGCTGGTTGCCGTATCGTGCTAGCAGGTCCTGCCACGACTGAGCAATCTTGCGCATGTCCCGCTCCCGTATCAGGTCCTTCAGGTCGTTGTTGCGCTTCACCTCGTGGTCTGGCCGGCTCAGCATCAGGTCGGCAATCTCGTCGTGGACCGAGCCCAGGATCCGCAGGTACATGACCACCCCGGGCAGGTTGTTATCCTTGCGCGCGAGGGCCAAAAAATCGTCGATGAAGCTCTCCCAGCCTTCCTTGTATAAATGGACGAACAGATACGTCAGGGTCTGTGTAAGTTTATTTTGCAGATGCCCCGGGTCGATCTCGTCCTGGGGGGAATCCCCGCTGTAGATCCGGTTGATATATTCGAACAGCGACTGTTTGAGGAACCCGAGGCTGGCGGCGTCGAGGATATGCGAGTGGACGGCATGGTTGACGATCTCGAGGCTGACCAGCCGGGCGACGGGGGATAATCGGGGGGATCGGGTGAAGAGGGAGACGCAGACCTGCCATGCCTGGGCATCGTCCCGCACCTGGTTCAGAAAGTCAAAGGCCTGGCCCTTGAGTGCCTGGTCGGACGCGGGGTTCCAGGCGATCTCGATCGCATTCTCGATCTGCAGGTAGCCGGAATGTCAATAACCACACGAACAACAACTTGATCAACTCCCACCAGATTCCCGCTGCAAAACATCTCCGCCATGAGGGTTCCCCGTGAAGATCCGCCGTCGTTCCACCCCTCCTGCAAATCCATCCCATATCCCACAGCCAGTCCCGCCTTCGGATACCCCCCCTTGCGATAGCGGGGGTTCTTAGGATTAGGCAGCGCGGGAGGTAGAACAACAACAGCAACCAGTAGAAGAAGCACGAGACCACCTGCACTTACCTGGGCGTCCATTGCCGGACGGTAGCGTAAATGGTGAAGCGTGGGTTATCCCCGCAGCAGGTATGATGATTTCCTTCTAGGTTCCTTAATCTCTTCTCTTTTTTTTCTTCCCTTTTGTTTTGGTGTCTTGAACTGCTATACCCCGAGCAGTTGAATGGCAGATGCGAGAATATTCTTCATTCTCGGGAACGGCAAATGCAGCGCCCGACACACATGGCTCAACCCCTCTTAGTACGCCTCCATTGTGTGCGATTTTGACACAGCGAAAGGAGAGGGGTAAAAATTTGGGATAAAATGGGCAGCAGCTGTGGGATAGAAAGAGAGCGTAAGGTAATAGCGGGCGGTCGTGCAGTTCGGAGGGAGTCACAAGTGAGAAGATAGAGAAAGAAATCGTGCGAGGTTGCAGGAACACTTTTGTCGGTAAAAAGATTGAACAAAAGGCTGCCGGAATGTGGAAATGCTGCTGGGTTTCCTTTCTGGTGGGGCACCGAAATTAGAAAAGTCAAAATGAACAGCACTGCTCACGCGCCTTCGTTCAAGGTGGGGTGTGTGCACGGTCCATCCAAACGTCTAGGCTTCACCAGGCACTCCAGGCTAGATGTCACTTTTACGAGAAAGAGAGAGAGAGCCAATCAACAAACAACAACAAAGAATGGTCTTGGGCCTTTGTTGCAGGAAGGTGGCCCATTTTACGTATGCAGAAACATGCCGTATGACGAATGTTCTAGTTCATTGCTACTCCTACAGGTCATCTTGATGCTAGTCAATGAGACACACCGTCTCTCTACCTCTTAATGAGGAGGTCCCAACGCTGTATTTTACCGATACCTTACATCAACTCAAATGACACTGCAAGCTGCCTTACGCAACTGGTTCCCAATAACCCCAACGCCAAGTCAATACCACGTAGAAAAATTCACCTCATCAACCGATAATAATCCAGAGTTGACCAAACCAACTTCAGTCTGATTGGGCAACACCACCATGACCTTGGTGGCCACCTGCCGCCAAATCCCGACTAACCAGTCTTCTTCTTCTTCTTCGGCCGCTCCTCTTCCTCCTCTTCATCCTCATCCATCATATCCTCATCTTCATCATCATCATCAACCTGGTTGTCCACATCACTCTCCGCGCTGCCAGACCCGTCACTCTCATGGTTACTGTCGTACTCCTCCGCCACATCACTCTCCGACTCAGCACGGAAGTCCTCGTCCACACTCTCCTCGTCCTCATCCGCCGAGCCGCGGTCCGCCTTGGTCCCGACCACTTCCTCGTCCGAGCTGGCCATAGCCTCGTCCCGCAGCGCGGCCGCCAGGAGCGTAGTCTCCTCGTCGATCTCGTTCTTCACGCGCAGACCCTTGAGCTTGAAGAAGTCCTCGAGGGCTTTCAGGTCTTCCCGATTAATGTTGCTGAATTGCGAGGAGCCACCGCCGGCCTTCATATGGACGGTGATGTCGAATGTCGAGAGCGCGGAGACGGCACCGTTGACGCGAGAGAAGGTAATGGACTGCGTCTGTTCATACGAGATGTACGTGGCTGGTTTCGGCACGAACATGAACGCTTTCTCCAGGCAGTATAAGAACCCTTCGCTCGCCTTGATTGAACACTTGATGCCGTATTGTTGGCGGTGTCTAGAGCAATGTCAGTATTTCCAATTGCCACTTGAGATGAGCAAACAGCCAAAAAAAAGAAACGTACGTCGTAAAATCCTTGGCTGGGGCCGTAATCTTCTTATTGGCCAGGCCCTTGAAGATGTACGCAACCACCTGGTGCAGTGGTTGCTCGTAGTGAGGCTGCAGCTTGTCCTTGTATTTGCCGTTAAGCTCCTCCTCGGAGAGGTTCAGATCCAATGTGACCTCTTCGTCCTGCTTGAACTGCATGATCAAAAATGGATACCTCGTCTGACCCTGTCGGAGAGGCGGGTCCAATCCGATGCAGAGCATGAAGTGGGTGTCGTCCGGCTTGGGAAGCACCATGAACTTCTTAATGGCCTCGTACTGGATTTTGTAGTCGTATGTTTTGCCGCGGAGACGGAACGACGCGTCGTACATGTCGATGTCAAAGCGACCTCTGAAGAGGTGTTAGATCTATGGCTAGAAAAAAAAAAGAACTGGACTGGTAGGCAAGATACGAACCTTGGTGTAAGATGCAAGACTTCCAGGAAGGTGGCAATGGTATCGCCCGCCGTCTCGCCAATCTCAGCCTTCTCCATGAGAGTGTCATAAAAGAGCGTGACGGCATTCTTCTCCTCCTCATCGTCATCGCCTTCCGAATCACCGCCCTCCGCCTCTTTCCGGGTTGTTGTGCCAGGAATGTAGAACCTCATCTCCGTAAGCTGGTCCCGCCCGGCCGCAGCCTTCCTGCCCTTCCCCGGCGTCGCGCCATTCTCGCCGTCTTTCGCAGTCTCGGCGACGGAAAACTCGACCGCGATTTCGTTGCGACCCGCAAGGTTGGTGTTGGAAATTTCCGAGTACGGGATTTCGAAAGCTGGTCGGTTCTGCACGTTGAATGAGATCTCGGCCTTGCCAAACTCGGCCTTGCCCCAGTTCCAACCACGCAGCGAGTGCTCCTTGTTCTCAAGACTGGCGCTGTACCAGTTCTTGAAGATTTTGCTCAAGCGTTCGTAGTCCTATCGCAGAGTCAGTCAGCCAAGCCCGCCCTGCGCGATGCGCCAGCAAAACCCTATAATCCCCCTCACCTCTTGTTGGAACCCATCCAATTGAATGACGCCCGAGCTCCGTTGCTGAATCTTCACTTCGAAGCCCCTGGCCGCTCTACTCCATTGCGCGCCACCAATATTGCTCGAGTCGAGGGTAAAGGTATCGCCGCCCGCCGCTGGCTTCCATCCGAGACCATTCTCGGCGAACCTGCACTTGCCGTGTTCTCGGGACAAGTCCAGGTAGATGTTATCAAAGCTTTCACTATTGGGGCGTTAGCTGGATGCCGAATGCGCTGCGCACGAAGGAAGAATGTCGCAAGTGTCTTTTTTTTCTGTTCCAAACCCGGAAAATAAAAAATGAAACTCACATGGCCGCCATGATGTCGTGCTAACCCGATACCGGGATGATACGGGATGGGCGAAAGATGGTAAAAAACCTGAAGCTTAGTTGGTAATTTAAGGATGAGGGAGAGTGGAGGTTGGCTCGGCGCGCGTAAAGAGAAGGGTTGACGCGACTGGAGCTAAATTGCCAAAGAGCTGCAGGAACTGCCAGGCGGTGAGGGCAGGTGGGTCTTGGTTCGTTGGTTGCGTGGACAGTGTGTGATTTACGCCTCCGTACGTGAATGTTACACAGTACCAGGGACTCGAGATGTGAATGTGAGAGAAAGAAGGAAGTGGACAAAGGCCACGGATACACTGAAGGATGGATTTGAACCATTGAATAGTGGATTCTCCTAACCAGTCACCAGTGCACATACTTGAGGTAGATCTAGGAGACAAAATCAGCCAGTTCGTCATGGTTCGTTCAGCCCGGGTTCACACATGCCCGGAAACCATGCCGGTACGGAACATTACGAGAATCTTACCCAAGACTTGCGCAAACGGCAATGCACTCGATCCACGAAAGTAGAAAACAGCTTAGATCTCGATTCAACTCCCCGAGCCCTGTAGGAAGCTGCCTGTTGTGTTTTCCGAAGCTAGATCACACAAGAACAAAGGGTGCCTCCCTGCCTGGAGCATTTCAAGCCCGGTAACCAAACGGATGCAGCCATGGGCCAAAGGTGGGGGGAAATGCCCCGCTGCTTCTGGAAGCAAAGTGATGTAAGTGATGTAAGTGATTACCACAGTACAACCGCATCTCGGGTCATTTAAAGTGTACCACCCTACCACCCTGATTTTGTTGCATATCTCTTTGATTTTCGTGCTTTGACAATTACTTTTTTGCCAACTCCAATAAACGTTACTTTCTCCTCCGGCGCAATCAGCGGTATGCCCGTCGGGTTCCTGCACGACCCATTGACCCGTTGACCCAAACTCAGACACGCCACATGGTCCTTTGAGGTCATTGATTCGGTTGCTAGGTGGGTTGACAAACGGACCACGCATCATCCAAGAAAACTTCCTAGAACGGCAGTAGCGGTGTTGGGTTCGTAGGGGACCTATCATCACGGCCGATACCAACGGCCTCACGACTGGGCCAACTCCTGCGGCCCGAGTATACCTTCATTAACCCGTCCTTCTCTCATCCGTTCTGGTTTTTGGATATAATTTTCCCCGCATCGGCCAATTCTCCTACGATCCAAGTTCTAGCAACTCGGTACCTTGTCGCATAGAAGGGGGAAGCGGCATAATGGACCTCACACGGCCACTCCGTGGTGGCTGCCGCTGCCGGCGCAACCTCTACATCATCCGGTTCCCCAAGGAACAAGAAGACATTAACCAACTCGCCAAAGTCCTCTTTAGTTCGGATCCTCACCACCGTAAGCCAAAACCCTTCTCCCCCAATCCCATCACCCAAGCTTTCCTTGAACAAACCAAAAAAAGAAAGAAAAACGAGCAATTCACTCATACAACACAACAATCCAGGCGCAACCCTCGGAACCCCCCTCCCCACCTATCTTCGCGTCCCCCTCCAACACTACCAAAGCCTAACCTTCCCGCAATACTCCAACGAAACCAACTCCCAAATCCACCGCGTCTACCGCGAACCAGGCATCGACTACGCGATGCACCACTTCTGCGGCTTCTGCGGCACCCCGCTGTCCTACTGGTCCGAGTCGCCGCGCACCGAGGCCGACTTCATCCATCTGACGTTGGGTAGTCTGCTGCCGGAGGATTTGGGGGATCTGGAGGAGTGGGGGTTGTTGGGGAGATTGGGGTCGTCCGGGCCGTCGTCGGGGGCGTCGTCGGGAGCGTCTTCGAGGGGGATTTCGCCGGAGAAGGGAGGAGAAGAACGAGGGGAGGAAAGGGGCAAGGGGAAGGAGAATGAGGATGGCAACAACAGCCAGCTCGGCCCAAGGGGCACTGATAGAGTTGGCGTGCTCCCGTGGTTTGATAGGCTCACCGAGGGCAGTAGGTTGGGAAGAACGCTACGGCGGACAACGGGGGTCGGTTCCGACCAGACGGGGAATGTGAGAGTGGAATGGGAGATTGTGGAGTGGACGGAGGAGGACGAAGACGGTGGTGGGCCACAGCCGCAGAGTTCATACGGTTCAAAGAAGCGGAAAGTAGACCAGGTCGAGGACGTCGAAGAAGGCGGCCGGATGAAAGGCCCGCAATGAGGAATGCGTGTGAGTTGTTGGCCGGTCGCGAGGGTGCTCCGCGGAAGAGCTACGCGAACAAGCACAAGGGGGCGGAAACCGGGAAGCTGCCGTTTGCCGTCGTCGCCCGGGCGGCGGATATGCACGGCACTGTATCCAGCGGTAGGGTCGTAACGTGTAGTACAGATTTATGTACATACAGCGCCGATCTATCTGCGCGGTTGGGCGCTTCCTTGGTTGCGAATGCGAAACCGTGCCTGGATCCGGCGTCCTATTGAGCCTATCCAACCTCACCCAGTCGGAGGCGCCGGCAGTGGATCGGAGCCTGCCTTTGCCTTTGAGATGCCTTGTCATCTTTGCCACTTACACGCATGAAGGACGCAGGTGGTAGTCTCTCATCAGTCTCGCTTCACCGTGCTATCCCGGTCTGATAGAGCCGCGCGCTTAGCTTCCCGTGTCTAAGAGTGGGACCTACCGAGCAATCAACCCCAGACAGGCCTCGGTAGACGACATTCGCCGGGCGGTTACTACGGCCACGCAGCTGGTGAGAAGGTAGTAAGGGGGTGCCTGGTCAAGACAGACAGCTCAAATCACCGTCCAACGAGTCTACTCGCATATGAGAAAGCGAATTGCCGAAATTGAGGCTGATGGGGATGATGGGAGGTCGACCGTCCGGGTCATCCAACCGAGAATGCCGAGAGCCCGGGAAAGAAACAATCTGATCTTCCCCCTCCCGTCGTGCCGCGTCCACTCGCTAACTCGCCAGCGGGATGGATCTTGGCCCCGACCCGCGCGTCCATCTATGGTGTTGTCGGCAGCGAAGCGGTCTCGGTCGGCGACAACCAGAAAGCTACGAGAGAAGCGCCGCGAGCCGTTAGTGCCGCCGAGATTTAGCCTTCGGCAAGACGCGACCGTTCTTTAGCTTCCGCGTGGACGGGAAGTGGAATAAGGTAACTGGTGCTCTGTGTCTCTGGTGTTCTTGTCATTTCCGAGGGAGCAAAGGATAGGTCTGGACGTTGGTTAGCTTGTCGCCAGCCGCACCCGGCCAGCCGTAGCGGCACCCGGAGTTTCGCCAGACGGGGCCGATACAAGGCGAGGTAAGAGACTAGTTAGTCAGGCAAGGAGCGGTGGGCAACAACGTGGAGGTTTGGGAGACGGACGTTGAGTGCTCGGACTTGGAAGCTAGCTCGGTTCCGGTCCCGTGCTCCTTGTTTTGCCATGGTTTTGCCGAGCAGATGAAGGGAGTTCAAGGGTTTAATCATGCTCGATCATGCCATAGAACAGAAAATTGAAATCTCAACCAACCCAAACCGAAGGACTCGTTGGCCAGATGCCCTTCTTGCTGGTCGCCTCATCCTTCTCTCGGCGCGGGCGGTGAGGTGCCGTGGACTTCGTCCGAAACGAAACAAACGCCCCCGCTCGTGACCATGTTTTTGAGTGCGCCACTCTTTGTTTTGCCGAAGTTTACCCAGTCCGGCCGTTGGAACTCTCTCTCACGGGCCGTGCTTCCGGAAATCGATTCCAAGGTGGAGAGCGTGACGGTGAGCATTTTTCTCTCGGGATCGTCTAGCAGTGGAGAAAGCGCGGTCAATTGGTCTTCTCTCGGGCTTTCCGGACGTTTCAGGCGGATGAGTTGTGAATGTGAGGGGAGTTTGCGGCTCTTGAGAGCGAAGGCGCAAAAGAGCCTTTTTTCTCTCTCTGTCGTCATGTAAGGTACGAAAGGTACGGTACAGACCTGGGGAACCCGGCAGCCCATCGACGGCCCTCCTGAACCTTTGTTTCGGGTTGACTTTCCGACGCCGTTGGCTTAGCCCGTTTTACCCGTTGGGGCTTGGCCGTGAGGGTGGGGTGCAGTCTTGGCCAACCAGGGTAGCTCCAACTACCCCTGTCCATAGGGCCAAAACAGCCCCATTTTCCAACAATTTCACACCCCAAACCACCAGACTCCCGTTGCTCCAGACCCGAGCTCACCATCTCACCCACTTGCCCCGACTTGCCCACCCACTCACACTGCTCGGCCATCATCCGGGCACCCCTCTTCACCCCCGGCAAGAACAGGACCAGGTTACCCCGCGGTGGGGGGAGCAGGTCCTTGTCAAGGGCCCCCGGCTGCCCGCATCGCGCAAAGCCTCGCACACACACGGGTTCGATCATGGAACCCCCCTCTCGGGAAAAGCTCTGATCCCGCTGTTGTGGGATGTTCCTACGCAGTAGTGTGCTGTGGAGGGACCTCGAGTTATGCCTAGCTTTGCCTCGGTGTCGACGGTCCGAAACGCGCGGGACAAATTGGGGTGCGTGGGAAGGATGGAAGAGTGGTACTACAGCAGAATACCGGTTTCTAAGTGTCCTGCGGGTATAAAAGGGAGGGGGAGCTCCCCTTTCGATCTTGGTCAGGTTGTTAGATCTGTTGTTTTTGTTGTTGTTCAAGCGTTGTCTTCCCGTGTAATTTTTGTTTACATTCAGATCGTTCAGGCATCATGTCTCTTCCCAAGGACTTCCAGTGGGGCTTTGCCACTGCCTCGTAAGCTTGTTCTATGCTGCCCCTTTTTTTCAACTC
The DNA here is from genome assembly GCF_033296635.1 of Dichotomopilus funicola. Taxonomy (NCBI): domain Eukaryota; kingdom Fungi; phylum Ascomycota; class Sordariomycetes; order Sordariales; family Chaetomiaceae; genus Dichotomopilus; species Dichotomopilus funicola. The sequence continues at coordinate 313,922 of NW_026944030.1, forward strand.
CCAGGGCCTTGATGGTGGCTAACAACATACTCTCCCTACCCCCAGGTACCAGATCGAGGGCTCCATCCACGAGGATGGCCGTGGCCCGTCCATCTGGGACACCTTCTGCGGAATCCAGGGCAAGATCGCCGACGGCAGCTCCGGCGTGGTGGCCTGCGACTCGTACAAGCGGACCAAGGAGGATATTGACCTGCTCAAGGAGGTAGGCGCCAAGGCGTACCGCTTCTCCATCGCCTGGTCGCGTATCATCCCGATCGGCGGCCGCAACGACCCCATCAACCAGAAGGGTATCGACCACTACGTCAAGTTCGTCGACGACCTCATCGAGGCCGGCATCGAGCCCTTCATCACCCTCTTCCACTGGGACCTGCCGGACGGTCTGGACAAGCGCTACGGCGGGTTCCTGAACAAGGAGGAGTTTGGCGCCGACTTTGAGCACTACGCGCGCGTGCTGTTCAAGGCCATCCCCAAGTGCAAGCACTGGATCACATTCAACGAGCCGTGGTGCTCGTCCATCCTGGGCTACAACAGCGGCTACTTCGCCCCCGGCCACACCTCGGACCGCAGCAAGTCGCCCATCGGTGACAGCAGCCGCGAGCCGTGGATCGTCGGGCACAACATCCTGGTGGCGCACGGGCGGGCAGTCAAGGCATACCGCGAGGACTTCAAGCCGACGCAGGGCGGCGAGATCGGCATCACGCTCAACGGCGACGCCACGCTCCCCTGGGACCCGGAGGACCCGGCCGACGTCGAGGCGTGCGACCGCAAGATCGAGTTCGCCATCTCGTGGTTCGCCGACCCCATCTACTTTGGCCGCTACCCGGATTCCATGCGCAAGCAGCTCGGCGACCGCCTGCCGACCTGGTCCCCCGAAGACATCGCGCTGGTCCAGGGCTCCAACGACTTCTACGGCATGAACCACTACACGGCCAACTACATCAAGCATAAGACGACCCCGCCGCCCGAAGACGACTTCCTGGGCAACCTCGAGACGCTCTTCTACAACAAGAACGGCGACTGTATCGGCCCGGAGACGCAGTCCTTCTGGCTGCGCCCACACGCGCAAGGGTTCCGCGACCTGCTGGTCTGGCTCAGCAAGCGGTACGGATTCCCCAAGATCTATGTCACTGAGAACGGCACGTCGCTCAAGGGGGAGAACGACATGTCGCTGGAGCAGATCGTCGAGGACGACTTCCGCGTCAAGTACTTTGATGACTACGTGCGTGCCATGGCGGCTGCGCACACCGAGGACGGCGTCAATGTCCAGGGCTACATGGCCTGGTCGCTTATGGATAACTTTGAGTGGGCTGAGGGTTATGAGACTCGCTTTGGTGTCACTTATGTTGACTATGTCAACGACCAGAAGCGCCACCCTAAGAAGAGCGCCAAGAGCCTCAAGCCGTTGTTTGACAGCCTCATCCGGAAGGAATAGGTGCTGGATGTCGGTGTTTTCGGTTTAGGCTGGTTGGGATGGGTGGGCTGGCTGGGCTGGTTGGGGGGTGGTTCGTGATACCAACTCTTTACTTTTTTAATGCCACGACTTCGAAAGGTGGCTCCTGTCTCTTGAGGGAATCCCGTGAGGGTTATCATCACGTCACGATAGTTATGACGAGCGAATGAATAGTGAATTGAGTCACTGTCAAGTCCGATATTCTCAAATAACAGTGTCGTGACCCTGATGCCACTTCATTGGAAGCACACAAACTATGTTAAAGGAAAAGGAGTATTTATTTTGTACAGTTGAAAGTTCTTCAACGCACACACACCCGGGAGTTTTGAAACCCACATGCGGGCCGTGGGGATGAAGCTTAAAAGTGCGGGGGAACTGGCATCTTGCGCTTGTCCTATTTAGGTAACTTTTAGCATCATACCCCGAACTTCCGAACTTCCTGACGAGCGACCCTCGGACATACAAAACTCATGACTCCTAGGTGGTAAGACATCCGTCAATGATCTTTTCACATTGTCTATCCGGATAATAACCTTACGCAAGCGCATTGGATGACATTGCACTGAAAATATCCTCCTACCTCGTTCTTTTGTGAGAAAGCTGAAACATCGAATTACCTCATCGGGCTAGTTCAGAGACCGACAAGGAAGAGGGTCGAGGAAACCCGGGGTCGTCGTCACTGGGCTGGCTGAGCCGAGGAATCGAGACGGGACCGTTCGGACAGCAGGAAGCTCTCGGCTGCCATAAGTCGCGACTTCCGAGCCGATGGACTGCCGGAACTTAAAGCTAGAACAAATCGCCGTATCGTATTTTACGCATTGCCCACAAGCACAGAGCAGAACCTCCAATCTTGATCCGTCAGCTCGTGTCTGGGACATTCCGGCTCTGCATTCCCTTTCGGTTTAGTGTTTTGCCCGCGGCTTCGATCGGCACCAGGGCTCGGAACGGGGGTCGGCGCATTGAAGCAATCGGTTTCCGGTTCTCCTAAACATCGTCGGCTTCTTCTTGTTTTCATCCCGCTCAATTCCAAAGGTTCTTTCATCTCAGTCGTATTCGTCTTGATATCTCACACCCACGATCTCACCGCGTCATATCAGAGGCCAATCTCATCTCATCTCATATACAACTCCGAATCACCGACAACGGTCTCTCAACCCTCCTCTATCCAAACCTCCGAACCTCCAACCATCCATTGAAACCCGAATCCATCCACCACCATGTCCGCCCCAGCCTCCCGCCTCCGAACGGTCCTCAACCACCTCCTCCCATCCTCCAACAACAACACCAACAACCCCAATCCCCCACACCTCTCCCACCTCTCCCCAACCTTCTTCCTCGAGCGCGCAGCCGCCATCGAGCCACACGCCGAAGCCGTCTACCACGTAACCGCCAACCAGCGCGTACTCCGGCGTTCCTACCGCGAGCTAGCCGACCGCGCCCGCGGCCTAGCCTATTACCTGCGGAAGAAGGGGCTGCGCCGCGTCGGCCTGCTGGCGCCGAACACGCCGGCTTTTTTGGAGAGTATTTATGGCATTGTGGCGGCGGGCGGCGTGATGGTGCCGGTGAATTATCGGTTGAAGGAGGAGGATGTGAGGTATATTTTGGAGTTTGCTGAGGTGGATTGTGTGGTGGTGGATAAGGAGTTTGAGGGGCTGTTGGTGGGGTTTAGGAAGGCGAGGCCGGAGGTGGAGGTTATTGTTGATTTGGTAGGTTTTTTGTGGTTTTTTTCGTCATTTGGACTTTTAGGCAATGTAAACGGGGGAGTGCTGACGGCTGCAGGATACCGATGTGAAGGAGGGCCAGCTGTGCGGGCCATATGACGAGGCTGTGCTCGAGGGGTTAACCTACGACCGGGAAACCGGGAGTAAAGGGTGGGCGGACTTGGTGTCACAGACCGTGGCGGACGAGGACGACATGCTTGCCATTCCGTTCACGTCCGGGACGACGTCCAAGCCCAAGGGCGTGGTGTACACGCATCGGGGCGCGTACCTCGCTGCGATGGCGAATGTAGTCGAGTCGGGGCTGAACTTGCCTGACGGGCGGTGTAAATACCTCTGGACTCTGCCTATGTACGTTTCCCTTAACGCGGGCGATACGACCAGCCACAGACAACACAAAGCTGACAATCTACAGGTTCCACGCCGTCGGCTGGACATTCCCGTGGTCGATCTGCGCCGTCCGCGGCACCCACGTGTGTCTGCGCAAGATCGACTACCCTCTCATCTGGAAACTGCTCAAAGAAGAAGGCATCACACACTTCAACGCCGCGCCAACCGTCAACACACTCCTCTGCGCCGACCCGAATGCTGAAGCCCTCCCCCGGCCCGTCCGCGTGACGGTCGCCGCCAGCCCGCCAACTGCCCACCTCTTCGAGCAAATGACCAACCTGAACCTACTACCCGTGCACGTCTACGGCCTGACCGAGACCTACGGCCCCATTACACGCGGCTACATGCTGCCCGAGTGGGACACCCTGCCCAAGAAGGAGAAGTACGCCAAGATGGCCCGTCAGGGCCACGGCTTCGTGACGGCCCTGCCCGCACGCATCATCAAGCCGGACCAGCCCGAGGGCGTGTTGGTCGATGTTGCGCGCGACGGGAAGGAGATGGGCGAGATTGTGTTTTCGGGCAATATCTGCTGCAAGGGGTACTACAAGGACCCCGAGGCAACCCGCAAGCTGTTTGCTGGTGGCGTGCTACACTCGGGCGATCTGGCCGTATGGCATCCGGATGGGAGTATTCAGATTCAAGACCGGGCGAAGGACATTATCATCTCAGGTACGTCCCCCGCAGAGGCTGAAATCCCCCCTCCCCCATCCCGAAAGTCAAACTAACAAAAAGAAAATAGGCGGCGAAAACATCTCCTCCGTCGCCCTCGAATCCATGCTCGCCTCGCACCCCTCCATCCTCGAAGCCGGCGTCGTCGCCGTCCCAGACTCGCACTGGGGCGAGCGGCCCAAAGCCTACATCACCGTCCGCCGGCCCACGACGACAGGGCCAGCCTCCGGCGTCGGCAATTCTCTCCTCCGTGGCGAAGATGTGATCCAGTGGGCGCGGAACCACAGCGCCATCAGCCGCTTCATGGTTCCGCGTGAGGTGGAGGTCGTGCGGGAGTTGCCGAAGACGAGCACGGGGAAGATTCGGAAGAATGTGTTGAGGGAGTGGGCGAAGAAGGGCACGCCGAGGGAGATTTTGGAGGGGTGAGGAGGTGGGTGTTTGTCAATTAGGTTTAAGGGGAGGGTGGGGTTTTGGATAGAGTAGAAATTAAGGGGTAATTCAAAATAATCTTGGCCGGGTTTCAACGTATCCATGATATGACATCGTCTAGCACCTCCCAGGATGGCTAATGAAACAGGAGAAACATACTTCGAAGGTCCACGGGCGACTGATCAAAAGGGTTGTTTCTACCAGATATCAGCAAGGGATGTATACTCTGTATTTCCATTCCCATAGGCCTATTGACATATCCTTCAAGATTTCATGAATGAGTTGTAGCGCGTTCTTGCGGGCGGTTGCCGACCATGAAGAATAGAAGGATGTATAAGGAGAAGGGAAAAGGGAAAAGGGAAAAGGGAAAAGGGAGAAGCGAAAAGAGGAAAGGAAAAGGAGAAAAGTATGACAATGAAAGAAAGATAAAAGGGGAATAAGGGGGGACGAGATTTTGGAAGAAGATGCAAAAATCGACGAAAAAGAAGCACGAGGCAATGTCAAAAAGAAAGATGAGGAACGACCAAGGATATCTCGAGGGAAAAGAGTTCATCTAGGAGAGGAAATAAGAGAAGAGCTTGGTTGCTGTTTGTTCTGCTCCAAGCCCTTCACAGTGAACCCTAACCCTGGTGCTGGGGGTAGAGCCTAGGTTGGGGGTGAGAAAATGTCGACAACAAAATGATCTAAAATGCCACAGTGAACCACTTCTTTATCCTTGACCGAGGATGGGTATTGTGAATGATATGTTAATTTGATAGTTAAGTCAATGTGGTTGCAGGCAAGGTGTCGTGGAAGTTGGGAAGAAAAGAAAATGTGTCAAAGAAAAAAAAAACACCAAAGAACTATCTCCAAAACAAGGACAAGACACTCGGGAAATGGTCAAGTGAAGCTCAAGCCTCGAATAGCATATTGCTGGGCACGTACGACGCTTGGGGACCAAGGCCAGACACACATAGTGGGGAAAATACCTCACCAAAATAAGAAAAAAATAAAACAGGGTTAAAAAATTGAAAAAGTTCACCCCAAACCACACCACCAACAACACCAGCAATAACACCATCAAAAGATGAAATCTAGCGACAACTCGTTTCGATCGAGTGACCTCCGGGTTATGAGCCCGGCGCGCTTCCCCTGCGCCATGCCGCTTTTGAATTGGTTGAACAAAGCAGTCCGAAGCGGGCATTATTTGCCTCAGTTTGTCATCGCTTTTGTCTTGTGTTTCATCCGTCTGGTCTCGTGTGTGAGTCATGGCCTTTTTGGTGGATCCGCAAGGGCTGGGGAGCCTCGCTGTGGCCAAAAAAAGCGGCACACTCGAACCGATAGCTCAAGTCCAACCCACAACATTCGATCAAGTCTTGGTAAATTTTGATTGATTTATTCTTTTTTTGTCTTCTTTCACTTTTTTTTTGGTTTCTTCTTTTTGTCCTTTTTCACTTTTGTAATAAAGTAAGTTATCCAGGGACTTGGTCTGCCGCTTTTTTTTTGGCCATAGCGAGGGAGCACAACACTGTGCTGGGGTGAGACTGGGACGGTCGTGTTGGCACGGTGGTTTCGCTTTGGCGGCTCGGACAAGGGGGTTGGAGATCTCACTCAACGAGCTTGGCAAGCTTGGCTCCCTATGGCCACCCACAATACTGACAAATGGGGAAGAAAGCTGGTTGAAACTCCGCCTGAGATTGGTGGTTGGTCCCCCATTGTTTCAAATTGGAACTGCGATGCCGGTATTATTTCCTGTCTGATCTCATGTGGGAAAATTTGCGGCAGTAGTGTATAGCGCAGGGCTTGATGAGCATAGAGTGGCCTTTAATTAGTTGATAAGTGTTACCCTTTTGTGTTCCACCCATTTTGTACTGGAGGTGTGATTGGGTTCCTCTTGTTCCTGGAATTCGGGGTGTCCTTCAAAATAGTCGGAGCGAAAGGACGACGGCGAACGATGGATATCCAGCGAGCCTTCGCAATGGGAGCTACGAATATCGTCCCGCTTTTTTCGGCCACAGCGAGCCCCCAATTCTTGTATACTTGAACTCAACACATTTTCCACCCAAAAAATGATGGAAAGCCGAAGCAAAGTTAGATTCTTAGCGATAACTCGTCTCGATCGAGTGACGCCCGGGTTATGATGGAGGCAATATCATGCTAGAATTAAAAACAATAACTAAAGACAAGAGGATAACTCACCCAAAACAAAATCACCAAGAAGTCAGTGGCTAAAATTATGTTGAACACATGTGACACAAATATGGTACGTTACGACAAAACTCAAGTACTTGTATTGTTAACTAAACTTTGTTCATCTGATCTGTAATTAGTCGGATATATTGAAAAATAATAGAATCAAGCTAGCTTACCGAATTTTCCTTGTCCTCCTGGGCCGGGGACTCGGCGACGGGGCCGGGGCCAGAGGCGGCGGCGGCAAGGGCAGCGGCCTCGGCGGCGCGGCGGGCCTTCTTCTTCGCCCGTTGCCGGGCACGACGGGCGCGGTTCTTCTCCTGGAGGCATGGTTAGCCATCGCTCTTGAAATTAGAGCAACTTGAAACGTGGTGTCGTAGATTACGAAGTTGGAAGTTGGAAACTTACTCTCTTGTCTGCGCCGCCAGCTCCTCGGCACTCTTGGGCTATCTCATCATTAGCATTTCGTGTTGATATAATATATTTAACAAAGTTAAGGACCTTCTTGCCAGCACCGCTGGTGGGCTGGGCGGGGGGTGCGTCGGCGACGGCGGAGGCGAGAGCCTGTATAAATCATCCGTTAGTTGTATGCCCTGCAGACATAGCACCGTATCTGGGGCTGACAAGAACAAAGGATAGGTACCGCAGGCAGGTACTTACAAGACGGCCACATGCCGCACCAAGAGCGGCGGCGGCCCTGGTCGCGAGTGGGCCGGGGCCCAGATTGATCGTTATGTTCACTATGTATTCGAGTTAATGTTAAATATCAGGCATATGGGTGGCACCCCGCCTTGGGTTGGGTGTTCGTACTTCTTGGTCTTTCTCATTAAGTACGTTAGCAATCACGTACACGAGGAGCCGCGGATTAAACACACTAGTCGAGGATATAGACTTACGAAAGGGTCCCCAAGGGGCAGATCTTGATTATTGTTTCTACTTGATGTTAGCGCGGACGTATAGAGAGCAGTTTGAATTCCAAAACACTTGAAGGTTGGGGATAAAGATGACGGTTTGGATTAACGCGATGCACCTTCAGAAGACAGCTGGGTCAGATGGTAGCAGGTAACCAGGCGTTAAATCACTAAAACAGAGCATGAACATGAAATACATTGAAACGATGTTCAAATGGTGTTTTTCTACTACGACAATGGACGCTATTGCAACTTACGAAGGGAAACGGCGACCAAGAGATTCGACGACGAAGAAAGAAAAAAAGGGAAGACGGGAGAGTTTACGTGGCTTCCGTTGGTTTTAATTCATGTCCCTTTGCTCCTTCCATCTAATCACCCCTCGTTCGGCGATGAAAATCTTGACCTGGGGCATTACCGTATTGTCCTTCCTGAGGAAGGAACAACCGTCGGAGTGGGGGGGCCAACCTGGCCGAGATCGAGGTAATGAATGGCCTGAAAGTTTTACCTCACTGACAAAGAGAACTAACGACTTTTTCAAGAAACATAAATATTCATTGACGCCCAGGCAGCCATATATAGTACCCTATACTCCAGCATACCATTAGTTCCATTACCATGTCCTCTTTCGATATTCCAAAACAGACCAAGAACCTCCAAGTGTTGGCGAGATGCAAGCCTGTTGCGTGCCGACGGGTTTATGACCATTTGATAGAAGCCTTGGACGACTACATCGAACAACCTCAGGCACGGCTGAGTATAGAACGCGTTTATTACTGTCTCGCCTCGGTTGGACAGGTATGGTGATGGACAGGTGTCTGGTGATGGACAGGTACAGCGGTGGGCAAAAACGAATAAATAAAAAAAGTGAAAGAAGATAAAAGAGTCAATAAAAAAGTGAAAGAGGATAAAAAAGAGTAAATACCAAAGGTGAAAGAAGATAAAAAAGAATACATAAAAAAGTGAAAAGGGACAAAACAGAGTAAATCGATCAAATTCTATTACGGTTTGATCGAATGTTGCTGGATTGGACTTAAGCTATTCTATTTTCGTCTGCCGCTACAGCGAGGGGGGGCACGATACCTCCGGGTCAGAATGAGTGGAAGACAACAACGGCAACCCTCAACTTGTCAAGCTGCTCCGTGCCAAGTCCTGTGCGGTGCTGCCGCAAACGAACAAAAAAACAGGCAAACGAGGCAAATATTAGTTCCACATCGCGCTTCTCTGCTTCATCCAATCCGAAACAAAGCGGCATGGCGCAGGGGGAGCGCGCCGGGCTCATAACCCGGAGGTCACTCGATCGAAACGAGTTGTCGCTAGATTCATCTTTTGCTTCGGGTTTTCATCATTTTTTGAGTGGAAATCGTAAGTCATGGTGTCCAAGGGTTGTGAGGATGGTGTTAGTACGGTGGTTTCGCTTCGGCGGCTCGGACAAGGGGTTGGAGATCAGACTCCACAAGCTTGGCCCTGTGCGTGCCCCAACCCACAACTCCGACAAATGGGGAACAAAACTGCCAGAGATGGGTGCTCAATGGTTGGTTCGGCACGATCGGTTGGCTCGGAGCTCGGGACGGGAGCTGCAAAACATCTCGCGTGATGTGGGGGCTCGGGGGTTGCCGAGACGGTCGAGAACCTCTTGTTTTTTCTCTGGACTGCTTCTTTGGACCTGTGAACCTGTGAGGACGAGCATATCACTTATTCTTGGCTACGGTAAAGACGACACATGGGTGAAGCAAAAACAAAGGCCCTCGACAAGGTCGAACAGAACATATTCTTTACCGTGAAACTGCGAATAAATGGGTGGGGCAAAGCAAGATAATTTCCGTGCACCTACGGAGTACATAATACGCAATATTTTCCACATGCCAAGAATGGTCCATGATACAACCAAGACAACAAACTTTAGACCTCATTTGACATGAGAGGAGTTGTATTCGACGTCCTCAAACAAGCATACCCCAACACAGCCATGTGGCTACTAATAAGTCGGTTGGAAATACCAGGCATTGCGCTGTGGCTGTCGCTTCCCCTCTCTTATTTCGTCTCGGATCTGGCGCTGTTCCCTGAGGAAAGGTATTCCGCTAATCCACTTCGAAAGCGCATCGTAGTGGAATTGACGATGGTCTAGCTGAAGATTGGCCGCAAAGTCCTGTGTTTTCAGTGATGCGCAATTGCCATAAAGGTAGGAGACAAAGGTATTGAGCTGAATCCAGAGGAGCGTGCCAAGGGGCGCGTCGAGAAGGCTGTCGATTAAGGCGTCAAGAAGAAGGGCGAGAGGCGGTATGAAACCCTCTAGGGAGGGTAGGCGTAGCTTCTCGACCGGAACGTTCCAGTCGGTAGCGGGAAGGAGAACGGTGGTGGTTGGCCCAGGTGGTTCCGTGGATGGTGGCCCAGGTCTCGGTTTCCAGTCGGGTGGCGTAAAGTTTGGGGGATTCAAGCGGCGCTGTGGTATCGGCGCCTTCAAGAAGTGGTAGGTTGAGTTCTGCGGCCCAGCGTCGGTCCAACCTTTCTCGGCCAGAGCGTTGGCGGCTTTATCGATATCGGGAACGAGGAGGTAAAGGTCGAACACCACGGTAGGGACACCGTATGTCGCAAGCGCATCTTCGAACCAGAAAAGACAAGGAATGTCTCGCCCTCGTAGAGCTAGGCAGGGCTCGTACCGTTTCGGATACGCGGCCATGGTGATGGATGGGTTTGCTGTTGATGCTAAGTGCACGTGGGAAGGAGGGCGCTGGGTTCTTGGTCCCAGGTCCTAGTAGGGCAAGTGATAGCGGGGTACATTGCATAGAGCTTGCATCACAGGAGTGGCCAGTGCTTCCTGTCCACGTTACAAGTACCGTTTTATCAGTTCCTCCAAACCATGCAGTCAAAGTACCAGTTCCCGAATAGAGAAAGTGCAACCAGAGGGAACTTTGTCCATTTCCCACAACATGACGGAACTTATTGGTCTCAGGCTTAGTAAAATACTAATGCTTTCTCTTTCTTCTATTCCTAATTCCTTTTTCCTTTCTCTTTTTCCTTGGAGGATGACGTGGAAGAAAGGCTCGACGTCGACCTTCTTGGCAAGTGCAGGTTGTTCCCTGTCCTTAAATCCTTGCCTGCAACGAACGCCGCAAACGAAAAAGCCTATTTCCTCGGAACTGAGTTACAAAGAATATCGAGCGTGAAAGGTGAAATAAAACGATATAAAAACAGTAAGGGTCACCCCAAAGAATCACCACTACCTTGAGCCCCCTTTATCGAGAGCGAGATAACTATTGGCGAAGGCATCCCCGGCGATGATCTGGCAAGCTACAAGAGCCGTTCCATGATGTACGCCGTAGTGGAGGTAGACGTCGACGTTGTCCCATCGACGCGAAGGGAACTCAACAGTATATTTTTAGTGCGATCTGTTCAACCGCGCGTCCAAGTTCCCATGGGTCTCGCAAACTACTATGTATATATCTCAGAACGAACTTAGAGGAAACCTCATAGCGTAGGCTGAGCCCGTGGAAAGTTGCAGTACTTTTGTTAGACTTTCTTCAGACACTGCTCTTTTCAGCGGAAGTCTGAGGTCATATTCATGGGAGTGAGGTGAGAGGCCAGGTAGGAAAGTAGGCGGATCTTCACACGGGAACACACACACACAACGCCACGTCATGTTGGACACAACAGCAAAGTCAGACCCCCACAGCAAAAACATTAAGTACGGGACTATTAATTATGGACACATAACTCGTCAGTTGTCAACAAAGAGGGGTATAGTTTAGTTCAACAAGAAAGTCAAAGAGGGAAAGAAATGACAAAAAACAAGAGGAAAAAAGAAATATATAGAGCGCCTCGCGCCATTAAAATATCCATCACGCCGTTACAGCAGCTGGTGGTTGAACGGGAAGAGACTCTGGCCCGTCGTAGGACGGGCGATCTGTAGTGGGCGACGCGGGTGCGAGCTCAGGGTCGGGGATTTGGATATCGAGCTAAAGGGGGTGCCGGGTCAGCATTGGGGTTTAACCTAGCTTAGAGGGGGGACGGAGAAGAGTCAGGGGTAACATGCCGTCATATACCCCGTGCGACGCAGCGGCACAATCTTGGGTGGAAAGCCGCCCTCTTCTGTGTCCACAGCCTTCTCCATATCAGCATTCCACTGCTCGATCCACTTCTCGAGGGTGCGCAGGCGGCCCTTAGCAGCCGTCAGACCCAGGTCATCCCACAGCCAACCGGTCGCCAGGCCGAGTACGTTGTCCAAGATATTGCGCCAGGCGTAGGGGCTGAAGATGGGCACGAGCTCCGAGTTGAGCTTGTCGATGACGCGGCGGAACTCGTGCTCCGACACGCCGGCCGGGTCGAGGATGTCCGGGTATAGGTTGGAGAAGGTTGGGGCCAGGTCGCCTTCGAGCAACCAGTCGCGGCGCACGCGGATGATGCGCGTGTTGGCGTACTCGGGTGAGTCGATGGGTACGTGGGGGTTGAGGTGCGGGAAGCACGGGTGCTGCGGGCCCCATTCCTCGCCGTTGTCTGGCGGCTGGTCTGGATCGCCCATGATGGACGAGTCACTCGACATGGCAGATCCGATGCCGGAGATGGCTGACGCTGTCGAGTGTCGGTGGTTGTTGCCGGCCGGGTCGGGCCCGCGCTCTAGGTCTGGCGTGAAGCCATCCCCGGCGTCTTGTTGTGGTGATTGGGGTAGTGGTGCCATGACGGCTTTTCCTTTGCCTTTGTCCTCCTTTCGAGAGCTCGGCCGGAAGCTGAGTCCGATGGGTGTTTGGAGCTTGGTAAAGCTTAGCCCTCGGCTGCGAACCTTCCTAGTTTCGGGAACAGCCAAATGGGCCTGGGTGGTGTCTTGATGGACAACTGTGGACGGGCCAGCTTCTGGTTCCTCGACCGGCGAGGGGGTGTGGCTCGCTCGCTTCCCGTCGTATGAATGGCGTAGTGATGGCGGTAGACTAACACGCTGCTCAGCTCCGGCAAACCGGTCGAGATGAAGGCTGGCTCTGTTAGACAGCTGGGGGCGAGTCTCTCGCTGCTCGGGTACCGTCAGAAGCGGGAAATCGCCGGCCCGGCTGCCAAGGGCGCCGCGCGGGTCCTCTTCGAGGGCGGCAAGCTCGGGACGAACGACGGGAACCGGAGGGGGAGGCGGACTGGACGGGCGCCGCGGCCTGCCCGAGTGGGGAGGCGCAAGGTTTCTCGGGGTTGAATTGGTCGGATTCCAGAGATGCGCCGGGTGCGCCTGTTGTCGGGAGGGAGCACCGCCGCGTCGAGTGCGAAACGGCGATTGCAGGAACGACGACGCAGGGACGCCGTCGACGCCCCAAGGTAGGGGATTGGCGCTTCGAGTGGACTGTTCTCGTGGCGCCTGGCTGGCTGTCGCAGGCGAAGGGACAGCAGGCGGGGGCGCGTGGGGGTCGCCGGAAGTTTGGTGTGGTGACGACAGCGCTGAGTTCGGTTCCGGCCTGGATGGCAATTCGGGGTCCGTCGGCGAATGGTGTGATGTTGAACGGGCGTGGGCGTGTGTGTGGGCAGCGGGTGCTGCGGGTGAAGCCGTGGGGAAGACCTAGCAACGGCGGCCGCGAGAGACGGCCACCGGAAAAACAGGCGAGCGTTGCGTTGCGTTGCGTTCCAGAGCGTTGTGGTCTTGATCCGCGGAAGTCGTCCGTCGCGCAAGGCAAAACTAGTGCCGGATTGTCCCTTCTCCTTTTCGACTGGTTCGCTCGTTGCTCGGCGAGGGGTCCCAGTCAACGGGCGCAAAAGACCCAGAACGGCGACCCGATCGATGTGATTCTCCACTCTTGAAGGAGATGGGGATGGAACTCTGGGGCAGATCCTGGGGTTCAAATTTGTCGATTTTGGCGAACACGCACAATGATTTGGCCGGCTGTGTCCGTGGGGTGTGATTCCAGCTGTATGTTTGTGATTGTGGCCGCGGTAAGAAATACAGAGACCGGCCCTTTGTCCCCAGGAGAGAGTCGAATCGTGGAGGCGTCTGCGTCGGCGAGAGAAAAGGCGCTATTGCTTTGATGAGCTTGCAGAAAATGGGCAAAAAATCGGCGGGTTCAATTGGGTTGGGCGTTGCGGGAACCTGCATGCAGGCACGATCTTCATTGGGGCTTGAAGCACGCGTCTTGTTGCAGCTCCCTGACAAACTCAAAGCTGTTCCAAGGGGCTGGCACGGCTGGCAGCTGGCAGCTGGCAGTTGGTCGAGCACGGCCCTCCTCGCCCCGACAACGGCTCTCGCCAAAACTGCCCCTCATCTAGCCTTGGCACGACATTTCCCTCAACAAGCTAGCAAGGGTGTATGGTCTAGTGGTATGATTTTCGCTTCGCACCTGGTCCTGTCCAGTTTCTGGTCAAGCTTCCAATGCCCTGTGAAAGGTCCCCGGTTCAATCCCGGGTGCATCCAAGAGTTTCTCTTTTGCGTTTTGCGCATCGAGTCGTTATTTTTGCTGTGTTTATGACAAAGCTCTGTCTTCTTAACAGTCCATTCATGTTCTAATGTTAGAAGTCTTGTGTTTGAGCCTTACCATGCAGGAGCGCTGTCATAGGATATACAGTGGGTACTTACTGTATGAAGGTCTATTCCGCATGTACTGTGTAAGTCCCATTGCGCTGGGTCCTCTATCCCGTCAAAGCCCGATTTCAAGCCGGCGCTCATATGGAGCTCGCGGTAAATTTCGGTGTTCAACTAGATCCTTTTCCTTTCCCAATCGGGGGCGTTAATTGGACTGAGCGCTGCGTTAGCGGGCGGCTGGAATGGAAGGTGGGAGCACCCCGCGCCAGGGCAGCCACGATCAGATATGGGACGACGGCAGCTTCTGGCACGAGTCGGCTTCTCCCCTTACATGCCAACTTTGACCTTGACATCCAGAGCCTCAATCCCCCCATCATTCCCGGAACGGTCAGTTATGTCTGACATTTCTCGTGGCGGCGGGATTCTACGAAAGCGACGAGGTGGTTAGCTCGATTTGCCGCATAGCTGCTCGTGCAGCACTCATTCACACCCCTGCTAGAGGTTTTCAGTAATTACGTCACATCGCCGTCCGCACTCTCAAGATACTCGAGGCTCTCAAGACAATCAACTCACTCGAAGAACCCGTGGATCTCATTTCGCCTTGTTCGTTTCAGGTATCATCGAATGTTTCTTCCAACGGCCCCTGCCTCTAGAATAATTTACACTACTCAGCTTTTCAATTCTCGAACTTGTCCAAAGCTGCGCCGGGCACCGATATGCCTTCTCCGAAAGAGGGCGGCGGCCTAGAGGTGAGCGAAAGCTCGTCTTCCGGTTCGAATATTCGTAGCATTCGCCGCCCGAACCCGGAAATCCAACCTTTATCCCCGGGAAGGCCCAATATGCCCACCGTTAGATCAGGAGTCCCACCCGAGGCTTATATCCGCCGCCGGAGTTCGACCCTTTCCCAGTACAGTTTGAACGAAGCTTCGCAGGATTTCCGCGAGGAGATTGTAGACCCTGGGCCAGATGTTAGGAGCGCGGTGACGACATGGAAGTCGTTTCTGCCCATTGTGTTTGCTTCGATTCCCCCGGTTGCGGGGCTGTTCTTTCACAACGGGACGGCCTTCTTCAGCGACCTCATCCTACTCTTCCTGGCCACCGTCTTTCTTCACTGGTCTGTTACGGCGCCATGGTAAGCGGTCTTTGATGATCAGTTGAGAACACTGTGCTGACCTGAGGCTAGGAAATGGTATCAGGCGACGCAGCAGGTGAGGGAGGGCCAAGAGACCGCCTTGGAAGAGTCGTTGGAGCTCCAAAGCGGCGCCCGAAGTCCGGATTCTGGTAGTGATTCGATGTCACCCAAGAGCGTCACTGGGTCAGGAGACGACAAGAAGATGAAAGCGCGCAAGATTGATGCGGCATTGGGCCGACTGCATAGACTCGAAATTATGGCCCTGGGTGCATGTTTTCTCTCTCCGGCGGCCGCCACTTACATGCTCTACTCGCTGCGCTTCTTTCTCAGCCGGCCCTCGGAAGGACTTGTCTCCAATTTCAACGTCGGAATTTTCTTTCTCGCCGCCGAGATCACTCCACTCTCGCATGCCATCAAATTGGTCCTGGCCCACACCCTGCACCTCCAGCGCATCGTCAACTCGAACCCCTACCGCACGGTGCGCGTCACGCCGTCCAAGTATCGGGAGCTGAACAGCCAACTTGAGAATCTCGAAATTCGCTTGGATGAGCAAGCCCGGCGAAAGCCCTGCGAAGGTTGTGATTGCACCAATGGGGCCAAGCAGCAGCAGGCAGCGCGGCAGATGCGCGAGGAGACTACCAAGGAGGTGCGCGCCGCCGTGGCTCCCGACATCGATGCAATCGTCCGTGCCGTTCGCCGCTATGAGCGGAAGACCAGTACTTTAACAAGCGACACCGAGCAGAGCATATTGGATTTGCGCCGCCGCCTTGACGACGTCATTGCCTTGTCCGCGGTGGTAGCTAGGAATGACGCCCAACGTCGGGGGGTTATGGGGAATGCGGCGGATGTGTTCTGGATGGTTGTGATGTTCCCACTGACGGCGATACTCTGGGTCATCTCCATCTTTTTTCCACGCCCGCTAGGATTGGTGGTGGAAGCAGAGGAGCGAACCCCAGTTGGTGTTGATGAGCATGGAGGGATTGCTGACGATGGGAGTAGCATTGATTGGAGTGGGGGAGGGAGAACATACCGACTCAGCTCAAGCTTCAACCCTCTTGGTCAAACACAGACTCGGCCTTTTAGGTCGGGGCGGAGTTCTCCCATATCATCGGTTGGGCCGTTTTCGCGTCCGAGTAGGTTTCGGACGTCGTGAAATGAGGCGTTTTCTGTATGTCCGTCCGTTTGTATGTTTTTCGCTTTTAGTGAGCCCTGGTGATTTGAATTACGCTAACAGAGTCGCGCTGTGAGGTGGCGCATTGAGTATCAAATAGTTTTCACGGCTTTTATTTAGATGGTACTCTGGAATATATGGAGATACCTTTGCGGTTTGGCACTACTATAAAAGTTCACCCAATGACACCCAATTCATGCCTTCCGTGGGTCTCTTTGACCATATACCACATGCTCCCGCAAAGTAAACAGATAACTGAGAGAGAAGTACTCATGTCTTAGGCTAGTGAGAACCCGGAAAGACGAGACTTTCCGAGCAGGGAGGTAGGTACATGAACTGTACATACCTACAGCCATCCGCTACCGATTTTTTCAGTGGAACGCACATGCTGTTAGTAGCCAGGCGGTATTGAGAAGGCACGGGTACCTAGTAGATTGGGATGTTTGGCGGTTTGTGAGACCGATCTAGAACTTGATTTTACCATTACTGTCTGGTGTTGAGGAAGGTGTAAGTGGCTGTCCGAATCGGGAAAGTCCCCCCGGGTCTTGAGAGTTCTGTTGGGTGGGCCGTCGGAGTTCCCCCACGCCCTCGAGAAATCTTGATTCTCCTCCTCTCAACAGATCCATACCGTAAAGAATCACCGGAAACGCAGCATGAACAGGCAATTGCGTCTATATTTCCCCGCGGCTTCGGTCTGTTCACTCACGATCAAAGCAGCACAGCAATTCTCATTCTTCTCAACAACCTCGTCCTCATGTGTCGTTGAAAATCGGGTCGCGATCTTGTTACATCCCGCGGCTTGGCAGTGAAGAATGCAGGGGAGACGCAGACGAGGATCGGACACGTTCTGGATGGGCCACGTTCCATGTGGCTTTCGACGCCATCCATACGTCCATTCATCGGCCGTGCTAACTAGTCGTGGGTCGATCCTCTAGAATCTCGTGGGTGGGATGCGCGTCCTTTTAGCCCGCCCCAGCCTTGTCTCATCAGCCGGAGAATTCGAGGCCTGATGGTGTGTCTCCCGGATCCGTTCACGTTGGACAGAAACGCTCATGTTGTGGAGGGTTCCGGCCGGGGTGATGGGTTCTAACAGCACATCAGGATTCGGCAGTGCAAGGATGATGAACCCGACTCGCCGACGTAAAATTCCTTGATCGAGGCGTCGAAAAATGTCAAGTTTTGGATCCTCGTCGTCGCCCGATTCGACGAGCAGCAGGTTCCGCACCCCTGTCCGGGCTGCATCTTCCCGCCCCCGGCCCTGGCAACTCGCTGATGCAACCTCACATACCCCTGTTGACAGACATCTCACGACCTTGACGACCTCGTTGACGCATCGACCGTGGCGTTTCCCGCGTGGCGCGTCTCCGGCCACGTTCTTTGACCTCCATCGGACCCGACCGGACGCCGCCTCTCCCATCTAGTGTAAAGATCAACCGCTCAGATCTTACGACAATCAAGGATCTCGGCTGTTGTACCGAAGAGGTCTGCCACCCTATAGGCTTGCTAGTATGTTTTTGTCGCGTTCACGGGGCGTGACCTGGCTTGTTCGATGCGATGGTTACCCTCTCACGTTTAGTCCTCGTCCCGGACTTGCTCGCTCCCTGATTCGCCGTCGGTGTTGATCTGGGACGCGGAGCGTCTCTATTATGGTTTTCTCTTCTGGCCACTGACCTTGGGGGTTTGGTCTGGTTGGGAGCTTCCCCTAGGACAATATGTTTGTTGGAGCTTACCTGGTTGCGTTAATTTTGACATTTGATTCATTGACTGGACGGGCGTTCATGCGTCGTGAAAAGCGCCATGATGAGACCTTTCCAAAGACTATATCGACGGGCTCTGCTTTGTCTCCTTTTATCCGTTGTTATTGAGGGTAAGATGTTCGACTATGAGAGAAGACAGGACACGACTTCATCTTCAGACCTGCCAGCCCCAACGTTGGCGACGACCGAGGAACACACCGCGTCGGTAGCTACTGTCAGTTTGTCTAGTAGTACTCTTACCATCCTTCCGACAACGTCGAGGACCACGGTATCACCAAACCCCACGAGTCATGCCAACTCAACGTTATTCAATGGTACGTACCCGGATGACGGAATGCAGCCCGTAGAGACACAAGGGTCTTAACGAGACAACAATAGTGCCTCCACTCCCTGAGGGCCAACTGCCCCTTGAGCCTGAAATCACACCAGGATGGGGCATTGCCGGCACCCTCCTCATCCTAACCGGCGTTCCCTACACCCTCATCGGCATTCGGGCCAAACGGGTCCAGACCTTCTTCAGCGCTGCCTTCACGGGCGCCCTTGGAACCACAGTCCTGATTCTGTATCTCATGACCCTGCCCGTTACTCCCGCCGTTCAAGGGGCTTTTGTTGTCGCGGCCCTCTGCGCCGGCGCAGCGCTAGGTGGCGTGGCGGTTCTTTTCCGGGACCTCACGGAGGGTCTGGGATGTCTGCTCGGCGGGTTATGCTTTAGCATGTGGTTGCTGGCCCTCCAGCCGGGCGGACTGATACGAAACAGCACCGGCAAAGCAGTGTTTATTGCCGCGTTCAGTCTGCTGAGCTGCTGTCTGTACATTAGTCACTGGACGCGGCGGTATGGCCTTGTGTGTGGCATCGCTTTGTCGGGGGCTACGGCCACAGTCCTGGGCATCGACTGCTTTAGCCGCGCGGGACTAAAAGAATTCTGGGCATATATCTGGGCGCTGAACGAGGAGTTGTTCCCAGATGGCGCGGTGACGTACCCGCTCACGCGGGGAATACGCGTGGAGCTTGCTGTGGCCATTTTGCTGTTTGCGGTTGGTGTCATATCTCAGCTTCGGGTGTGGCGGATGATTCGAGCGCGACGGGACGAGGAGGATGGGAAGAAGGAAGAAGGCAGGTTGAGCGATGAGGAGGCCGTCCTTCCGTCTCCGTTGGAAGAGGAGGAGAGGATCGGACGGCGGGTGGAAGCAACCGTGGGCTGCGAGCGCATCGAGTGGGAGCGTCGGTATGGGAATGGCGGTGGGGGTACCCAGGATGAACCGACTAGTCGTGATGTTGGGGGTGCACAAGATCAGGACGACGACAAACGTGGGGGTAGCAGCGAACACATGTCGGTGACGGAGGTGACGGAGGTGATGGAGGTTCAGGGGCTAGCTGAACTCCCCGGTGGACATGAGCTCCGAGACCCGGCCGGGAAGATATCACGCAAGGAGATGGCGATGGGACATGGGCTGGATGACGATGATGAAAGCTTGCCCGTCCGGGTTGTTATTGAGGACGAGCAAGACACAGCTGAATGTGCGCCACGGGAGAGTCAGAGTACGCAGACGCTCCTGGCGACGACGACAGCAAACGTGAGCTCATGCTGTGATGATACACCGGCTCCATACACTGTTCCAACGCCATTCACCGTCCGCCGCACCCCGAGGCCAAGAGATGAGGAAGATGGGTCTTCCGTGGCAGCGGTTGTCGGCGAGGAGGATCGACCGGAGGTGTCGGTCCGGGATTCTGAGTCTCATGGCTCTTGGGCCTCGGTACCCGTTTCCCAACTTGCAAGGTGCTCAATGGACAGTGTCATAAATCTGGGTGCATTCTCAGCAACAACCAGCGAATGGGGGAATGGACCGCCAATAGTGCCGAGCCCGGCCCGAAACAACAGCACCGAGAGCGGCTCTGTCGTGGCTCATCTCGACGACGACGAGATCGACGACGGCAAAAGCATGGGCGACACCGCTGCGTCTGAAACGTCGCAGCGAGCTAGCAGAGGAAAAAGCACGGGGCGATTTCTGATTAGCGGTGAAAAGGGGAGAACCCAAGAAGAGACAGTGTGCAATGTTTCGTTGCTGGATTCAGCCGACGAGCTGCCAGGCAGCAAAATAGAATTGCCTGATCCGGTCGACAACAGCCAAGAGGTTATTCCCAAGACGGAGGAGGCTTCGGAAACGGGAAGCTCAGGACCAGCCGTTGGCGAGCCAGTGGTAGGGGGGTGGGTCAGGGTCCAAGACATTCGCCAGGAAGGGACCGAGCCGCGAGACATTGGATCCCGGGGTGCCGGTGCCGGGACTCGACTCATGCGAGAGGATCTCGACAATCTTGAGATCTGCGAGCGTTGTGAGGAGGATCCTGGGGACCGTGCGGACCGTGAGGATCTTGAGGATCCTGAGGATCCCATGTTACTACACGTAGTAAAGGATCGGAGGGGTCCCACGAGGAGCGGTGAAGCATCGACCACCACAACCACCAACGCATACCCCCGGCTGACGCAGGGAAGCCTTCCGGCGGGCCTGTCGGATGTTGCGGTGACTTACCGCACGAACGAGTGGGCAAAGCATCTCAGTTCGGCTGAGACCCCGGACCCGGGTGATCTGGATCGACGGCAGGGTTTCGTCGACGGGGGGATGCTTATTTCCGAAAGGGCGGACGACGGCGACGAGGGTGACAGGGAGCAGGCCGTGCCGTTGGATATGAGGGACCTGCAGCGGACGGCCGCGGTCGAGGACGACGGGTTCTTTTTTCCTCTGGCTGTTGCAAGACGAACTGGGACTCGAACTCGGAGTGCCAGTGCTCTCTCGCAGTATCGCAACATTAACACCAATTCTAATCTTACCATCTCTAGACTCGCTTCCGCCACTGCTATCACCATGGCGTCCGGCTCACCACCATACGTCAGCCCCGAGCTGCCTTCCGAGCTGCCCTGCGAGCTGCCCGCCGACGTGCCCTTACAGCGGAGCCCAGAAGGCCCGCCGCCAAAGCCGAGGGTGCCGTCTCGCTATCGCGCTTCGCCTAGCCTGATGAGGAGGCAGAGCACCCCTCTCCATGCCGAGGTGATCCCGGAAGAGGGCAGCCAGTTGAGGAGTGCGTCCCGGATGACACTGCAGCCGCAACATCAACATCAGCAACAGCGGCGACGGGGTTCTGCTCAGCCCGCACTCGGCCGTAGCAACACCCACGGCCACGGCCACCCGTACCGGCACTTCGCACCCTCCATGTCCACACGCTCCATCTCCGACCCCATCCGCCCTTCATCCTCCGCCTCAACGATTCAGGCCCCAAAGCAGCAGCCGCAGACCCTCATCGGCATGCGCGAGAAGATCCTCCGCCACCGCGCCTCGGGCCTGATGGCCCCGCCCAGCCAGAAACTCCGCACCGACACCAACGACGCCTTTCAGGAGTCCCTCGACACCCTAGACCTCGACGGTGCCTACGACGCGGAGAGCATCTACGAAGCCCCGCCACCCCGGTTCCACCCCGTTTGCTTCTCCCCTTCCCCCGGCGCGATGTCCCGGCCCGTCTCTGCCGACATAGGCCCGGGCATGGGCATGGGCATGGGAATGGACCCAGACGACATGCCGCTCTCCCACCGCCGTAGCATGCTCTTCCAGAGCCAGACCCGGCTGCCAGCGCAAGCGCCCACAAGACCGACAGCCCTGGCCGAATCCGCCGCCTTCAACTCACACCAGCCGCCGCGGCGTGACAGCGCCAACTACCTGCCCTCCGAGACCGTGCGCCAGGGCCGGCTAGCTCGCTTCCGGAACGATGTCGCCGTCGACTTGCATGGACCAACCAACCTAGGGATGGGTGGTGCCGTTGGGATGGCCACTCCGGGACTCCTACGCAGGATGCCAGCCCCAGGTGCTGGCGGTATGAGCCACACCATGGCCATGAACAACATAACCAACAACGCCATGAACCCAGAACTGATGAAGATGGCCGCAGCCGCCGCAACGGCGACAGCTGCAGCAGCGGCAGCACCACCCGCACCGCCCGCACAACCGCCCGCGCCCAGCGCGGCCGCCATCGCTGCTGCGCAACGCCGTGAGGCGGAGATTGCAAAGCGCGAGGCGGAGGCTACGATGCGCTTGCGTGCGCAGTGGGCGCTGGAGGAGCATATGCGGGGGAGCGGGGTTATGGCGGATGTGCATCGCGAGGCGATGAGAAGGATGCAGGGGGGTGTGGCTGTATAGGAAGGTACAAGGAGGAAAAATAGGTGATTGATAACAGTGTAATGGTGAGTGAAGGGGATGCCAGGATCGAGAAGTTATGGGAGAGAAGATGAGAGCGTAAAAACGGAGGGCAAAGAGATGAGACGGTGGTTGGGAGGAGAAAAGAGTAGAAGCATGAGAGAGGGGAAAAGAGAGCAACGCAGAAAACGGTGATGCGGACATGATATGATATACACGGAGCGAGTAATTATAATTAGAGCGAACACATACAGTCATTGATATTTGCTATGTCGATAGAATATACCCTTAATTTAAGAACATCAATTGCTATCAACTCAAGATTGACATGCCATGGCCGCGCTATTGTAATGTGATACGTTGAGGGTGTAATATGGGGATGGGAGGAGCTTAAACAGATGGGAAAGACAACATGTTTGGAGAGGCGGCAGACGTGGCATTGTGTTCGTGACTGAATTGTTCGTTACCTCGGGAACTGACATCAAAACGGAAACAAAGGGGACAAAAAGGAAACCTGGATACCCATCTATCCTTCCAACCCCCTTCAAAAAACAAAAATAAAAAAACATCACACATCACAACTCCTCCTCCTCCTCCTCATCTAAATCCCCCCCAGCACTACTCATCTCCGTCCCCATCCGATTCCTTACTACCGTCCCCGCATCCGAAACATCATCATCCATGTCCTCATCCATGTCCTCCTCTTTTATCTTTACATCCTTACGGTCCTCCACCTCCACCTCCTCCTCCTCCTCATCATCATCATCCTGATCATACCCCTCCTCCTCCAACGAAGGCAACACCCCCGTCTTATCATCCTCCTCCCGCGAAACCGACCTCCGCCCTGTAGTACTCGGCGCAGCCGAAACACCAGCCGACGCAGAACCACCAGCATGATCCCCAGCAACAGAACTAGCCCGACTAACACTGCGTCTATACTTTCCCCCCATCGCCGCCTCCTTCTCAGCCGTAGCCGCCGACAAGGCCGCAGCGGCGACAGCATCGAGGTTGTTGACAATCTTGCCGAGACTGACGTGGATTTTGTAGAGGGCGTTGCGGCTGGCGGTGTCGGGGAGGAGCTGGGCGTCGACGGCGTCGGAGACGATGGTGTAGACGTCGCGGGTGCGGTCTTCGGAGGAGGCCGGGGAGACGTAGAGTTTGCCGAGGAGGGCGGCGATGATTTTTTTTTCTTCTTCTTGGGGGGGTGTTAGTTACGTTTCATAAGCGTTGGTATTGGGTTAAGGGTGGATAAAAGGAAGAGGGTTAGGGTTGTGGAAAAGGGGGAAAGCAAAAGGAAAAACATACTCGGCGCATTCCCGCTCAACCGCTCCAGAATATCCTCCGCAAAATCCAAATGCACATCCGCCGGGACATTCTTCTTCTCGGCCTCGGCCAGCCCACCAGCACCACCAGCACCAGCCCCGCCGCCAATGCCAGCCAGGCCAAAGCCGCCAACACCGCCCGGCGAGTAACACTTGCGCGGATCGGTCCAGTCGACCAGACACGCGGCAATGGTGCTAAGCGAAACCATCTCATCTTCAATGTCAGCATCGTCGTCGTCAAACCCTTCGCGCACATTGTACAGCGTGTGCAGGGCGTCGAGGGCCACGCGGCGCATCAGGTCCTGGTTCTCGGCGCGGGCGTAGCTGAACACGGGCAAAAAGTAGTTGAGCGCCTGGCGCACGCTCTGGTTGCCGGCCGAGGCGGGCTCAAAGTAGGCAATCACCAGCGTCTTGAGCAGCTCGGCCGAGACGTCGGCGTCGCTGACGACGCGGCCGAGGAGCAGCTTGGAGGCGGCCACGGTGGCGGCGGCCTGGACTTCGGGGTGTTTGGCGCCCGACCGCAGGGCTTTGACGTAGACCTTGAGCAGGGCTGGGTTCGATGATAGGAGCTGGGCGCCGTGCACGTTGAGGATGTCGGTTAGGATGTGCAGGGCGGTGATCTGCAGCTCGGTGTGGCCCTTGGCGAAGAAGTGCATGAATAGGGTGAGGTTCTCTTCGGCGAGCGAGCGGTCGAGTAGCGAGCATAGGCCGAGGCAGACCAGGCCGCGCTCGCGGACAGGGGCCTCGTGGCTGCGCACCGCGGGGACGACTAGGTTGTTGAGCATGGCCACCAGGTGGTCGTTCTGCTGCAGGTCGCCGGCGACGTTGGACAGCATGCACTGCACAATGTGCAGACACTTCATGTTGATCATGATCTCCCGGATGGCTTTGCGCGCGGCCTCTTCCTCGGACTCGGGGGTTACTTTCTTTCCCCCTTTGCCACCAGCTCCTCCAGCACCACCACCGTTGGCCCGCGTCGGCGTCGTGTCGCCACTGACTTCGGACCGTGCCGAGTGGAAGCTCTCGTCGTCGTTCTCCGGAAGTCCGTCGTCATCGCCCTCGGCCTCGTCGACGATCGTGTCGTGTACGTCCGCCACGGCTTCCAGGACAATGCTGCAAAACTCCTTCTCGCCGGCCGCATCAGGCGCGCAGATGTCGCGCAGGGCCGACACCGTCAGCTTGGTGACCTCCTCGGGCAGTTGCGGGATCGAGAGGGTCTGGCGCAACAGCGAGAACATCTTGCGCCGGCCGACCTCGTCCGAGTAGTCCAGCGTCAGCACGATGTGCAGCAGCTGCTCCACAATGAACTCTTGCTCAGCCGTGTCCCCTTCGTCGTCGTCCTCCTCGTTTTCCTCGTCGCTCTCTTCGCTCTCACCCCGCTGCTGCTGCTTCTCCTCGGCCCGCTGGATCGCGTCGATGAGCACTTTGATGTACCGCTCCAAGTAAAACGCCACCTTGGTCACCTCGGGCAGCTTCTCCTCGACCAGGGACTCAAACTTGCCCCCACCCTCGTGCCGGCAAAAGTCGTTGAACGTGCGCACCACAAACACCGACTCGGCGCTTAGCGTTTCGAAGAAGGCATCGTCAAAGAACATGGCCTCGCGGTAGTCCGGCCGGCCCTCCCAGAACCCGCGCATCGCCTCAAGCCCGACACCGTGCTCCCCGCCAGCATTGACCACATCAATACGCTCCAGCAGCTCCAGCAGCGCGTCCAGGTTCGGCGGCGACACCTCAGCCGGCTGGCCCGTTTCCGCGGGAGGGGCCGTCCCCGCGCAGTCCTCGATCCAGCGCTCGCGGAAAAGCCGGCCCGCGGCCTTGCGCACGTTCTCGTCGCGATCCCGCAGGCCCCAGCGCAGCAGCTTCTCGCGCATCGACAGCGACAGATGCCGGAAGTCGCCCAGCGCCGGCAGCAGCCGCGAGTACACCGCCCGGCGCGTGGCCGCGTCCTGGTCGCGCGCCCGCTCAAGCAGGAACGGCAGCGTGCTCGGCAGGATGGGCAGGTTCACCAACAACGACCGGCGCACGTCAGCACTGGGGTCATTCTGCAGCACCTCCAACAACCGCTCCAACAACCCAGCCGAGCCAGCATCACGCCCATCGCTATCACTCTCATCCGAATCTTCCCCCTCCTCCGCCTCCATCTGATTCCCCGCCAACCTGCCCAACCCCAACACCGCCTGCGCCCGCACCATAGCCTCCTTATCCCGAATCCTCTTCAAGAGCCCCGCGCGCAGCTTCTGAAACAAATCGTCATCAATCGCATCCAGCGAGTTAATAATATGCGAAATCAGCTGCGTCGCGCGGTACCGCACAAACTTGTCCTTGCCCGCCAACAACGGCAGCGCCGTCTCCATCAGCTGCGTCGTCAGCCGCGTTCCAGGTGTCTCCGGCATCGTGCTTGCATCCTCATCCACCTCGCCCGCGACTTCATTATCCTTGTCCACCGCGTGCCGCAGGAAAAGCCCAATAAACCGCACCGTCTTCTCCCCTACCCCTTCACTCTTCTTGATAGGCATCACCCTCAACGCACACCGCGTAAACTCCGCATTGAAATCATCCTCATCAAAATCCGCAATCGACGCACTACCCCCACCCGTACCAGCCCCCCCGGACGGCTTCCGCACGCTCGTAGGCTCATAACAGCACGCCTCCTGGATCTTGCGCAGCGTTACCGCCAGTTTACGGTGTGTCGCTGTCGTGCGCTGGGCATCGCGAAATACCGCGGCTACTTGGGTGCGCAGCGCGTTGTCGGGCGTCTCGTCGGGGATGTCGGCGTTGTGATGGGCGGCTGCTGCTGCGGAAGACGCGCGGGAGGTTGTTGTTGAGGCACGGGTGCCGCCGCCGCCGCCGGCTGATCGGGTTGAGGCGGCGCCGGCGGAGGAGCGGGTTGACCGCGTTGAGGCTCGGGGCATGGTTTTTTGTGTCTTTTTTTTCTTTTCTTTTCGGGGATTTGTTGGGTGGTTCTGGCTTGATTTGTCGTTTATTCGTTGATATTCCCCCTCAGCGATGGTGTGACATCGGGGTTATCGGTGAAATCATCGATCGTGATGCCGCTGTTTTCGTGTCGGACGTTGGGATCGAAGGTGGGACGTGGGATGGCGAGTGGTGGGTGCTTGGAGTTTTGGGGTCTTGTTTGTTTACTAGGGACATTCTCAATGCGGTTAGCGCGCAGAGGTTTGGAGGGGTGGCCCCTCTTGGCCCCACATCTTCTGCGATAAGCCGTCTTATCTGTTTTCCCTGGTCTCTTTTTTTTTCTGCTGCTGCGATTGAGCATGGAGCTCAGGCCAATTCCTGCATCTCGTCCAGACGTACCTTCGTGCTGTGAAAATTACTGCGACAAACGAAAACCATAGTTAATTGACGTTTGAAGGTGCAAAAAAGCAGGCTAAATCCGGGCTACAAACACCCTCGACACCCAACCTTTACAAACAGGCCAGCCTACCATGGGCCCGCCGGACAAAAAACGCCAACGCGAGATCGACGATGTCGTCGCCGCAGCGGCAGCAGCAGACAAAGCCGCCGGCGTGACCACACACCGCCAGCAGCAACAACAACCCAGCGACCCCCCAACAAAAAAAGCCCGCGTCGAATCCCACCGCCAACTCTTCGTCCGGTCGCTCCCGCCCAGCGCCACCAGCGAGTCCCTCACCGAGTTCTTCTCGCAGCACTACCCCGTCAAATACGCAACCGTCGTCTTCGACCCCAAATCCAAGACCTCGCGCGGATACGGCTTCGTGTCCTTCGCTGACCCTGATGATGCGGCCGAGGCGAAAGACAAGCTCAAGAATGAACTGTTCAGCGGCCGGCGACTGAAACTCGATATCGCCCAGCCGCGCCACCGTGATCTGGCCAAGGCCGGGTCGAATGTCGGGGCCAAGACGATTGAGGCGAAGCGCCAGCGGGAGGCTGACGCCGAAGAGGCCCGGCGCGCGCCGAAGCTGATTATCCGCAACTTGCCGTGGAGTATCAAGACGTCGGATCAGCTGGCTAAGCTGTTTCAGAGTTTTGGGAAGGTCAAGTTTGCGGATTTGCCCAATGCCAAGGGGAAGTTGTCTGGGTTTGGGTTTGTTACGCTACGCGGAAGGAAGAATGCAGAGAAGGCGATGGAGGCGATTAATGGGATGGAGGTGGACGGGCGGACGGTGGCGGTGGATTGGGCGGTGGATAAGCAGACGTGGGAGCAGCAGAAGGGGGATGAAGAGGGGGAGCAGAAGAAGAGTGCCAAGGTGAAGAAGGAGAAGAAGGGGAAGAAGGCGGAGGAGGAGGAGGATGAAGAAGATGATCCGAATATGACACAGGAGGATCGCGATCTTGTTAATTTCTTCAAGAACTACGGTGATAACTTGGAGGAGGAAGAGGAGGAAGATGAGGATGGGAAAGACGAGGATGGAAGCGAGGAAGGGAGCGAGGAAGGGAGCGATGAGGATGATGATGAAGAGGGAGACGACGACGATGACTTGGAAGGGCTAGACGAATCAGAAGAGGAGAAACCGAAGAAGCCGCTGACGGACAACTCGGCCACTCTTTTCATACGCAACCTACCGTATTCAACAACCGACGAGACGCTCAAAACTCACTTTACAAAATTCGGCCCGGTACGATACGCCCGAGTCGTCATGGACCGCGCGACAGACCGGCCCGCGGGTACCGGCTTTGTCTGCTTCTTCAACGTCGACGACTTCCAGACCTGCCTCAGGGGCGCCCCGCGCCACCAACCCGTCGCCGCGCTCGCCAAACACTCCGTGTTGCAGGACGAGACGGCCGATCCCGAAGGGAAATACACCCTCGACGGCCGCATCCTACAAGTCGCCCAGGCGGTGTCCAAAGACGAAGCAACCCGCCTACAAGACGAGGGCACAAAGCGCAAAGACAAAGACAAGCGCCGACTCTTCCTCCTCTCCGAAGGCGCCATCTC
The DNA here is from genome assembly GCF_033296635.1 of Dichotomopilus funicola. Taxonomy (NCBI): domain Eukaryota; kingdom Fungi; phylum Ascomycota; class Sordariomycetes; order Sordariales; family Chaetomiaceae; genus Dichotomopilus; species Dichotomopilus funicola. Next base: position 342,617 of record NW_026944030.1, read on the forward strand.
GTCCAAATCCCCACTCTTCAGCAAACTCACCCCCGCCGAAGTCAAGATGCGCGAAACCAGCGCCAAACAGCGACGCAAGATGATCGAGTCCAACCCCAGCCTACACCTGAGTCTAACCCGCCTCGCCATCCGCAACCTCCCCGCCAACCTCAACTCCAAGGACCTCAAAGCCCTCGCCCGCGAGGCCGTTGTCGGCTTCGCGAAGGACGTCAAAGAAGGCCGGCGACAGCCCATCTCGCGCGAGGAAAACGCCCGCGGCGGCGAGCAAGACCGCGAGGCCGAGCACAGGCGCAAGACCCGCGGCAAGGGTGTGGTGCGGCAAGCCAAGATCGTGTTTGAGACGACGCAGGGCAGTAAAGTAGACGAGAAGACAGGCGGCGGACGGTCGCGCGGATACGGGTTCATCGAGTACTCGTCGCATCGCTGGGCGTTGATGGGGCTGCGGTACCTCAACGGACACGCGATGACCAACGAGGCGGGCAAGAACCAGCGGCTGATTGTGGAGTTTGCGATTGAGAATGCGAATGTTGTGCAGCGTCGGCGGCAGCAGGAGGAGAGGAGCCGGTTGCCGAGGGAGGAGAGGGAGGCTGGTGGTGGCCGGCCGGAGAAGAGGGATGGGAAGGGCTGGGAGAAGGGGGGTCAGGGTAAGGGGAAGCCATGGGGGAGGGATAGTGGTAACAGGGACAGTGGTAGGGACAACAAGAGCGGTAGTGCCGGCAAGGACGGCAAGGCTGATGGCAAAGCGCCACCACCGCCGGCGACCAAGGAGGGCCGCAAGAAGGCGGATGAGAAACTGGCGATGCGCACCAAGATCATTGTGCGCAAGCGCATGATGCGGAAGAAAAAGGCTACGATGCGGGCGGGCAAGTGAGGTCCGTTCCTGTCAGTTGCCCTGTTAGTCAAGGAGTAATAGTGGTGTTGAGGGAGGGAGATCGGCTATCTCGGCAGTCTCGGCAGTGTCGTTTACAATTCTCGGTACATTAGAGCATACGGAGCACGATAGTAATCGTCATATCACGCTCTTTTCTTGGCACATGAGCAAAGCAAATGTACAGATGTCCTGCAGTGTAGTGTAAAGTAATAACTTGTACGGGCAATCCTTTCTCAGGAATCAATTCAAAACTTGGCATGCCTTGTTGGCGCTGCATCTCTCATCCCCACTCGTTGCAGGAATGCAATCAATTTACTCCGTCCACAGGGACGCACGCCGGTACTTGTTTGGAATCCAACAAGCCCATCGAGCCTGTCACTTCACCGCCTGTGCAACAAGCCAGACACGCCAAAACACCTCAGAAAAGGGAAAAAAGGGAAAATCACCTCTTGCAAAAACTCAATTGACCCCGTGACCACCCCAACAACCCAACCTCATTCGCTTCCTCACGTTAATGAGAGACCCTGTGTGACCTGCTTGTCCTGTCCAACTCGGTCTAACTATCCGTAGTCTAAGCTGTCCTCTTTTTCCCCGGATCCTGTGCCTGGCCCGACACGTCGATCACCCGCCCGTCATTCCCGGCCGTGATGGGCTCACTAGCTCACCGCGGGTTTGTTAGTGTAGCTCTCGGGCACTTCTCATCTCATCAACTTCGATCCAGTCCAGTCCAATCCAATCCAATCCAGCCTCCCCGAGTACGAGGTCGTGGAGTTTTTTTAGTGAGGCAAGGAAAGTGATGAGGTACCATAGGACATCTCCCCGGCTCTTCCGTTAAGTACCCTTTCCATTGCCAAACCCCGTTCTCACGGCTCGCAACGGGTATACCTGGCAGGTAGATGATACAGCGCCTCCGCCGAAACCGAAAAGGTACCTGAAAACCCTGGGGTATCTCTCCCATCGGCCCACATCCACGTCACGCTGTGCCACTATGCCGCTGTCCCCATTGCCCATCGCCCCATTCCAGGCAATTGAAATTCGGAGTTTTTTCCCACGAAGGTAACGGTACTCGCGGTACTCTTCGGTCGTGTTAGGTAATGGTGGAACCTGATGGACAAGAGTGACAAACAAGACTCGCAGAAACACACCAAAAAAACTCCTTTCTGCAACTGCGCTCAGCGGCTCGCTGCGCCAGGAACCGACAGACAAGGATTGGTTCCGGCTTCCATTTGCCAAGCAAAATGTACCTTTTTTGCGGATCCTTGCATGTTTTCTGGGCTTGTTTGATGGTCATGCTGGATATGGGATAAGTGCATAATTTGTCACGGAAACTCCCCTTGGGGCAAGTGCTTGGCTGGCGAGGCTGGGCACAACAAGCTTTTTTTTAATGTTTTTTTTCTTGTGGTTGGGATTAACTAGGTAGTTAATGTGAGACGCGAGGGTTGGTGGTTTTACACTAGGTGGTTTGGGGTGGTTGAGTGGGCTCGGTTAGGAAAGAGGGAAGGTTAAACAAAACTTTATTTTTTATTTTATTTTTTATTTTTCACGTGTATGTACACTACATCGATCCTCACGGCAAAAGAAAAGAAGCCGAACCAATGAGTCAAGTGCTTGAGTTTTGTTCAACAGAGCGGAGTGTTTGACGCAATTGCCGTGCTGAGTGGAGAGATCTGTCATCCGTGTGGTTTTGTGTCCCAGCATCTTCCATCTAACATCGTGGGGAGAACGTGGAAAGTCATGTACCGAGTTGGGCTGTTACTAGTCTTGCAGTCTTGGCGCAGACAAAACAAACCTCACTTCCAGAACCACCCGCCATCCTTATTTTGTTGTTGTCGTTGCTGTTGTTGTTGCTGTCCCCCATGTTCACCAGTGGCATTCTTCTTCTCGTCAGTTTCAACTCCTCCCCCAGACGAGCCATCCTCTAACCTCTGCCCCCAACGCTCTGACCGACCCACGGTGCTATGCACCTGCTTCATGACCACGTTGCCGTGCTCATCTGTCCACGTCGTCTCCGTCTGGGAGTGTGTATTCCCACGACTGTCGACAAACTTCTCTGTGGTGGTCTTTTTGGTTAGGCCGTCTTCGACCGTCTCGGTGGTGCTGACTGTGGGCGTGGACGAGTCGGGGTTGGGTCGTTGATTGTTATTGTTGTTGTTGTTGTTGTTGCTATTTATTGTTGTAGGATTGCTACTGCGCTGGCCCTCGGCGATGGACTTGAAGAAGTTGGAGAGGGACCGCTCCGACTGGTGAAACGCGGACTCGACAGCCGAGTACAGGTCGTTCTCCGTTTCTGGTTCGACTTTGGCTTTCTTCTCCGTAGCTCGGTCCTGCCGCTGCTGCTGTCCCTCCTCCGTCTTGCCCCGATCATGACCATCCCCCTTCCCGAACTTCTCCAAAGCCTTCACCTCATCCTCCAACACCCTCCCCAACATCCTCACCACCCCCCCAATCCCATCAAACAACGACGCCCCCTTCTCATTCGCAAAATCCCGCCACGCATCCACCTCCCTCCTCACCCCCTTCTTCGCATCCTCCGTCCACGCCTCAGCCTCCCTCTCGGCCTCCCGGCGCGCCTCCTCTACTACCCGCCGTCCAGCACCCACCAGCTCCTCCCACGCCTGCTCGGCCTCGCGCTCCTCGCGCTCCTGCCGCTCCTGCTGCTGCACCCGGTATTGCTGCTCCGTCCGCCGGCGCTCGGCCCACTCGGCAGCCGTCCGCGGTGAAGCATACCCCAGGCCAGGGTCGTACACGGGGAAGAGGACTTCGGTCAGGCCGTGGGACTGCATGCGGTTGAGCCAGGCGGCTTCGCGGAGTTCTTGGCGGGTGAGCCATGGGTTGTTGTGGATGCCGCTGTGATGGGAGAGGTCCCAGATACCACTACCACCACTACCAAATACTCCAAACGCGCCGAACCCATCTACGGTCCTATCCCTCTTGGAAGAGGGTATCTCCCTCAACCCCAGCCCCGACTCAACCCTCATCAAATCTTCAAACGCCTCCAACCAGCCCTCCCCATCTACAACCTTCTGATCATCACCATCCTCACCCTCCCATCCAACCCGTCCTCGTCCACGTCCACCCGTTGACCGTCCCCGAAATCCAGGCCCAGGCAACGTCCCATCCCGCTCCAGCACCAACGGCGAGTAGGCCGACCGCGTGAGAAACAAGTGCCAGCCTAGTCTCGCTTCGGCGGGGGTACCGGCGCGCAGGACGTCCAGACGGGACTCGAGATGGGTTTGGGCTGGGGTTAGGGTCGGTGTAGAGATGGATGTGGGTGTGGGTTTATCCATGTTTGACGAGGAAAGGTTGGGTGTGGATGAGATGTTTGTGGGTGTGGTGTTAGAAGAAGGAAAAGAAGAAGGATTCTCCGGACGAGAACCCGGAACGGCGGAAGAGGGCTCGCGGCGGGCCGTGGCCAGCAGGGTGGTTAGGCCGGAATGGATGTTGGCGTCGACGTGGTGCCGGAAGCGGATGAAGGGGTTGGTGGTATCACTGTTGCTGATGCTGCTGCTGTTGTTGGATCCACGATCGTCGCTGTCGCTGTCGTTATTATTTCCGCTAGTACTATGACCGTCACCGCGCATGGCGTGAAATCCTCCCAATATTTGCACACTTTTGGCCAATTTGCCGTGTTTAGGAAAATCCAAACGAGAACCGAGTTTCGCGTAGGTAATGAGAAATGCACCTCCTCGTGTCTTGTTCGTTCGTGGTTCACCTTTGTGTCACGATCCGTTTCCCGCTTCTGCTGTGGCTCAATTTCGCAATGGGATGGATGGAACACGGGGCAGTCCATCCGGCCGCGATTGGCGATGACGAATGCAAGGGCATGGAGCTGGAGCTCCAGGTCAATGCGCTCAGGCCAGGCCAGGCAAAAAAAAAAAGAGAACAACTTCGCTGGTGGCGGCGATTACGCCTACAAGCTCAGGTACTCAAGTACTGTACTCCGGTACGTACCCCCCTAAAAAAAAATCAGCATGGAAGGTACCTCCAGCGCTGGTGCCCGCCCGGAAGTGATGGCGAGATCGAGACGCTTCCAGTGCAAATAGGCCTTGGCGCGTTCCAGCGGCCCCCTCAGGGCCTTGGCCCGCTGTGGAGCCAGCTCACATTTTTGACCACGGGGCGAGGCCCCCTGGAGCCCGCGAGGGCCCCTTGGCAAGCTTGGCCCCGCATGGTGCGAAAGCAGGCCGTTCTGGAAGCCGCGGTCAGGAGCGGTATTCAACTACCGGGTCCTTGGTCTTGCCCTGTTGAGCCGTGTCGATGATATCCATTCCGTAATAGAGTGTCACGAGGACGCCATGGTGCCCCAGCGGTGCCCCCCTTGGGGCCCCGCAATTTCCGGTTTTTTTTTTATGGAGAGGGTTCATTGTTTGGGAAGATGTTGTCAGACGTGTTGGAGAGAGTGTTCAGAAGGATACATAAGTTGAACGGTTGTCGTGGAGAAATAAGGGGGGCTGTTTGGGTGGATTGGCATTATCTTTTTGTCTTCAACCTTTTCTTGTTGTTAAATGTGTATGGATTTCTCTGTACATACATACTTCACTTACAACCTGATATTCCATTGATAACACCCTTATCATGGCGGCCACGCTTACTTTACAGACGCCTGTAGTGGGCCCAGCAGCGCCAAGCGACCCAGCCAGCCGCACTTACACCGGCGCTCTTATCAACAACAACACCACCAAAGCCGCCGAAATCCTCAACATCACCTCCTACCGCCGCGCAGACCGCGAACTCCCCGTCGCCTCCATCCACCCCCGCCAACACGACGCAGTACGAGCCACCATCTTCCGGCCCCTAACAACCCCATCATGCAACAACAACACCACCGCAGACTTCGACTTCGACCTCGGCGCCCTCGGCCACCTCCCCTTTGAGCTAATCGCCATGGTCTGCCGCGAGCTAGACGTCGCCTCGGCCCTGCGCTTCAGCCACGTCAACCGCACCGCCCGCGAGGTCCTCACCTCGGTGCGCGAGCTCCGCCACGTCGGCGCCCACGCCCTCGATGCCCTCTGCGTGCTCCTTCGCACGGGGCTTGCCGTGCATGTCCCTGTGCTCGATGTTTATGCCGCGCTGACGACGCGGGACTGCTCGCTGTGCGGGGCTGCATTTGGCGGGTTTTTGTTTGCGCCGACCGCTACGCGGTGCTGTTTGACGTGTGTTGCGTCGTCGCCGGCTACGCGCGTGGCGCACCTAAGCCGGGTTGGGGAAGCAGCGGGGATGTCGGCCGCGAGTCTTGATGATGCGGGCCGGTTACCGGTGTTGCATAGCAAGAAGCGGATTGTGGCTGTCCAGCACGCGCTGGCGCTGTTGGAGGGGCAGGGCAAGGACGCGGAGGAGGCGGAGGAGGTTGTCAGCCGGTGGCCGGACTCGTTGACGCTGCGGTTCCAAGCAGCGACTACGTTGCCGTACCTGGAGCGGACGGCAAGGGGAGAGGGCGCGGCCGAGGCGGGCGTGTCGTGTAAGGGGTGCCAGGTGGCGTTTGAGGCGGATTTCTCGGACGACCACCTGGAGTTGCGGGATCGGTCCTACTCCCGCGCGGAGTTTTTGGCGGAACACTTTGAGACGTGTGAGGCCGCGCAGAAGTTGTGGCGTGCCAGTCAGGAGGGGACGGCGCCCGTGCCGGAGCCGGCGTGGATGGGCTTGGGCCGGACGTTTACGGCGCCGTGTGCGCGCCGGCGTCCGTCTACGAGTTCATTATCGTCGGCGTCATCGTCGGACTATTAAGTTTTGGCCACCCGGAAGGCAAGCACAGTTACTTCTGTGGGGCCTGGTAATAATGTTTTGTTTTGTTTGTTTTTCTTGGAATTGGAACGGCGAAAAGGGGCAAAAACAGGGACCACAAAAAAAGCCATCGGAGTGTGGCAATGAGGCATGAAAAAGTTTTAATTTTTTACTTTCTTTCTTTCTTTCAAACTTATTTCTATGGCAGCGAAATGGCATAGCAGGACACAGGAAGGACAATGGGCAATGGCATGGCGATGGATTGGCCCGGTTGGGCCTTCCATCTGGGCGTTGAAATTAATGGCACTTTCCGCATTGGGCCTTTTCCCAATGGGCGGACTTTCCCCAGGAAAACTCTTCTCCTCAGCTGACGGCTGGATCGTGATTCTCTTCCTCGTACCTAGTACCTTGTAATTCCTTAAGCAGGCTGGAAAACCCAGCAATTGCGCAATTGAATCTCGCACGATGCTGTGTGTCACGATTTCTGTGTTTGGCAACCCGAGTGAGAACCTTTACGTCACGGCAGCTCATCGGACAGGCGCAGCGCTGGCGGTTACCAACTTGCTGGGCTTGGCGGCATGGCGTCAGCATAGGGACTGATTGGTCGTGGGTCTCGTTTGACTAACAGGCTCCACCTGGCTACAACGGCGAAGCTGCAGCGCTGCAAGAGTCAAGCTGCACTTGGCTTGGCGCTTGCCGCACTGGGTTGGACAGACAAGACGTTACTTCCTGACGCCGGTACAAGCCGCTGAGTTGAGTCTGGATCAGATTCCGTGGCTGAAAGTCGCGAGTCAAAGCTTTTTTTTTTTTTTTTTTTTTTAGCTCCTTGATCCTTTTTCTCAAACTCACACAAAACACAAAACACTGGTTTGTTTTTAGCCAGGCTGTTAGGCTTATCAAAACATGTTTCGCCCAAGCCTGCCGTCGGGCCGCGACTGGTCCGAGCTTGCTGGCCCAAATACCTACCTATCCAGTCAAGCCACTCAGTGTCTTTGCAGCTGATCGGGTGGGAGGCAGCTCAATCCGAAGCATTGCGTAGGGACCTGACTTCGTACTTCGCATTTCGTAATCAAGGCCCAGTTCGGAGAGCGGCACAAGACACAACCACCAACAACACCACGCGAGGACTCGCGTGCTCGACTGTTTGCGCCCTGGATTGAGTGACTGAAATTATTTACGCACGCTGTCGCTTGACTTTATTTTCTCCTTATCGCCCAGATTCAAACTGTTTTGTAATATCTGTATGTAGATTGATCGCAAATTCCGTCACGAACAACTGCCCGAGGGCGGCTTGGCGGGCAGGGGTGCCCACTTTCGATGCAGAAGACCGAAACACCGACAAAAGAAAAGATCAAGGCCGATCTCAACATAACACACAGCCCGGGAAACGCACGATAAGACCGCGCCTCGCGGAAAACTCAACACCGACGCCGATGACCTGCTACCACGATCCATCGCGACACCGGCGCGCCTGTTTTTCTTTGCGGGTGCCGACGACAAGTACGAGGACGACAATCATCGCTAGTTTCGGGTGAAATCGACCGACCCCCCAACATACAAAGCAGAGAACGGTAGAAAGCCACGCGCCCGCCCCCTAACCGGGGCCGACGAGGGAGGGACACGGATTTGGATTTGGAACGGGACGACGAAAACACAGAGCGGGCGGCCATGGATAATATCCCGCCCGCTCCGCGATTGTCCCCGGCCTCCTGGCTCGGCGGGAACAACGACGGCGACGGCAATGGGGACGAGGGAGACGAACTGCAGAACTGGTCCAGTCTGATTGGTATTGTCACAGCCATCTGCGGCAACGTGCTCATCGCGCTGGCGCTGAACGTCCAGCGCTATGCACATACCCGTCTGCATCGTAAGAAAGCATGGGCGAGGGCGCGTGCGCGGCTAGCGTTACGGGGGAGACACCAAAATGGGGATGGATCTGGGAGTAGGAATGGGAATGGGAATGGGGCCGGGCCGTACGGTGCTGGGTCGAATGGGTACGGGAGCGGGGGAGGAAATGGTACGGTTGGGCGGTACAGTGATGATACCGACGATAGCGACGGCAGTATTCGTGGATCGTCCGAGACCGATCCTTTAGCCCGGTCGCCCCGCGCGGGCAGCTACGACGGATATCGCGACGAGGACGAGGACGAGGACGACGACGACGACGATGAGAATCACGACGATAGCCATGACGGTATAAACGGGCACGGGAACAGCAAAGACAAGCCCAAGGTCGCGTCAACGTACCTCCAGGACCCGTACTGGTGGCTGGGCCAGGTGCTGATCACGGTCGGCGAGATGGGCAACTTCCTGGCGTACGGGTTTGCGCCGGCGTCGATCGTCAGTCCGCTCGGGGTGGTGGCGCTGGTGTCGAACTGCGTGATCGCCCCGATCTTCTTCAAGGAACGGTTCCGGCCGCGCGACTTCTGGGGGGTGATTATTGCCATTGGCGGGGCCGTGACGGTCGTGCTGAGCGCCAAGACGGAGGAGACCAAGCTGGGGCCGCACGAGGTGTGGGGGGCTATCACGACGATGGAGTTTGAGATTTACTTGGGGGTCAGCTGTGGGTTGATTGTGTTGTTGCTGTGGCTCAGCCCGCGGTATGGTAACCGGACGATCTTGATTGATCTGGGGTTGGTGGGCTTATTCGGTATGTGCCAGGAGTGAGAGAAAAGAGGAGAAAAAGAAGGGGAAAAGAGGAAAGAGAAGAGTCCGTGATGCTAACTGTTACAGGCGGCTACACGGTCCTGTCGACCAAGGGCGTGTCCTCGATGCTGTCATCGACCCTATTCGGCGCCTTCACCACGCCTGTTACGTACGTGCTGGTGTTCATCCTGCTGTCGACGGCCATCCTGCAGGTGCGCTACGTCAACAAGGCGCTGCAGCGCTTCGACTCGACGCAGGTGATCCCCATCCAGTTCGTGCTGTTCACGCTGTCCGTCATCATCGGCAGCGCCGTGCTATACCGCGACTTCGAGCGCACCACCAAGGAGCAGGCGGCCAAGTTCGTCGGCGGCTGCCTGCTGACCTTCTTCGGCGTCTTCCTCATCACCAGCGGCCGGCCGCGGCACGACGACGGCGACGGCGACGAGCCCGCTCTGAGTGAGGTCGAGGGCATCGAGGAGACTATCGGTCTTGCCAACCAGGACCGCGCGCCCCCGCCGACCCCGCCACGCCGGCGCAATCCGCCCTCGCGCTCGGGGGGTTCGTCCCGGGCGTCGCGGGTCAGTTTCTCCGATACCGTCCACGAGCACGACGGGTATCCCACCCCGCGGTCTGCGCCTTCTGCGCCCCGTCGGCCCCTCAGCCACGGTCCCAACGATGACGACAACGATGACGACAACGATGACAACGAAAGCGAGTACCACGACGACCACGACCACCCTGACGCGCCCCTGCTATCCAACCCCTGGCAAGACACCCTTTCGACCCCGCCCTCGCGACCTTCCCCAGGCCTCCACACCTTCTCAGCCGACTCCCTCATCTCCGCCATCCACATCCCCTCAGCCGCCGGCGCAAGCACCACCACGCTATCCTACGCCTCACCCACCGACCACCACCTAGATTTGTCTACTGCAGCAGCAACGGCACCCACCACCACTAACCCACAACCGATCCCAACAGCCTCCAAAACCACCCCCGCCCTCCCAACCCTCTTCAACACCGCCGTCCTCACCCCACCTTCCCGTGTCTCCCTACCACTGTCCACACCAGGATCTATCCCCCATCACCACCAGCGCCCCGCCCACGATACCAGAGACGGCGCACGAGAAGGCAGAGACCGTCCCACCACCCCGCGCGCCCCAGCCAGCACCTCCCGTCTACCCCCATCTCATCTATACTCCCCTTCCCCCTTTTCAGGAACGGTCAGTGCTGTTGTCGGAGACACGTTACGAGCATTGGCGGGGGGTAATTTCCATTTTAGACACGGACACGATGGTGCTGATGAAAATGGGGGTTACCACGACGGGAGTCGAAGTGAAGGGGAGGAGGGGTACCGCGATACGGATGACGATGATACTGGGGTTGGTGATGGGAGGGAGAGGAGCGGAAGTGGGAGTGGGGGGTTGAGAGGGAGAGCGAGGAGTTTGAGTCAGACGTTGGGGTTGGCGGGGTTGTTTGGGGGGGAGTCGTCTTCTTCTGCTTCTGCTGCTGGTGCGGGTGCGGGTGGGAGTGCGGGTGGGAGTGTTGGGGGTATTAAAAATAAGAGTAAGAGGAAGGGTACAGGTACGGGGTCGAGGAGGGAAGGCGGCGGTGATGGGATGTTTGGGGGACCGTTGGTGCGGGCGAGGAGTGGGAGTGCTTCTGAGGAGGGGGGGTAAGGGAGTACGAGGGAGTGCGAGGGAGTGCGAGGGTCGTTGAGAGTATTTCTGTTTCTGTGTTATGTCCTGTTTTGGGTTTTGATTCCCCCTTTTTGATATCTCTCTTCGCGCTGTTCTTGAGCGACTGTGTCCTTTGAATGAGCGTTGTGTTATGCATACATACACACACCCCTAAGGGATCCCTGGGGTGTCAGTTACCTTACAGTTGTGTGGTTACTTACCGTTTCGCGGTTACGGATACCGTTTGGTGTTTCTGTTGGGTGTTTGGCGTTTTTCCTCCTGTCTTGTTTTCCTTTGTATTAGGGGGTTTTCTTTCCCCGCTTAATTTTCTATTTGTTTTGTTGTTGTGTTGGGTTTGTGTTGTTCACCCGCTCAGATCAGCGTAATTGATTGGCATTGCAGCTAGCGAGCAAGTTACCTTGTTTTTTTTCTTCTTCTCCGTTGCCAGCACGTTTATTGTCGCGTGGGGTTGTTTGTCTGGTGCTCTGGCCACATACACTTTGACATGACCCGGACAACAGGATGCAGGAATAGGAATAGGAAACAGCATTGAATAACTTGACTTGACTTGACTTAACCCATTTTGCATCAGATGGCGTTTATGGGTTGGGTTTTCCTCCGTCCTCGTTCATGGGCGTCCGTGTTTCTTTCTCTCTTACCCACTTCTCAGTTCAGTTCTCAGTCTCAGTTCCCAGTTCTCATCCGTTGCTTCGTACGCTATTTTTGTCATCATGGAAACAAGCAGGCGACTACTACATAGGCGGGCGGCTGGTATGGCATGCATGTGTGTTTGTTCTAGATAGTATTTCGAGATACCATCCATCTCATCTATCTGTCAACCGAATAATCATGTCGAGGTTTTGGGTCCTATTTTGCGTTCCGTGAGTGTGGTTACGGTATGCTATTTGCCGAACGTGGGTTATGTTTTGTTTAGGTAACCCTGAATTTGTTGACTTGGACATGCAACAATAAGCGGTGGAATATCTGTGAGCGTTCAATCCAATGCACCGCCCCATCAAGAACCCTCCCCCTCCAAAACCCCCAACCCATACACAACCCCAGCCAGCACCCCATTCACCACCAAATGCTGCCCCAAACTCCACGCCACACTATACAACAACTTAGGCGAAAACACAGTCCACACAAACAAATGTGTCCTCAGTGCCGTGCACGCCGCCATGACAGCCACCACGCTCCCAGCTACAAATACCGTCAGCGTCGCGATGTGGCTCTGCCAGACGCTTCCTGGAGCAGCAAAAGCAGCAGTAGCAGTAGCAGTAGCAGTAGCACTGCGCCTGCGCCTGCTCTCCAAAGTCAAAAACCACACCGCGCCCGCCAAAGCCCACCACACCGCCCCGGCCCAATTACCCACAAACGTCAGTAACCCCACAGCAGCCGGCTGGTACCGCGCTACACCGTTGTATGCGCTGGACAGGTCGACGGACGCGATGGAGTTGGTGCCGCCCGCTGCGAAGAAGGCGGTGTGTTGGAGGAGGAGGGCGGTGGTGGTTAGGTCTGTGGGGGAGAGAGTAGAAGAAGGAAGGGGGGAGGAACGGGAAGAGAAGGGGTGGATCCAGAGGAGGAGGAGGTTGTGTTGGAGGTTGAAGAGGAGGAAGAGGGGGATGTTTTGCGGGCGGGATTGGGTTAGCGCGAGGAGGGTGTAGATTGTTAGGAGGGTTGATGCGCCTGGAGGTTGGTTGGTTAGTGCGGGGTTCGGGAGTTTGTCAGAAGAGAGAAAGGGAGAAAGAAAGAGAGAGAGGCATACCGGACTGTCCGACCGAAATACGCCGGCGGAGAAGCATAAACACAACCACCACACCCGCCAACAAACCCAACCCCATAAACACCGCACGAGCCCGCGAAATCAGCGAGGCGTCCTGCGTGAAATTGACCTGCAAGAACCACCGCGCCACATCGGTCACCAGCTCCGGGGCGTCTTCCAGCGTGAAGGCTACTTTGAACGTAAACGCCGCGAGCACCAGTCCCGTGGCGATCGTGTAGTTGAGCCAGATGGGCAATCCACTGAGTCCAAAGATCAGGCTTTGGTGCACCCAGAGGTAGCTGGCGCCGACGAGACACCACAGCAAGCCGGGGTTGGTATTGAGGTAGGTCTTGACGAAGTCGGGTCCGCCAGCGAATTTCTGGCCGGTCTGGTTCCAGCTGCGGATGAGTCGGGTGAGGGTGAGTAGGGCCGTCGTTGCAAGGGTCTGGACTAAGGCGGATGTGTGGCCCCTGGAAAAGAGTAAGTATCTCGGATTATTGAAACGGGGAAATCACAAAGAACGTACCGCTGAAAATCCCGGACGCCGATGTATGCGAACCAGGCTGTGGTTGTCCAGTACCAAAAGTGGTGCTCCTCCTCGACGTAGCTGCTCGCAAACATCATCACCGCGTAGGTTAGAACAATGCCGGTCAAGGGGACAAAAGAGGTGACCGTGTCAGGGGTAGACCATGCCACAGCGAGGACAGCAGCAATCAAGGCAGCCACAGCGGCAGCTTGTCCCAGGTAAAGCCGTGGCATGTCGTAGTTGCTGGCCATGCTGCTGAGGACGCTCTGCGCGTGACGAAGCCACTGTGGAAGGTTAGACTTTTTGTTTATGACCTCTGGGCATATGAGGGCCGGGTTACCTTGACGATAGCGAGTTCTAACTCGGCATTCCCCGCCGCGTTCGCACCTTGTCCATAGCGCTCGGCCAAGTCCTTCCAGCCTCGTGCTAGTTCCTGATAGTCGGACAATGACCCAGCGACGGCCTCATCCACCTCTGTTTCGAAAATCTGCGGCCCAAACGCAGCCGCAACAATATCTCGGATCTGACGGGCGTTGCGCATGAGAAGCCCAATTTGGTCTCGTTCTATGTCCACGTTAATACAAGCACCGCCCTCTCGCTCCCCCGCTCTCAGAAACTCTCTTACTGTTCGACCAAAAAGGCAGAAACTCAGGGATGAGTGCCCCGAGGTTATTCTTCGGCACCGGAAAGCCAAGCAGCGCAGCCAGTGTCGGGGCAAGGTCGGATTGTTCCACCGTGCTGTAGTACTGGAAGTCCCCGTCATCGTCGTGCGTGGGCGACTGCAGCTTGCTCTGTAGCTCTCTCAACTTAGGCGACACAAACACCAAGGCGGGCGAGGTCTCGCCTGGGGACGAGGCCCCATGGTTGCCGGCATCGTTCATCCCGTGGTCGCCGCAGAACACGAACAACGTGGACCGGAGGTGGTCGTGTGTGTTGATGGCGGTGTAAATCTGGCGGATGATGCCGTCCATCTCGCGCTGCTTGACGACCATGTGAGGACTGGAGGCGTCAGCGTACTGCTAAACAAGAAAACTACCCCATCTCAAGGGATCCAACCTCCTAGGTCCACCTTTGTGGCCGATATGATCCAACCCGAGGTAATGCAGCACCATGGTGTTCCAGTCGTCTCTCTTCAACTCCTCCGGGATATGCCGCGTAACGTTGTTGTCCACTTCGGTAAAATCCTGCCTCGATCAGCTTCCGTTGTTCTGTTTCCCTTTTTCCACCCAAGCTCCCCCACCCTCTCCAAACCAGGCCCGCTTACCGAAACAAAAAAGCTCGTCGTCCCCTCAGCACGATCAAACGTCCCCGGAAACAGCTTTAACCAGGTATCATCCCCGTACATAACCAGCTTCCCCGCGCTTTTGGCCTTCATCTGCGCTAGCCACGTATCTTGCGAGGCCAAGCTCGAGCTCTCGTCGCCTTCGTCCAAGTTGAGGACGACATCGAGGAAGGACGGGATCGACCCGGTTGTGATCGCCTTGAGTCGCGGCATTGTGACGGTGGGCGAGGTCGCATGCGCCGTGAATGGGAGAGCGGCGCCATCGCGGATGAGTCTAAGGGGGGTGGGGCGAGGTTGGGTCTCGTCAGTTTTTGCGCGCGGGCAGCTTGGGGAGAAGGGGGTTGGAGGGAGTCGGCCCTACGATTGTGTAAACTGGAAGCCGCTGTTTTCCGCATAGACAAAGTCACTATATTTTAAAAAGAACAAAACACCAAGTCAGCCTTTCATCACCACACCCACCAACCCATCAACCCCTCTCCTTCACCCGGACCCCCACGAACCTTCGCAAAGCGTCGATCACCATGAACACCAGCCTGTCGAACGGCGCCTCGGGGGGTTCGCCATATTCGGTCACAGAATCGAACGTCGCAAGACCGGGGAGCAGTGGTTTGTAAGGGAAGAAGCCGGTCGCAAACACATAGATGGCCGCGGGGATTAGGAGGTTGGCCGCAAGCAGCAGTGCGCAGCTCAGGGTCCCATGGCGACCGCGTCGCGCCGTCGTCATCTCGGGAGGAGAGAGGACTGAGTTGGAGAGATCGGAAATGGGCAAATATTTGGGAGAAAAAGGATCAATTATGCCCGGTGGCCATGGTAGATTGACAAACACAAAGATAGATCAAACTCGGGCAACTAGAACAACTAAATCATGGCCCTCGAGCTATGGGCTAGATATTCTTGCGAATATCTGAGACCCCCGAATGGGGACGTCTGACGACAAGGGATCTGAGCCAAGACATGAGGTGACAGGGGTATTCTTTCGCGCTGTCACGTGGGTCCCGTAAGTTCACTTGCAAGGCCCGTATTTTCGCCTCGGACCGTAACTATCATCCACAATGTTTCGGCCGGGTAGGTAGAGCTGGACTCTCAACCTGCTTTGGTTTGGATGTTGCGTAAATTTGACGGGATAATTCCAAAAAGCGACACGCCCCCATCCCTTTTTTCCTTGACCAACCCAATGTTTTGTGCTGCCAACTCCAAACTCCGCCCATGTAAACTTCACCATGAACCCAATCGTGTCCTCTCCCGCATGAGAAACAACAAGAGCATGCAAGAGCACGCCGATCCGGTGTTGGAAAACGTGCCTGTCCCGTCTGCTAGCCCCCCTTGCATGGTGATGCTCGCCCCCCCTTTCAACCCGGCTTCAACTCCCTGTAATTTGTCAAACACTGGACCCGGCAGAAAGTCCCACCGTTGAGGAGGGCACGGTAGTTGTTGACAGTAAGCATCTCCCTCCGTGATGTCGGTACTCTCAGTCGAACTCTCATTTCTTGTTCCGCCTCGGCGCCCTCGTCGGGAACACAATTGACGACTTCTTGCCTCTCCGCTTCTCCACCTTCTTCTTGCCCTTGCCTTTCGGCTTCCCAGTCGCCGGCTTGGCCCCCTCAACCTCCATAGCTGCTGTGGAACAGGTCAGTAACCCTTAACCGACTCATAAACACCCTGCCTGTTCAAAACTCACTGTCGTCTTTCGCCGCGGCCTCCTCCTTGGGCTCATCAACCGGCTCTGCTGAAGGGTTAGCCATTTACCCCCGTCTGTAAGGTAGCTTGAGTTAAAACCAACCCTCATTCATTTCGACATCCTTTTGCGGCTTGGGCTCGGCTGCGAGGGCCAGCAGCTTTGCAGAAAGGCGCTCGGCGCGCGCTGCTTCGACGGGCCCAAAGACATTTTTCTTGAGGCGTCGGTTGTTCGTCTTGATGACGCTGGATCGTGAGCTTTTCGCCATTTTTGGTGTATGTGATGATCGGGGTGAGATGACTGCAGAAATCCCTTGACCCGAATATAAGAGACACAAGATGTGTTTTTGTTCACTGTGAGAAAAAAACCGAGGTAGAATTCAGTGAGATGAAAAGTACGGATACAACTGTATGGCGGGCTGTCAAAAATTTCGGTCCAGGCCCGGCACGCTCCAAAGCTCCAGGTATCGATACTCCTGCAATCAAGTGGGGCATTCTCAAAGCCACCAACAATTCGGCTGAAATTCACCAAGCCTTGCTCATTTCTGCCAAGCACAAAGTACCTGATACCTGCCCCACATATCACACCCCTGTAACATTGGAAGGAGGTTCAGGCGCGGCTCCGGGCTCTTCCCAGGCAGTCCATTTTCTGCCATACAACACCGCCCATTTGTGTCGACGACAACCTTGAGCGATGAGCAAATCGTCGACGCTGTGAAGGGGAAAAATTAGGCCCCAACGCGCCCGTGTCGACGCCAGAGCATTTATTAGCCCATTGCACGACTTATTACGATTTGTAACACACCTTACCTGCGTATACGTAGACTCCGAAACTCACTCGCTGCACGAGGGGGCGCCGCGTCCGCCCTGCTGTGTCCGCGGCGGCGGCACCTGCACTCGGGTTGCTTGAGCGCCCTTCGGCATCGGCCGCGCCGCGCCTTCCTGCTAGGTTTCCGGTCTCTTGATTTTGGCCTTGCGAGGCAGTCTTGTACCTACCCACGGGCCTGTCTGGGTCTCGGGGGTGAGATTATAATGGACGACAAGTCGGTCGAGGTCCAAATCCTCATTCGAACAATCCAGATTCCGTCCATCTCAAAGACAAGCCTCCAGGCCATCTGCTCCGTGAATGGCATCTCCAGATCAGGGAACAAAAGCGATTTGCAAAGGCGCATCATTCAACGTGAGTCACAACATATCAACTATTTTAGATTCCTTTTTCTTTGGCACATGAGCACGCGGGACTTTGATCGCAACGTATTTCCGAGCCCATTCCCCAACCCCTTCTTCCTTCAACGATTCCTCCTCCCCTCCTCTTTCCCCAAGACTGCTTCTAGTTTCCGCCCGCCCTTCTCCGCCGCTGCATTGCCGATTCGGTAACTTTGGCCCAACCCGACTCTTAGCGCTCGCCAGCTGTCCGCGTGTCTGCACTTCCGGCACTGACGCGTGGGCTCGAACATGTTCTGTCGTTGCGCCATCACTAACACTCCTACTTCAGAAATCAACAATTGTGGCGTCACCCACGACTGGGAGCGGCTCCATGAAATCCGCGAGAGCATTGTGAAGCAGGCGCCGGCCGTGTCAACGCTACTTTCCTCCTCCCTTCCCCAACCGCAGGCTCACGCGCAATCCCAGCCGGGATCGTCGTCTTCATCGCACGCCGCCCAACCAAACACCGCCCAGTCCCAGCAAGCGCCACCATCACAACCGCCGCACGCATCTTATTACGAGTCTGCGAAATCGCGGGCGACTCCCAGCTATGCCATGAGCTCGTATAGTCAATCTAGCCATGCGCCTGTTGGCGGGCAACGCGCTCACAACCCCCCCGCACCTACGTATGCATCAGTCACCGCGGCCGGGCAACCCAGTCGGCCACGGCCGAACCCAAACCTCCGCCCGCCGACCATTTCTTACCGGCCCAGTCCATTCTATGAGTTGAAGTACCAAGTCGGCGAGGTCAAAACTCTCGAGGGTATGTTAGGAAAATGATTTAAGCATCCACCGGGCTTACCGGGAGAGGCCCTAGTAAAATCGGGTTTTGCGGCTAACATGCGACCAGTAATGGCTGCGCACCGTAACTCGGAGCGCATCTCCCTCAAGGTCCAGGACCATCCGGCGCTTCAGCTTTGCATAGCGGATAAGGCGATGCGTATTATGATTCTATGTACCGCCGGCAATGTCGGGGTCCAAGACATCGCATTTCCACACCAGTGCGAGCTCAAAGTGAACGGTGGGGATGTAAAGGCGAACCTGCGGGGCCTGAAGAACAAACCCGGGTCTACTAGACCGGTTGACGTCACGGACTCGCTGCGCCTGCGGCCGCCCACCTACTCGAATACCGTCGAGATCACCTACGCCTTGACGCAGAAGGTAGGCTCGCAGTCGTATCGGAGCTCGCAGGTAATGGACCGGGGATGACTATGGAGAAGGTTTGCTAATTAAACGGTTTGGCGCAGAAATTCTACTTTGCGCTCGTCGTCTGCAAGGCGGTGCCCATCCCGACCTTGATATCGCGAATCCAAAAAAAGATTCGCAAGGAATCGGTCGTGGCCGAAAGTGGGTGTTGACTGGCCGCTTGGCCACATACTGTCGCACGAGTAAATCCGCTAACTAGACTATTCCTCAGTCACGAAGAAGGCGAACGACCCAGATATCGTCGCCACGTCGCAGGTTCTGAGCCTCAAGTGCCCACTTTCCTACATGAGGCTCAAGCAACCATGTCGAGGAGTCAGCTGCAACCACATCCAATGCTTTGACGCGACCTCTTACCTGCAGCTGCAAGAACAAGGGCCTCAATGGCTGTGTCCCATCTGCAACAAACCCACGCCCTTTGAGCAGCTGGCTATTGACGAGTGAGTGGTCTGCGAGAGCCATGAAGTCGATAAAACTTAGTCTGACGTGGAATAGGTATGCGCAACAAATCCTCGATCATACGAACGAGTCCATTGAGCAGGTTACCATCGAGCCAAGCGGCCGGTGGGCTATCCCAGGCGCCAAGAAGGAGGCGACCCCAGCCAACGAAGCGAGCTACGTAGACGACGACGATATCGTGGTTACCAAGTCATCCGTATGGGGCGCCGCGAGCTCTGCGCCTGGTGCCGCGCCGGCACCGCACCTAGCCACGCCGACAAGTGTCGCATCCCGGGACACCTCGGCCGCGCCCCGATCTTCGAACAAGCGTCCGGCCCCTGAGGTTATCGACCTCACACTGTCGGACGATGACGAACCGGCGCGGCCGGCGAAACGCCCCAATTTGGGTCCTGGGATCTCGGGCGCTAGACCTTCCTTTTAGAAGCGGGGAAGCTTATTATTTCCGAATCACTCGCGGAAATGAAGGCGGTTTGGTCTGCTTTCGGGGCCGGGAAGCGCGGCCTGATGATATGGTCTCGGGTTTATGGCCACGTTTGTGGCCATGTCATCTTTCTGGTCCTTGGAACTAGTGGCGGAAAGAGGGCAGGGTTAAATTGGGCGTTGAGGGAGAGAAGGACATCCTATATTGTAATTGCACTATTAGCTGGACGGCGTTTGGGGCGTTTGCGGGTAAGAGGGACGAGCGTAAAGGAGAGGAGCGCGTTTGCTTGCGCCCTTGGGGATTTCCAAGGATGGGCCTAGATAGGTATCATAGTCTCCGGGCCTGATCTACCGTTTTGGTGATAACTTTCCTGGCTCAGTAGCCAAAATCCGTCGTGGCTTTCTTTTTTTTCTCTAGTGCAGGAATAGGCGGAACGAAATTGAGCCGTATACATTTATTTACCTTTGGGTGCCTGACGGGAGAGAGAGGGAGAGTTGCGTTTGCTGGAGGGATCTGTGAGATCGATGTTGGTTAAGAGCATTTCGGGTAGATGCATAGCGGCGCATGCTTGGCGGAGCTTGGAGCTCTCCCACTTCGTCACATTTCCGGAATTAGACTGACTTCCTCAACCAGCAACGACAAGCTTTCAAAGTAAATCCCACCACTACCGCGCCGCACCGACTAAATAGGCGTTCCCGGCCAGAAATTCCGTCGAATTCTCCCAACTCGACCCGAATAAGCAGCCATAGCGCAGCCTCTCGCAACGACATCCGCTGTTCCTTTCTGCCCCGCCCGCAGTTCGTACGTCGACACAACGAGCTGGCCTTTGCGCACCGTCAAACCGCGAAGTTTCCTTCAAGTCCGAACCGTGATCTATAACAACACACAACAAACAAAGGAACCCGCCTGCACAGCCCTACCGAGCCCGATCACCCAACTACCGGCTCAACCCACCCAACGCACCGAGATCCACAACAACACACGCCCATCCCATCGCTAAAGCGAACCTCCAACAACCCCCCAATCCCAACACCACCCAAAACCCCCAACCCATAAACAAAACAACCCCCCCTTAAAAAAAAAACCAAAAAAATGTCCTTCGAAGCCGTAATGCCCCCCTACAACGCCTCCGACCCAACCGCCCGCTTCCTCTCCTCCTCCTGCTTCGACTTCCTCCTCATCGAGCTTGTGCCCATGGCTTATCGGGTGGCTAACGATTTGGAGGCGGCTGCGTTGGCGAGGGAACGGGCTGGGTTTTCTGGGGACGGAGATGGGGATGGGGACGAAAGTGAGGAGAGCGAGAGTGGTAGTGGGAGTAGTGAGGAGGGTGATGAAGAGAGTGATAAGGCGAGGGGGGGGATAGGGTCGGAGACGAGGGGGGCTTCTGGGTTGGGGTCGGGGGATGTGGCGGATGATCGGGAGGAGAGGGAGGCGGCGCTTTGTCGGTTGGAGGCGATTGGGTATCGGGTTGGGCAAGGGCTTGTTGAGAGGTAAGTTCTGTGGTTTAGGTTGGGGGATGATGGGTTGGACGCTTTGTGTTGCGTTTTTCTTGTTTCTTGCTATTCCCGCTATGGAAGGAAAAGAGGGCTAACTGGGACTTGTACCACAGGTTCTCCCGCGAGAGGCCACGGTTCAATGATACTCTGGACGTGATCAAGTTCATATGTAAGGACCTATGGACACTGGTCTTCCGGAAACAGGTGGATAACCTCAAAACCAACCACAGAGTAAGCACTTTCCCCCTCCCGTTCTTCGGTCACGTCCCCCACCGGCGCAGCGCTTCGGCATCAAGGCCGCACTGTCGACCTCCTTCCTTCCCTCACCACCTACCGTCCGGTGGTATACATAGAAGGTCCACGGCCCTCCTGCCACCGAGCCCCCCAGAATACCCTCAACTTGTCAAGTGGCATAGTTGGCTGGGGGGCCGACAATGCGGCGGCCTCACCCCTCGACAACCGACCGAGAGGCTGCCGGTTCAATCCGGAGAAAAACCCATCGGGGGTTTTCGTAACCAAAGCACCCTCCTTCAGCCGGTGAAGGAGGTCGGCTGGTGATCTTTTTGGTTTTTGGCGATCCTTGCACGCGCCCTCTCCGTTTCTTCTTTCTGTTATCCGATAACCGTCCCTCTTCTTTCGGTAGCTAAACTCAATCCAAATAGGGAGTCTATGTCCTCACAGACAACGCCTTCCGCCCCTTCTCACGCATGAGCGCGCAATCAAGTAGCCAAGCAGTCATTGGCGCCCAGCCGGTAATTCTTCCTCCTTCGCCCCTGCAAAAAACAGCCAGCCAGCCTCCAGAAATCAGGAGATCTCTAACTTAAAACCACTCATACAGTTCCTCCGTCTCCCCTGCGGTATCGTCCGCGGCGCGCTGGCCGGGCTCGGCATCTCGGCGACCGTCCAAGCCGAGACGACGGAGTTACCGAGCGCCATTTTCCAGATCAAGACGGTGTCGGCTAAGACGTGAGCTCGGTATGAAGAGGATGTGGAACGTGATGGTTGTGTGTGTTATGATACCCAGGGATGCGGTGTAATGTCTGATGCGGTGCGAGAATAAAGTTGTCTTCATGCGGCTTTTACAATCTTGCTGCCCCCCTTTACGGAGGGGAGAGGGGGACTTCCACGGCGGGAGAGCAGGACAACGGCAGAGACCATGGCCTTGTGGTCAACGGCTTGGTGGCGACGGGGACGACATGACGAAGACGACGAGGCGATACGCAGAGGCGAGGCGCCCGGGACGATCGATCAAACCCAAGCCAACCTATTGCCCTTGGGAGAGGATATATAGACTTGCGTACGGCAAATCATAGCTGGCCAGTGGTCCGTCAGTAAGGGCTGTAGGAATATCTCGCGCACAAGACTAAGTAACCGGCCTCGAGCATTTGGGCGCATGTGAGCCAGGGCCTTTAGGTTGGTGTGAGAGACATAAAAGAACTATAGATGTAAGACCAACGTCCAAAGCACACTTATTTCCCGATTTCGGATCCTCGGGTTCGTGTGAAGAACTCTGGTTTGACACTCAGTTTGTCTCATGCAACTTCCCATAGAATCCGCTCACACCCTCTTGATGATAATCACTCACTCTCACATCATCACCTATCACAACAAGAGTGGCTAGGTCAACATGTATTCTTTCTCATCCATCCCTATTTCCCGCACCACAACTTCCAAACCCTCAAACAACTGCATGCATCTTCATCGTTTTCTCAACTTTTTCCAACATCCACTATTTCGTATTTCCCATCCCCATCCCAAACAAGTAATACCTAAAATACCCCAACCAACCAACCGCTTAAATACTTTCCCGCGCCCGCCCCCTCATCAGCAAACCACCCATTTGCTAATAGCCTCTTCCTTCCCCCGCAATGCACCCTTTACCCCTTTCATCCACGTGGGGGTTCCTTTGCCCGCCAAATAAGCCTTTCAAAACACTTGCTAGATGCAGGATTTATTGTAGCGAAGCGAGAACGGGGTTAAACAAACGTGCATTGCATTGGCGAAGGAGGGGGAACAAATTCAGGGATTTCTTTTGGTATTTTTTTTAGTCTTGGGGAAGATCTATTACTGGACGACGATACCCCGATATCGGCTCACCTGTAGTGAGACAGGCAGAACTTCTTGACTTAATTGTCAAATCACAACCTAGGAAAAGGAAGAAAGGATTGCAAGTTAGCCACTGGACATTTGAAGCGGACAATTGGATAGATAATATAGGGATCAAAAAAGGGTTGACATAAAAGAGGCAATTCTGTCTATTTTGCTCTACCGGCCATAGAAAGGGCCGGGACTAAGCTGGTAGGCCACCGCAGATATTCCTCAACAAAAGAGACAAGGAAAAGAAAGAGGGGAAGACACATAGCATATAGCCTCATTTATCATCGTCGTCGATCAAATCAACAAAGGAAATGGGGGTGTGGTCAGGGGGCCGTCCTGCCATCCCACTACCTGGGAAAAGTAAGGAAATCAAAGAAAAGGGGGGCGGGTTCACTTTTGGGGAGGGTTGTGGGCAAACTGGACACCCTTCTCGATGTTGCCCTTCAGGCCAGCCACCGCAGCCTTGAGCAGCTCCTTCTCCTTGTCGGTGATGTCGCCGAGGATGTCGACCGCCTTCTCGGCACCGTTGGGCTAGAGAGGGTTCATGTGTTAGTTTGCGTTTCTTTTATAGTATATCGGAGGAATTGAGAAATGAGAACATACGCCGAGCTCGATGGGGACGGAGAAGAAATCGACACCGGTCTTCTTGGCAATCTCCTCGCCGCCCGGAACACCAGGGAGGTAGACGTAGCTGGGCTCGACGAGGCCCTTGGCGCCAGCAGCGGCCTTGAGAAGCTTCTCGGCAAACCTAAAGGGGAAAATTAGCGTTTAGGACTAGGGGAGCTTCGGGATTTCTCGTAGTGGGAGCGTACCGGTAACCGGCGTAGGCCATAGAGAGAGTGGCCGAGCCGAGGCCATCCTTAGCCTTGACAACCTCGTCACCGCCAAACTGGACACGGTTGACGAGCGCATCGTACTTGTCATCGGGGATCGTGACCGAGGGAGCGACCTTGCTGAAAAGGGGGACGATGGTCTCGCCGGAGTGACCACCAATGACGGGGACGGTCAGCTCGTAGGGGTTGCTCTTGCCGGCGATCTCGGCAACGAAGGTCTCGGCGCGGACAATGTCGAGGGTGGTGACACCAAAGAGGCGCTGGGGGTTGAAGACACCCTTGGCCTTGAGAACCTCGGCCGAGATGGGGACGGTCGAGTTGACGGGGTTGGAGATGACCAGGATGAAAGCCTTGGGGGCGACCTCGGCAGCCACCTCGATCAGGCCCTTGACAATGCCAGCGTTGATGTTGAACAGGTCGTCACGGGTCATGCCGGGCTTGCCTAGATAAGCGGTACGGTCAGTCACCAGACTCTTTACCGTGGGAGCAGCTTCGACCATCGATATCAGCACGTACGGGGAATGCCAGCCGGGATGACGATGATGTCGGCATCCTTGAAGGCCTTCTTGGCGCCCTCGTCGGCGGGGAGGTAGCCGGTGGTTTTCTATCAACCAGCGTCAGCAATCGTCGGCAGCTCGAAGTGACGACCCATTCGTCCCCAGGAACTTGAGGACTTACGGCGCTGGACGAGATGTGGGACAGGTCAGCCGCAACACCGGGGGTGTTGACGACATCGTAGAGAGCAAGCTCGGAGACGAGCGGAGAGAGCTTCAGGAGCAGCGACAACGGCTAGATCAAGGGAACAACAGTTAGCATAACCCGCCGGTTGGCGCAACCAAGGGGTAAGAAAACGAACCTGTCCAATTCCGCCCGAGGCACCGGCAACAACTGCGCATCTTGTTAATTTCCAAGCATCCTAAATCGCGCACACAAACCCGAGCTCAGGACAGCTTCTTACCGGCCTTGACCATCTTGACTGTGGTATGAAGGTGAAGAGTTCGGAAGGTGAAGCGGGGTATAAAAGGTCAGCTATTCACGAGGAAGTAGACCCGAGTGTTAGCACTTAGATCGAGTGAAAGTGGAATTGAACATCCAGGGAATTTGAGGGGATCCTGGGTAATTTACCTGGAGGAGGATGGCACAGCAGCAAAAAAAAGGCACTGGGAGAATCGAGGAGGACACAATGTTGCGATCGCGAGCTAGTCTGAGGAGCTTGGCAGGTTAAGTACGAAACGCCCCGAGGTTGGCGGGGTCGCGGGGCAGCCGGGCTGCTACTCGGCTGCAGGCGCACTCCCCCACCGCCGCGCCTTCAGGCCTGAGCCCCTGCCCCGCGTTCCGTCTTCGCCTGCTGAGACGGTGTTGTGCATGGCGGGGTCTGGATCAATTGCATTGCTGTCCCCTCCGTCCTCGGACACCTAGGTAGGTAAGGTACCACGTAAAGGAGCCGGCTATTCGGCGCTTTGTAATGTTACTAGTGAAGTGTTTCATTGCCTCTTTCCCACGTCTTATTTTTGTTTTCCCTTTCCCTCCATCTTCTTTGACTGATTGATTATTTGGATGTTCGTCCGCGAAGGAATCCATCCACATGCAGTTTCCCGTGCGCTCCAACTTCCGAGGCCCGGTTCTCGGTTTGACAAAATCGGGCGAGACCGGGATGCCGCCATGTCTCGACCCGAAGCCTGTCCACCAAGCACCCTTGCGGACATGAATGACATGAATGTATTCAAGTAGACTTCCCGAGGTCCCTTTCTCCCCATTACCTCTTTTTACATTACTACAGCACATAGTACGTGCCTAACTCAGGACACGGCGTCACGTAAGTGGGTTCTCGGTTTGTCGAAATACGGTGGCAAGGTAAACAGGTAAGGCTTGGCATCAGGGCGGTTTGTGCGCCCATCATATATGTATTGTCCCGACACAACCATTCGCGCTGCAAAGACTCCGCTTCTGGGTGGTTGATTTGTTTGGATATCAATCAGTCAAAACGCCGTTTTCCCGAATGCGAGTAATCGTTTTGAGCAATCCGTCCTGTCCTAATTTGCCCGGCGTTCCCAATTCCGTCCGTCATGCTCTCTCCCTGGCGCGAAGCGTGCGGGCCCGAATACAGAGCACTTCCCGTTTCCCTAACCCAATCCTTCTACCCATCGCCCTTAGACTACTACTACCCCAGCTTACTGCTTAGCGGCAGCAGCCTTCTTGGCAGCGTTGCCACGGAGCTTCCGCTCGGGGTCGGCCTTCGCGGGCCGCTGGGCGCGGCGGAGGGCGCTCGCGCGGGAGACGGCCACGGAGCGGAGGTCGGCACGGTAGCCGTTCTTGGCGGCCTGGTTGGCAACGTTGCGGTAGGTCCTATTCAAGATGGAAGGGTCACGTCAGAATTGTTTTCCCCTGTCGTCGAACCCGGGAGTTATTGGGAGGCACTAACTTGCGGCCGGTCTTGTTGCCGCCGTAGGTGACGGTGTGCAGACCCGAAGCAGGCTTGTTGGCCGAAGCGGGCTTCTTGCTGATCACCTGAACGCCACCCTTCTCGTTGGCGGAGATGCCGATAGCCTATTCCCTTCGTATTAGATTTCTGTTTCCTCCTTGTTCCGCGCTGCCTCGAAACCCCGCCCGTAAGTAATATCCAGATTATCGTACCTTGTCATTGACGAACCCGGCGTACTGTCCACTGTGTTAGCCCACCCATTCATTTGATTCCCAAAAATTCGAGTTTTCGAGTCGTACCTTGCGCGAGTGCACGTTCTTCAGGTTCAGGGGGTCCCGCGAGAACTGAGCAGTCCTCGTCTTGACGAGGTAGGAGTTCTGGAGGCCTGCAAAACTCTAAGTCAGAAATTCCGTGCGCAAGGGTCCCAGATCCGCCGATCAAAGGATAACGTACGGGAAACCTCCCAGATAAGGTCAGCGGAGACGTTGGACATTTTGGCGGTATGGACGTTGAACAGGGCGATACGTTCGGAATCAAGGCGTCTGGAGTTTTCGTGATATCGAATTTCAGACCCAAATGCTGGATTTTTGGTGCGGCGAGTGTGTGCTCGCGTAAATTGCCGTTTTGGGGCTAGCTTAGTCAATCAAACAGAGCCAGATGGAGGTAATTACGCTAATCCGGTTTCGTTTTAGCCGTCGAACAACTTAACTCTACTTCTGGCCCGTGCGTCGTCTCGTGTTCCATATTCGTCAGTTGTCCATTACCTATGAAAGCTGACGGCGGCCTCTTTGGCGACACTCTCGACACATCTTCGGGCCTCCTGAATGTTTCGCGCTCAACAAACCCAGGCTCACCTCTTGAGCCTGAACAATGTTCTTCAAACCCGCATAGCGCGACCTACCTTCCCTTCATTTGAACCTCCTTTTCCTTAAACTTTTATTACTTTCCCCGCGCCCGGCGCATCTCAACCACAACTGATTGCCGCTGACGAATCCTCCCTTGCGAGCTTGCGCCCCAACCCATTCCCCCGCGGCGCCGAATCGTAAACAAGTCGCTTCGCCTAAACCAGAATTACGGCGCCGTCGATATCGAGACCCTAACAACCCCGATCTCCTTTCTCCGACCTATCCGAAAACAACCACACGGCCAACATCGCCACTCTCCTCCCCTAACAATCACCAAAAACACCCGACACAATGGGCTACCTCCTCTACAGCCTCAGTTTCCTCGTCCTCGTAACCGGCACCCTCCTCTTCCTCACCCGCGCCCGCTGGATCCCAGCCTTCCAAGACGCATTCCACAGCCTAACCCAGCACCTCCCGGGCGGCGAATACCTCTACTCGCGACTAGCGCCAGGCTCCTTCGAGGACGACATCGAAGCCGGCCTGTCGTCGTCCACGTTCGATTTGACGGGCAATGTCGAGGGCGGGGATGGCCGGGCGGGACTGGACGATGCGGCGAAGAGGGAGGTGTTGCGGATTATGAAAAAGAGGCGGCTTAAGTTTGATGAGGCAAGGCGGGTGTATATGGAGCAGCGGTTTCAGGAGAATGGGATTGGTGCGGATGGGAGACCGAGGGACCCGAAGTTTGTCAGCTTTTCGTGATGGTGGGTGTGGTTGGTAGGGTAGGGTGGTCGTTGTCGGATTTTGTTTTTAGGGTTGGCCAGTTTTATTGCGGGTGGCTGTTTTTGGTTCCTTGAATTTTTCCTTTCGGTGTGACTTGAATCCACCCAGTCTGTCAGTCGTTACTATTTTCCTTGCTCTCCGTTTGTGCGCGCGTCGAATCATTTCCTATGTGCGTTTTCCTCTGTCTCTGCGTGGGTCGGCAAGGCGTCGAAGGAATCTCGGGAGGACGAGGTAACATTGTCTCACAAGGGAAGGTAACAACTCAGACACTGTGGGACAGGGGGCCCAACGACTGTGTATTGTTAGTTGCGGGAACTCGAAGTTAAGTAAGTAAGAAGCAAAGGATCAAAAGATCAAAATATCTAACCAGCAAAAGCTCAGCGGGCTGCCGCCCGGTTACGAAACCCTGTTTTACCCACACTGTAAGTCGCCAGCTTACCTACTAGTGTGGCAAGTTTACTTGAGAGTAGCAAGCCAAAATCCCTACTCGTTAACCTGCCTTTGCCATGAATCAAACCCTTGACCTCGACGGTCAAGCGAACAAACCCATCGCTCAAGGCAGGCCCTTTCAAGGACCACCGCTGGTGACCGCTAGGCCAGACAACGGTGTGTAATTGTTGGGAAGGTACGCGTTGGACCGTATACATATACCCTCGTCCTCTTGGTCTCTTGCCCGTAAAACAGAGTCCACTCTGCTTTTCTGCCCCGAGACAGATTTTACCCTGATCTTCACAAAGTCTTAAGTGCTTTGTTGGAGTGCTCAACGCCAAGAAATAATATGCCGACAGAACATGGTGACAGCCCGCACGGAATAAAAAGGTTTCGAGGTGGATTCTCCCCCAATTATTCCCACTCCAGGGCGCGGTTCCCTAGCCTAAACACTGGCCTTATTTTGGCTCCTCGGACTCGACCGAGTGTTCGTGCGTCCACCGTTTCAACCCTTCAAAGCTTCGGCACTGTCGATTTCCTTCGGCACCGACAAGAGGTCGAGAGCCCTCTCCGCCCAACTCATCTGCGGCCCCTTTGGGGGTGGGAATGAGGACGTCATCGCTGTGGCACATCAAAGCCTCTCGGAGCTGTTCGACACAGTAATCTGAGGCGGTTGTCAGAGGTCGGGCGGTCCATATCAGAAGCTCAAGCTCACTTACCAATCTCAGTATCACCTTTCATTCGTCCGCTCGCATGGGCTTCTCGCCGCAGCAGGTCAAGACAACGCAGCTGGTAGAACGCTTCGACACCAGCTGTGTATCCCCACACCTCGGTCGTAGGATCTTTGCTCTTTTCCCCTAGATGAGCTGTGCCTAAGACAGAAGCTTCATCTTCGGTCACGAACACGCGGTTCGCTTTCCTCCCCATTAGCAGTTGCTATACCCCACGAGAGATTATTGAGGGCCATACCATGAGTGAGCTCATCCCATGCCGCATCTACCTCACTACCATACCCGACATACGGTGATTCCTGCCAAGACTGGCCTAAACCAGCCGCCCTCGTCTCCAATCCAATTGGTAAGGATGCCAGTGCCGTATCGAGTGGGGATGAGCCGTTGGCATGATCAGCCAGTTTCATGCAGAAGTAAAGGAGGATGAGGGGGATGCATGTGGCTAGAAGGTACATAATAATGAGAATTCCGCAGTCCCGCGCAGTCGATGTCCATCTTGATCTGTGTCGATCGGTGTCACGTCTTGGAGGCACTAGCTTCCAGTGGCCTTGGTATTGAGACTTGTCCATAGTCTCCTCAATCTCCATTAGTGCCATAAGGGGACGAGATAGAAGCAGTATCAACAAAAAGACTGGCGGTTTGGGTTCTAGGAAACATTCGAAACTACGAGCAACGAAGACTATTTTTTAATAAGACTACGAGCATAGATATATGGCCTTGACGTCAGCTTGAGAGAGGGCATGAGCTGGAGATTCACATATTCGGAGCATCGCTCCGGCCTTGGACACAGTTCGAGGCCGCGTGCTCAACGGGATGGTTTAGAGCAGTTAGGCAACGTCGTTGTAACGAGTCAAGCTCGCATCATTCAACTGATATGCCACCTGTTTCGCGCTTCAAATGATTTCAGATCGCCGATGTCCGTTCACCCAGCTATGTCTCTCTCTAGATATCCCACCTGCGAATACGATGGGAAGGAGGAAGCCGATATCTTAAATATCTCCCAGTTTATTCTCTCGGAACAAAACTCCGAAAGGTGGGACGTTTCATGTTCCCGATCAAGTTTAGCCCTTTCCTTTCCCCCAGCCGGATGAAACATCCCGGATCAAAAGGGGATGACATCAACACAATCAATCCACGTCACTTTTGGCGGCGCCGAGTTTGCCCGCCTCGGCATGCAACGTCTGTCGGAATGAGGACTGTGGCGCGAGAGGTGCGGATAATGGGTGGCTAGTAAGCAATATGCACTTTTGGTTTAACTAGCGTCCGATTCGAGCCAAGTTCGCGAGCCCGCTAACTTCTCTGCCGCTGTGGTGTACTGTAAGCACCCTCACTGTGGCCAAAACAGTGGCAGACCAAGTCCCTGGATGCCCTACTTTTCTATAAAAGTGAAAAGGGACGGAGAAGAATATATCAAAAAACCGAAGGGAGACAGAACAAAATAAAATCAACCAATCCGGAGTTTAAAACAAGATTTTAAACAGCAATACTGGGATCATATGGATACCAGGCTTCTAGGTAGCGATTCTACTTATAATTGACAAAATCCATTAAGATTTGAGAATGTTGACGTTTGGACTTAAGCTCCATATCTGTTTTAGTTTGTCGCTTTTTTTTTGGTCATAGCAAGGCACCCACAGCACTGTCCATCGCATCATCGAGAAAACCCTCCACTTTTCCTTTCCCTTTTCGTCACGAGCGGTCGCGGTCCAAGGGCCGACGAAAGCCCCATGCGCGCATCGGGCCGGGCAGCAGGCTTGCCGAACCGGCTGGGCCTCCGGAGATAACTGGGCTTGTTGGCTGGCCTCTGGGATCGAGCGAGCAGTGTCCCGCAGATCGGGAAGAGATCCCGACGCAAAAGAGGTTGGGGGCCGTGCCGAATTGAACGTCACGAATACACTACATATGTCGCTCTGAGCAGTCCAACTCCGTATTTAACTATTGTTTTCTGTCGTCTTTACTTGTAGGTTGTTTTCGTTGTAGCGGATCTGCTTTTCTTGATGGTTACACTACACTGGCCCACATTATCTGCGGTTCCCTCAGTCACCATGTTGATACCGTCGTTTCCTCGTCCATTTTTTGTTGTACTATGTTACTGACTGTTTCTTGCTGTCCTTCCCAAAGCTGACGACGCTGCTGATATATGTCTCGGTTTTTATCTCCTCTTTCCTCATCTCATTTTCCAATCCCGACAGGAAACGCGGAGCGTCGATCCGCATCCCCGCAAGCAATCCACAACGACCAAATGAGGATGCGACTGCATTCCCGTTGGTTGTGGTGCGAACGGCCAAGTCACGAACTCCCGAGGGGCGCTCGGGCGCAAGCGGGAGCGGTGAGTCGTCCGGGTCCCATTCAGACCCCTCGAAACCTGGCGTGGCGCGCGCACAGGCAGGGCAAGCAAGGGCCGTCCCCACGGATATTTTTACTTGGTGGTGGCAAATGCAATCCCCGCCCGCTTCTGCAGAGCACACAGACTTCAAGTCCACCACGTGTTGTTTGGGCCACCCGGACCGTCGTCGATGTGAGGGCCAACGGTCGTGAAGAAGAAGGCTGCAGCCGGACCAACAAAAATTGTTTTTACATCGTCTGACATTTGTTGGAACTTTTGCGTCGTAGCTTAACTCGCTTAACATCATCCCACCTTCTCGGCTGTGCCACTTGCCTGCTCATCAGCTTGAGGGAAACAAACCCTCCGCCGATCCATGAGTTGACGCAGCGGGTTGATGGGTCCGTGTGCCAAAGGTGTGGGTTGCGCCGCCCGCAGCGTGGTAAGATAGGCACGACAGGGTCTGACGCTGTCACGATTTGTTCGTGTCAGACCCTCTCACCCTCTCAAACGCAACACCACGGTCGTTTTGTCGGGGCAAGCCACACTTCCACATTCGCACCCCATTACCCTGCCGCAAGGGGGTTGTGTCGTGGAAGGGCCATGATCGTTGGTGTACCAAATCGCTGCCCAGCGGAGATGCGGGAGCACAACCTGGAAACCTGCAGGTGAGACGAATGGGGAAATACCCTCTAACCCCACTCGCCCACACACCCTCTTTTCTTCAACCTGGTGTGGTTCACGCCCAGGGTGTTGGCTCAGGATACCGTGAGGAATAACGCAACGACGAAATCTGAGCCGATGCGGGGATCCGCGAGGCTGTTGTTGACTTCTTATGATGTATCCCTAAGTTTGTTCCATTTCCCGGTCTGGCTGACTGAGCCGGACGAACCCCACCGGCATTTCTCTCAAGCCCGTTTCGAGAACCAGCCCTCGACAAGGCGCGGCGTGTCGGTTTGACGAGCCGGATAATTCCCCGTGGCTGCAAGGCACCTTGCAGCGCGTCAGAGCGTGGGGTCCCGGGCGAGGGCCGTTTTCTCTTTTTCCAATTTGCTGTGGGAAAGGCCGGCTGAATAACACTACGTGTAATTGTCAAAGGGGGGAATCAACCGAAAAAATGCTCGTTACCCCAGCCTGGAGCCCTTTGGAACTCGTGGGTAAGGGGAGTTTGGGGAAAAGGGGGACCGCCAGGCGCAGTTCTTCGCTTTTTGGTCACAAGGTCAGCAAGCGAAGCAAGCAAATCTGCCACGGCAACTGCCTAGGTGCACGCGGACCGACGAGACTCGGGGTTACGCAGTAGTGTATGTGGTGTAGGTCGATTCCGTTTGCTTTCGGCACTGTCCTAGTACATGATAAACGCCATGAGAATCGACTCAATATCCATCTCCGCATTTTGTTGGATGCCTTAGCTCTTCAGGCGTCATGGCGTTTGCCTTGGTGGACCGGCGGGAAAAATAGGAAACAAAAAAGCAAGGTCTTCTCTCCATGGGCCGTGATCCATTCGGAGGAACAGGACACAAAGCATGATGGAACGTGAGCGAAGGCCGGGAGCACAGCGGGTGCGCAAAGCGTAGAGGCGTGCAGTTTTCGGGCCACTCCGTTGCTCTGGGGCTTCTGCAGGTCACTGCACACGCCCCCCCTGGCTCCACTCCCCCACTCTCCCCTTCCATCTCACTTTTCCCGCTTTCCAGAACGGCGAGAACAGCGACGGGAGAGACCCACTGGGGTATCCGCTTTCCTGTTATGCACACACCTGCGAGGTCCCCACCTGAGCGCGACACTCGAACCCTGACCCTTGCCCTGGCACCTGGGAAGCTCCGCGCGCTCGCGAGCTTGGTCTCTTGTGGGCGTGCTCAGCGTGTGAAGGGTGTGGGTTGTGTGGGTTTTCCTTTTGAGTTGCTTGGATGCTTGGGTGCCACCCGCCGCCCGTCGGGCAAGGTACCATTTTTTGGCTTGCGATTGATTTGGCCGGGTTGCCTTGCGCTTTTCCCCCAAAGTCCATCAGCCGCTTTCTTCCCTTCCCTTCGCTCCTGCGCCCCCCTCTCCCTTCGACTCCGCTCTGGGGTCCCCGTCCCTTTTTCTTCCTCGCTCCGACACACACTTTGTTCATCGAAACAACACGCGATCCGTCATCATCGTCATCGCGACCAGTCCACCCGACCACCGCAACGGCCCGGAACGACCGCGCAGCCATTGCAGCGTGCATCTGCCGCGCCCTGAGCCGTTTCATCACGAACGTGCATACGGCCCACGCCAAGCTCGCTCCAATTTGTCTGTCTGGATTCGCCCGTGTTTTTGCGCGCGCACACGCGGGGACACTGCACCTTTCGGCCACCGGTTGATGGGGAAAATTTTCCACTGTGCATCATCATCATCATCATCGCCAACCGTCCGAGCGGCCTTCGCGCACAGATCCATTTATTGTCCCATTGAAACCTCCAACTGTCCGTCCTTCGGACATCGCCAATTGCCGGCTTCTGACCTCACCTCGCACTCTCCGACTTTTGCGAAGAGCGTCTCGACTCGGATCCAATAATCCAACGAGTCGACGACGACCATGTCCATGTATCCGGGCCATCGAGGCATGGGGGGTGTCCCCCCTGCCAACAGCGGCGCCAGCCGTCTGAACGAGCTTCTCGACCAAATCCGCGCCGAGTTCGAGTCCCACATTCGGCAAACGGAGACTTATGAGCATCAAAGTAAGCCTCCGTCGCGTTTGAAGAGAAGGGAGGAGGAGGGTTCTTTTGAGAGCGCCCGCCAGGTTTCGGTTTACACGTTTCTGGCTTGATACTGCGTTGTCTCGCTTGTGATTAGACCTATGCGCTAACATTTTCCGATCAGTCCAGGGCCAGGTCCAGGAGATGCAGATGATCCGGGAGAAGGTTTATCAGATGGAACAGGCTCAGATGGGCTTGAAGCAAAAGTGAGTGACCCCGTATTGATCTTGAAAAATGATCCTACCGACTTGTGGGTCCCGGCCGCTCTAACATGTGTTTGTTTGTTGGTTTGTAGATACGAAGAGGAGGTCGCCATTTTGCGCCGCCAGCTGGAGAGCCGTGGAGGCCCCGGCCCCATGAACCCTCCTCCTCAGCATGTCGCCCCTCCTCAGCCGCCGCCGCAGATCGGCAACCCTAACGGCAACACCGTCATCGGTGCCATCCTCTCGGGCCAAGTCACACAGGGAGGCCTGGCTCCCCCTCCGCATCCTCAGCAACAGGAGCAGCAGCCGCCCCCGCATATGCCCCCAGCCCAGCTTCAGGGTCCTCCCCCACCGCCGCCTCCGCCTCCGTCGCAGCAGCCTCCGTTCCAGCAACAGTATCCGCAAGGGCCTGCGCCGGGCGGATTCCCTGCCCAGCCTCCGCAGACTACAGCCTCGCCCGGTCCGGGTAAGCGGGCCATTGGCCGCCCCCCGGCAGCCGGCCCTGCCACGCCCCAGATCAACACTCCCGTGCCGTATAACGGACCGGGTCAGTCGCCTCAGGTCCCGACCCACCCCACGCCCGACCATGCGCGGATGACCCAGCACCCTCCTCCTCCTCCCCCCTCTCACAGCAATGCGCTCAGCGAGCTCGATCCTGAGCGTCTCCCGAACCACATTAAGAAGGTCCGGGAGGACTGGTGGGCCATTTTCAACCAGTCGGTGCCGCGCGTCCTCGATGTCGACCTCGTTCACACTCTCAAGCACGAGAGCGTCGTCTGCTGTGTGCGCTTCAGCCATGACGGCAAGTACGTTGCGACGGGCTGCAACCGGTCCGCCCAGATCTACGACGTCAGCACCGGCGAGAAGATCTGCGTCCTCCAGGATGAGAACATTGATATGAATGCCGACTTGTACATCAGGAGCGTTTGCTTCAGCCCGGATGGCAAGTACCTGGCTACTGGCGCCGAGGACAAGTTGATCAGGGTAAGTTTTTTGTTTTCTTTTGTAACCGTATTTGAGGCCCCGCCCTGTGTCTAACATTGTGTCTTCTACTCTAGGTCTGGGATATTGCTGCCAGGCAAATCCGAACCACTTTCGCCGGCCACGACCAAGACATCTACTCGCTCGACTTTGCCCGTGATGGCCGCACCATCGCATCTGGAAGTGGTGACAGGACCGTGAGGATCTGGGATTTGGAAACAGGCAACTGCAACCTGACGCTCACCATCGAGGACGGCGTCACCACGGTTGCCATCTCCCCCGATACCAAGCTTGTGGCTGCCGGGTCTCTGGATAAGAGTGTGCGGGTTTGGGACGTCAAGATGGGCTACCTCCTCGAGCGCCTCGAGGGCCCTGACGGACACAAGGACAGCGTTTATAGTGTGGCGTTCTCGCCCAACGCCCGCGAGCTCGTCAGCGGCAGCTTGGACAAGACCATCAAGATGTGGGAGCTCACCACGTCGCGCCAAATCGGCCACGGCCAGCAGCCCCCGCTCAAGGGCGGCCGTTGCATCAAGACCTTTGAGGGTCACCGGGTACGTTTATCACTTGTCCACTTCCTTACCCTGCTCACCTCGTAAGACCCCGACCTACTAACGCTTGATACCCAAAATCTAGGATTTCGTGCTCAGTGTTGCGCTCACCCCCGATTCGGAATGGGTTCTCTCCGGCTCCAAGGACCGCGGCGTGCAGTTCTGGGATCCCCGCACGGGTCACACCCAGCTCATGCTGCAGGGCCACAAGAACTCGGTCATCTCCGTCGCCCCCAGCCCCGTGCCCACCCCGAACGGCGGCTACTTCGCCACCGGCTCGGGCGATTCCTGCGCCCGTATCTGGTCGTACACGCGTCTTGACAGGAGGCAGTAGGGTAGCCATGTGCTGTCGAATTCGTCGTCGTCTGGAACGCTGTCGTCCTTGTCGACGATGAGGTCGTCGGAAGGAGATGTTCAGTCGTCGCATTCTAGCGCTGATACCAGTACCGACTCTCAGGTCATAAGTGGCAAGAAGGCGACACCGTAGTTTAAGCTGACGCAGCTGGGAGAAAAAGAAGGGAAGTTAGATAGAGCAGATTGGGAAAGGGGGGAGAAAGAAGCAGGAACTAGCTAAGAGAGGGATGACAAACAAGTGATACGCGTCACTTTTTTTCGGGGCTATGATGGAGGAGGAGGAGCTGGAGGAGCTGGGGGGCGGTTTTTCTCACCGTCTGTCTGGGATGGAGGGGCGTCAGGAATGGCTTGGAGAAATATCTTGTAACCTTTGCTATTTTTTGCTTTGTGTGGTTGATGTTTTTTGTGTCTTTTTTTTGTGGTTTTAAGTGTTCTTTTATTGTCAATTTAATGTTTCTGGCACCCTTTTGCGAGTTGAGGCTGCTTGTGTAATTGTGTTTCTGTATGTGTTCAGGCCCCTGTACGTGTCCGTCGTTGTCATGTATTGATTTGTTTAGGCGGGGTTGATATGTACTTAGTACACGCTTAGGAAGATCTGATCCTTCCTGGGTCAATCGCATGTAGGAGATAGGATATAAAATGTCAGTGTGTCCCTTGTTCTATGTGTGGAATAAAGGGAGACGGAACTTTACTTGGAGGTCGGTTGGCGAGTATATCACGGATGATAGATTGTCGGAACGGTCTGTGAGAAGGCAGTCTGTTTTGTAAGGAATGTATTGTCGGAGGGGTGTTACGTAGCAAGGATATTTGCATTGATGGGCCCGGTGTGCCTTATGTAAGTAATCGTATCATGGTGACATACTACATGTATTATGTAACTTTAAAGCGATGAAGTTTTGAAACAAGGCGGGGTTTGAATAGTTCATTGTATCCTCCAGGAGACAGTGTA
Organism: Dichotomopilus funicola; assembly: GCF_033296635.1. Lineage (NCBI taxonomy): Eukaryota > Fungi > Ascomycota > Sordariomycetes > Sordariales > Chaetomiaceae > Dichotomopilus > Dichotomopilus funicola. Next base: position 379,772 of record NW_026944030.1, read on the forward strand.
GGGCCATTTCATGTCCAAGTAGGGGTGTGCCTGGGTATAGGTTGATTATTTGGGCAATTAATTATAATTACTGTCGGAAGCTATGATGGTATTTGTACGTGAGTAAGGGTAAGATAGCTTGATATCACAACCCCCGAAAGATATCATCAAACTCATCCCCCCTCTTCCGTTTCTTCTTTACCTTTTCCTTCTTCTCCTTCTTATCACTCTTCTTCTTGGTGTTCTCCTCGGCATCACCGCCGCTGCCGTCGTCGTCGAGTGAGCCAAAGATACCATCAAACTCATCGTTCCCTACCCTCGCTTTCGAGGAGGTTTTCTTTTTGGGGGGTGGCTCGGCCGGGGTTAATGTCATTGGAGGGGAGGGGTCTGGCGCTATGGAGGTGGTGTCGTCTGTCTTGTTCGTTCTCGTGCCTGTCCTTGTAACGGAGCCCGAGTCCAGGCCACCTTCCAGCTTTGGCCGTTTTTTCTTGGGTTTGGAAATCGGCTCAGATGTGCCGAAGATGTCGTCGAATTCATCACCTCCGCTCTTGATCTTTTTCTTTTTCTTCTTGAGCTGGGCTGGTTCGTCAGGGCCGGTGCTATACGCCTTGTTTTGCCGCTCCAGCCGAGACTCTGAGGTCAACTGCTTCTTAGACGAAACGGTGTGGGTGGGGATGGATATCGTCTGTGGCCGTGTTTCCGGGGAAAAGGGTTCCCGCTCCTCTGAATGGGGTAGAGGCGTGGAAGCCGATGTCTGGGGAAATGTGTCGTCCCCTTCAATGGACGCCATGACTTCCTCTCGGGAAACAGCCACGCCCATGACGTCGTCCGCCATCTCGGTGTCCTCGTTTGGAGCGGATGCTCCCAGGAGTTCATCCGGCCTCACTACTGCTTCTTGGCCGACGTCTCCGGCCGCGCCGTTGACTGGGGCCGGCGCGAACGGCGCAAGGGCCTGATCGATCTGGGCCAGTACACCCAGTAGCATCAGCCCGAGCTGGGCAAAGTTTTTGTCGGCGGCTAGTTGGGTGAAGGCGCTGTGTTTGTTAGCCTGCGTCGAGCGAGAGAGAGTGTGTGTATGAGAGAGAAGAGGACATAAACCCCAGAAAAAAAAATCCCAACTTACACAAACGCCCCCGGCCCCAACGACCACCTCAAAAACCCAGCCCTCCTTTCCACCTTCTCCAGCAACCCCCTCCCCCCCTCAGCCACACCCTTCCCCCTTCCTCTCCCTTTCCCACGAGTCATCTTCTTCTCACTATCGCCTCCCCCATCACCGATAAGCTCCTCCAACTCCCCCACCAGCTTCCGCACCCCACGCCGCAGCATATCAGCGCGCGCCCACCACCAGCCTGAGAGTCGATGCTGGTTCTTGTTGCGGTGGTGGGCGCGCTCGAGGAGGTGGAGGGCTGGGGTTAGGGTTGCGAGGGAGGTTTGCGCGGTGAGTGCTGGGTCGGCTTTTGAGGTTGGTGTGGTTGTTGTTGGTGTTGTTGCCGGGTCTGGGGTTGAGTTGGGGTGTGAGCTGGGGCGTTGTGTGATTTTTGTCGCCGTCATTGTGGTTGGGTCTGAGAACGGGGTTGTTGAATGAGAGAGCGGACGTGATGAACGTGATGGCCGTGAGGCCGGGGGAAATCCCGGCCGGCGGGACGCCATGGTCTTGTGAAGTGAGCATGTGAGGTGTTGAAGTTGATGAGTTGATGAGTTGATGCGAGTTTGTGTTGCAGGAAGCTCCAAAGCCCGTGTGGGCTTAGGTGGGTCCCTACAAGTCAACTAGGTAATTATTGCAGCGGCTCCTTGCCGTGGTCAAAACAAGCGGCAGACCAAGCCCTTGGACAACTTACTTTTCTACAAAAGTGAAAAAAGACCAAAAAGAATAAATTTAAAAACGTGAAAAAAGACCAAAAAGATTAAATCGATCAAAATCTGTTAAGATTTGATCGAATGTTAATGGATTGGACTTACTATGTCAGGTATCTGTTTTAGTCTCCCGCTTTTTTTTGGCTGCACCTGAGCGGGTCTTTGCTGGGTTTGGTCACACCCTCAACTGGACAACCACACTACCGGTATGATTACGATCTTAAAAATCGGGCATTACATTCGGCGTATATATCCAAGCACATATAGGTGAGTCCAACGGTGTTTCCAAAATACTTAGATATCTAAAGCTCTATACAATCAGGTTATAGTTTACCTGTTACCCTAGGCCTTTTTAACTGGACTCCTCGATGGCAGCTCGTCGATGGCCGAGCAGATTTTCTTAAAGTGTGTAGGCATCCATGTCTCGTAGACGTTCTTAGTAAAACGATATGATGTCCATTTGTCCCTTCCGTTGAGTGTAGTAAAGTCGAATTTGTGAATTGGATAGCGGTAATACTTGGATCACGTCCGGTAATCGTCGGGTAGTGACCATATATTCTTACAGAGCAATAATCGTGCGAGATAGAGAAAGCAAGGATCTGCTGGTGGACTTCGTCCTCGCGCTTCACGGCACGGAAAAGCTCAACGATAGCCCTTACTGCGAGTGTCAAACTGTGAGCGTTTTGGCGGTCCGCAATATCGAGCGCCGCGGCGCCGCACTTCACCTCGCATGTCAGGAACGGGAAATACATATAGTAGGTGGTCATAAAGAGGGACTGGTCTCCAGCAATGAAGTCGCCAAGGAATGGCGATAGTTTGGTGAGCTGCTCCTCGGTGAAGGCCTCTCGCCTGAAGCCAACGGAGTAGTCGGGTTGGGGACGAGGTTCAGTAAAGGGGATCGAGTTGTTCCACCCTTCATTAACACTCTCCGTCAGGATATATCAAGACTCTCTGCGCCAAACGTAGCAAGACTTTCGGCCGAAGGAACAATCAGCCGAGTGATATCTTGAATGACCCGTGCCTCATTTTTGTCGTGTATCTTCCGACATGTGGCTTTGAAGATGTCGTCGCGGAAGAGGGAGTGGCCGGGAACTGGCTGCATCGTCTCGAGAAGGGACCGGCAAAGAGCTTGGCTAGCACTGGCCAAGTCTAACAGGGACTCGATCATATAGCTCATATAGCTGCCTTTGACCTCGAGGAGGGTCTTATAGCGCTGGTCTCGATATGGAGCGCTCTTATCCTCCCGCGGCTTCTGATCGCTGGGCGCCGTGGATGTGGCAGAGTTTGATCGCTTACGCAGAAGTAGGCGCTCCATGGTGGGGTCCGTCTCTGAGATCTCCTCTGGCCAGCACTGTTCCTCTGGCCAGCGCCCTTCTGTCACCCAGACTCCAACCGGGTTAGTCGCGCATTCAGAGGTTCCGGTGACTGTCGGCGGGTCGGTTGCGCCGGGGCTAGGCCCGTGAACGGTTTCGACTGATCGCTTGCGCTTGAGACTTTGGTATTGGCACCTGGCTGCGGGTTGAAGGCGATCGCGCTTTTGAGGCGTGCTTTTGAGGCGCGCTTTCGCGTGACGGGGCTGCTGTTTGGCCTCGAGTGCGGGCCATGGTGACGAGAATGGAGGAGTGGGCGAGGGCCAAGTTATGGGCGCGGGGAAATTGAGGTGTGGAAAAGTGAAAAAAGACCAAAAAGAGTAAATTTGGGAAGATTTGATAGAATGTTAACGGTTCGGACTAAAGCTATCGGTTTTAGTCTGCCGCTTTTTTTGGCCACAGCCAGGTAGTGCCTTATCGGCATAAGGAAGCTTGATTTCAACCCGCACGTCCAAGTCGCACGTTCGCGGCACCTAAACGATCAAAGGTTTATGTGTACGCGGCTGGAACAATAGTAGATTACGGGCCGGGACTTGAAGCTATTGGGATGACTCGACGCAGGAAGAAAAGGAAGGGGATCTTCGCTAGTGCTTAACGCGCGGTGCCAGGGTTGAGAGGTTTCTTACATGGTAAGGTATGTAATTAAAGCTCAGCTCCCACACGGAATCCGTACCCGCAGATAGCATCGGCAACCACCTGCGCCTGGAAGTGTAAACAACTACACCTTTCTTTCCTCATCGCGTGCCCATTTGCCGTCCAGCGCACAGCGTCACGCGCAATGGCCGGTATACTGTTGAACGGGCGGCAACGCACGCTTAATTCAGCCGCTGACGACGAAGACGACTTTCTTCTCGCCATCCAGCATCAACGCGCTGCCGAGCGTTTTAGGGAGCAGATTCGCCTCGAGAGAGACTCGATCGTCGTGGTGGTGAGGCACCATCTACGCTTGCGCCGCGGTGACAGCTGTGCCGTTCTCCCGTCAGACTCATGGATTCAAGGTGGCTTCAACCTCTGTGTCCTCGTCGACGTTCGGTCCCGGGCCTCGTCCGAGTCTCGTCGCGTCGTCTTCCGCTGCCCGATGCCTCACAAGCTCGCCGAGCAACACCACCCCGGCACCATTGATGAGAAGGTTTCTTGCGAGGCGGCGGTTTACGCCTGGATGCAAGCTCACTGTACCGATATCCGTATCCCGTACCTCTATGCCTTTGGTTTTGCAGGTGGAAGCCAGGTTTGTGTTTCCCTATCTCCTTTAGGCGCTGCGTTTTGGCTCATGCCCTTCTCCCGGCCCAGTTTGCCCACATCAGTCAATGGCCATGGTATTTTCGCCTCTGGCATTCCCTTAAGAGACTCACATATCTTCTCCTTGGTTATGCCCTATTGTCAAACTACACGCGAGTCCCATGCACGCCGGCGGTGAACACTGCCTATATGCTCCTGGAGTACATTGGGCCTGAGACCGGCCAAATGCTCTCAGCGACCTGGGCACAACATCGCCACGACTCTAACCGCCGTGCGCGGCTGTTTCATGGCATCGCACGTACGATGCTTTCGCTGGCTCGTCTCCCGCAACCGCACATTGGGTCTTTCAAGTTCAACCAGAGTGACGGGACAATTACGCTCACAAACCGTCCGCTGATATCCACCATGATGATCTTTGAAAACAGCAGGACACCACGAAACATACAGCCTCGCCAACTCTACCAAAGCCCCGTCGCCTTCGCCTACGACATGCTCACCCTGCACGATAACTACTTCCTCCACTACGCCCACGCCATTCGCGATGATGAGGAAGCCCGCGAGCGCATTACCATCCGGACGCTACTCCGGACAGTCATGCACCACTTCATGATTCCGGAACGCCAGAACGGGCCATTCCTCCTACAACCTACCGATCTCCATCAGAGCAACATTTTTGTAGACGAGGAGTGGAACGTCACTTGTCTGATCGATCTCGAGTGGATTTGCTCGCTGCCAGCGGAAATGCTAGCCGTACCGTACTGGTTGACAAGTTGTAGTATCGACAACATCATCAACGATGAGTATAAGCAGTTTGACGAAGCGCGGCAGGCATTCTTGGCCGCAATGGAAGAGGAGATGATAACTATCCCTCCGGCACATGACATTCCGATTACACGGACGATGCTGAACACATGGGTTTCTAAGGCAGTGTGGTTCTGGGCTTGCATCAGGTCACTCAACGGCTGGCTCTTTCTCTTCGAGGATCATATTGCGCCCAAGTTCTGCGACAACAGAGATGTGATTTCGGATCTAAAGCAGACTTCAGCTTTCTGGAGGGAAGATATCGACACGATTGTGAAAGCTAAGGTCGAAGATGAGGAGCGGTATCAGGCAAAACTCCGCTCCCTCTTTTCTAGCTGAAGGCTCTCCAAAGATTCCGTTTAAGAACTAACAATTTCTAGAAGCCCTGTCGTAAACGGCTAAAAGAGTGATGTCCACAGTCCCAATAACCATACTCCTTCGCTAGGATCTAGAATAGAGATGAAAGGTGAGGACCATACGATGCTGTGTTGGACAGGCCGTTGAAATTGCGTCCATAGAGTTGCCTTGGATATGTGCCCCCTTCTATGAAGGGCCTCGTAAACGTGTTGTGAGCCCTGAATTGGAGACCCCGAATACCTGCTGTCACATTGTTTTCGGTCGGTCGATTAGATGCAGCGTGTAAGTGACGAAATATACTAAGGGTTAGGGTTAGAATGTATGAACACCAGCGCAAACCAGCTCGATTTCAACCCCTGAAAAAAACATATAATACAGAGGTATCATATCGCGATCCTAAACAACGTCAAAAAAGATGTATATACGCCCCCCCAATCACCAAATATATACCCCAGCATTTACCATTCATACAACCGCTCCCGCTTGCCTTGTGCTTTGCGCGCTCGCCTGCTAATCTGCTAATCCAGTATCACTCACGCCCGCGATAACCACGTCCAGAAGATAACCCACCTACCTCATAAACCCATTACCGCTCCTCCCTAGCAAACCCTAACCCCACAAACCTCCACCCCCTTCGTCTCAACATACGCCCGCCTCGCAAAATACCTCGCCGCCACATCCACCACAAAGTCCGCATCCGCCTGACTCCACACATCCAGCCCCATCTCCGCCAGCGCCTCACTGTCGATCCGGACCCAGGGGAATCGGCTCGTTTCGTCGCCGTTGCCGTCGTCCCCGCTGCTGCTGTCTCCGTTGCTGTGTCGACTCTGGGGTTGACTGCCGCGGGTACTGGTAGTATTAGTGCTGATACCGGTACTGGATCGACTGCCGAGTAATCGCGCGGTGTCGTCTTCGTCCTCGTCGTGGTGCCCGCGCCGACGGCCTCGTAGACCGCCACTGCTACTACCTTCCCCACCACGGGATGGTGGTCCATCTGTGTAATCGGAATAACCACCTCCACCTCCACTTCCGCCACCACCCAAAAGCCCGAGACCAAGCAGATCATCGTCATCTGAGGAATCGACAATATCCGCTAGGACGGTCATGATAGATGTCGTGAGACGGTGGAAATAAGCCACGACAGCCAACTCGATGCGGGCTTGTGCTTCGTCGTTGCGGCGGGTATGGTGGGGGTGAGAGTGGTGAGCATCGGTGTCGTTTTCGTCTTCTTCATCGTCGCCAGCTGGGCGGGCAGCTGCAAGAGAAGCAAGTGACGAGACCATGTCGCCTGAAGCAGGGGCAGCCGCGGCCGCGGTCAGACTTGGTTCACGCTGCCGGTTCGCGCGAAGATGGGGCGAACTGGCGGCCATGGAGGGTGAGAAGGGAGGCGCGAGGTCGGTGAGCAAGGAGGCGTCGTGGCTCTGCTCGTCGACTTCGTCGCTGTGACGCTTCTCCCCAGCGGAGGCCCACCACATGAAGCCGTTGTAGGCCAGAGCGGCCCAGGTGGTGGGTTCCACAATGGTATCGGTGTCGTCGTCGGAGCTTGTGGTTGGGAAGCCTGAAGGGCGGTCTCCGGTTGTGGCCGTTGCGGTCCCCGGGCGGGAAGAGCTGGCGGCTGCAGAAAGGCGGATGCTTGGGACAGGAGGAACTGGGGAGTCGCTCGCTTCGGAGGGCGGGCTGCGGACGGAGGCTAGTGGCGGCCGGGTAGAGGAGGGATTCGCGGTGGGAGGGGCCAGCCGGGCGAGACCGAGGGTTAGAGAGCGGAATCGGCGCAGATCGCGTTGGGTGGCTCGGACGGACACGCCTTTCGGACATTCTACCGTGGGCCAGACGCGCTGCGTGGCGTTGGACGAGTACGGCGGTGGCATGGTGATGAGCATATCCCAGAGGCCCTCTTTCATAGCGAGGATGCTGTCGGTGGTACACGCCACCCAGCCAGCAGCGCTGTCGTCGTCGTGAGGTTCATCGTCGCTGTCGTTGGAGCGCCGACTCCGCTTTGTTGGTGCTTGGTACTCTAGCAGAGAGGATAGGTCGTGGACGCCGATGCAAAAGAGCGGCCGCAGTCGCTGGCTTGGGGCCGCAGTGTCTATGACGTCGCATACTGAAAGGGGTATATTAGACAGAACGGAGATATCGTACACTACGAAAAAGCGTTAGCTCAAACCGGTACATGGACGTAGGGTTCTCCAGAGTTGTGCGCACCGAAATTGCAGACCTCATGCACCGGGGCATGGCAGGAAATCAGGATGCGCTTGCGCAACAGTGCGGCGCGCTGGATGGGGAAGATCAACGGCCCAAAGGTATCCAGCAGCGCGGTCAGGCTCCAGGCGGGGTGGAAAGGGGAAAGACGGTGGCCGGGCGGAATCAAGGCAGCGCCGTCTGAGGCGGAGCGGTTTCTAGCGTGTCCCTTGCCAGCTCCCGGACGGACAGCCTTGACGCCCAGTAGCGGTGATTCGGGCGGGATGTCCTTGAGCGGCTGCGGCGCCGTGGTCTCGCCGACGCCGTTCTCGTCCCAATACTCGTCCAGGAGCTGGGTCTGGTTCCGGTCGGCAGCTAGACGGGCAGCGATGGACTTGAGACCCTCGGCGTGGCGCCAGGCCCGACCAAGACGGCCCGCGCTGAGGGGCACTAGCACGCCGACGGCAATCATGCGGGCGTGGCGGGTCTCTTCCTCGTCGGTGGGGGTATTCACAAAGGCGCTCAGCCCGGCGTGGCCGCCATCGTGCACAAAGTAGATTAGGTCATCGGGCACGGTGTGGAGGCCGGACGGTAGGCTCTTGTACTCGACGGTGCCTTCGAGCTCGAGGCCCGGTACGGCCTGCTTCCATGTGATGGTGTAGCCGGCCTTGACATCGAAGTCGATTAGAAAAAGGGCAGAGATGGGCGGGAGGTCGGGAAGGGGGCTGGTCGGGTGCTGTGGTAGGTGGACCGAGAGCGGCGGCTGGCCGCGGCGGGATGCAGCAGCCATGGTGGCCGTGTTGGGGAGTATGTTTGTTTATTTTAGGTTGGGTCCCGAGGTATCGTCGAGGTATCGCTCCGCGGTCGTCTCTTCGTTTACGGTCTTGCCGTCTCTCCACAAAAGCGAGCTCGATTGGCGCTATTGCAGAGATCTAACCATCCTGACTTCGAGCTCCTCGGGTTCGTGACAATGCGAAGGGCACGGTCGATTCAAGGGAATATTGGACGTCAGTTGGAATCGAAACCAAGTCAGAACGAAATCGTCAACCGTTGATCGTCGATCGTCCAATCGTCGGGCGTGTCGTCGAGAAAGAGAAAGCGTTGCACCTCAGTCAATCATGGCCATTCCATCGATCGATAAATCCGAATTCGCTCAAGTCGTCGAGGACCGAGATGGAGCAAAGCGATCGCTCGGCTGTTCAGATTGCTCAAGACTGTGCGGAAGTTGCTGCGGTTGAAGTTGCAGTGCGGGAGTGTCGCGTTCTAGGGTCTGCTGCATGGGTGCATGGAAGTGGCCTGCTGTTCCAATCCCGCTGCTGAGCCGCCTTGGCACCTTGTGGTGCAGCGGGGTTGAACTTTCATTGTTGGCCATGACTTGCCTCAGGTCCACCAGCGATGCTGGGTGGCTATGCCGGTTTCATCCCGTCGCAGACCTCGGAACTGACTTTGTCGGCACGTCGGCTTCTCTTCCAAGAACAAGGAGGGAGCGTCTGAGGCCTAGCCGGGGGAAGGGGTTTGCGGGTAGCAGAGAATCTAAGGCTCTTGGTTGCTTGGACATTCAAAGCCGGAGGAGACTTAGTCGCTAAGTACCCGAGAGTTTATATCACATGTTTCAGGTATTGGAGTGTTGTGATGTAGAATGAGTTATGTATTTCTATAGCATTTAAAAAAAGTCAAGTTCTCAAAAGTTTGAAAATGTGAAAACCAGAAGTTGGTAATGTTGTCAGAAAGGCATTCGAAAGGAGGTGCGTAGCGGAGAGGGTATATAGACTCCTTCCTCGGGCACTGCTTTCAAGTTAGCCTTTACCAGAGGCCGTCTGGTCGAGTGGAATTGCGTTGCGCTCAATACAAATCAGCTAGCCAGAAATTTCGGGTGCGCATGCGTGGTATGTGCAAGCAAGAAATTTCGGAGGCACAAAGTTCGAACGGTTCGAATCCTAGGGTTGTACGCAGCTTCGCCTTTTGCACTTTTTTACCTTGGTCTGATGTTTCGAGGTTGACACGGGAAGGAAGGAAGGCGACGTACTGTGTAAATGGGGACCCACAAGGTCGGAAGGGACTGTGGCAATAACCGGTCTCTCACGTCCGTCTTAGAAACCAACCTCTTAGTAAATTGTCCTTTTGAAGTGCATGAAGGTGGTCTGACGTACCTACTCACGTACTTCAATGTGTTCAACTCGACTTTTGATGTATCGTCTGTTGTTGTCAGTTACAACCGCCACAATCGGCCACGAGAGACCCCTGCTCTCAACGATTTCCCAACGACAACAGGATAATGTGGGCCATTTGGATACTTCTGACCACTCACAACCCCGAAAGCCGATCTCAGCTTCCCCACACTCTCTTCCCACCCACCTCTTTGCTGAACACGCATGGATGCAGCCACACGGCGAATCTGCCGTCCCAAGGCCCAGCCCGGCCCGTCCAAAAACTTTCGATCTCTACCCACCGGAGGGTCACACGTGCACTTCTCTGGTGGCTCCGCCTTCCCCTGACCGACCGACCGAACGACCTCGAAGCATGACCTACCAGGCATGACCAGGACGCCCTAAACCGCACGAAGGAGAACGACCCCGAAACCTTCAACTCTTCCCACCATCGCCTTCGACACGCGCACCTATTTATCCGCCTTATTACTACCCACCCGCCGCCGAGTACACCACAGAACATTCGGTACGAGGGGGCAAGAAACATAACGAGTGACGAGAGAAAGACGACAGACACACATACCTCATACCGACCAGAGAGGTGCATGACGCCCATACCCTAGAGGCCCTGCGCATCGCACCCGAGCTCTGCCGGCAGAAAACGAGTCCTACCCCTCTGTCGCTTAGCCATCCGCACCGACATCGCCGAGGCAAGAACATCCGCACGCACGTCAAATTCGCTGCGGAAACCGCCTGCTGCCTCACTGCAGCGCACCTCCCACCTACCTCCACTCCTCCATTCCGACTCTCTGTGTGCGCTTCGTCCGAGCCCCGGGCGCCCCGCTATTTAAAGATGGCGGCCCTTCTCTACTATGCCGGCTGCTTGCTAGTCGGGTACATCGCCCTCACGATGTTCTTCTACGCCCTCTCGCTGGTCCTCCCCAAGGCCGCCTTCGTGGCCAGGGTGTTGGCCTCGTACATGTCGTTAATCGTCTGCTCCCTCTACGGCGTGTCCGCGTCCGTCGCCTTGCGCCTGGTCGGTCGCGGCCAGCTCTCCCAGTGGACCGTCGCCCGCAGCTTCAAGTACCTCATGGGTTTCGCGACGGGCGTCACCTTCGACGTTGAGGACCCACGCAACCACCTGGGCACAGTGCGCCCAGCCGTCTTCATCGGCAACCACCAGACCGAGCTGGACGTGCTGATGCTGGGCTGCATGTTCCCCAAGTACTGCAGCGTCACGGCCAAGGCGTCGCTCAAGAAGGTGCCCTTCCTCGGCTGGTTCATGGCCCTCAGCGGCAGCGTCTTCATTGACCGCGCCAACAGTAAAGACGCCCGTCAGGCTATGCAGGGCGCCGCCAACGAGATCCGCGACAAGCGCCAGAGCGTCTACATGTTCCCCGAAGGCACCCGCAGCTATGCGAAGGAGCCTATGCTGCTACCTTTCAAGAAGGGCGCCTTCCATCTCGCCGTCCAGGCCCAGGTGCCCATTGTTCCTGTGGTTGTCGCCAACTACAGCCACGTCCTTTGGGTCAAGGGGCTTGTGTTTAACGCCGGTCGCATTCCATGCAAGGGTATGTCTCTCAGTTCCCCCACCCCCTTTGTTTCTCAAACCTGCTTTAAACGCATTACTGACCCTCCCACCAACTCCAGTCCTCGACCCGATCCCAACCACGGGTCTCACGGCCGCCGACGTCGACGAACTGACGCGCACCACCCGGAACCTGATGCTCGACGAGCTGCACGCCCTGACCGAGAAGGCGCGTGGATTGCAGGCTGGTGCGACAAAGGTAGCGCCAGCGACGGAGTCGAATGGGGTAGCGTCCAAGGCGACGGGGTCGGATATGAGGGTTAATGCTTGAGAGTGTTCGGCGGGGAGAAAGGAAAGTTGGTAACGGGTGGATGCGTTGGTTGTCCCATGGGCAAACTTGGCTATGATTCCTTGGCCCCCGCAGGCGTATTCTCCAAGAGGAGCCTGTTGGGTTTGGGAGATGCCGTAGTTGGAGAGGGCCGTTGGCATGGGGCAGGACGGAGCGCAGTAGATGGACGGGAAGTTAAGGAAATGAAAAGGAAATAGACTAACGGGAGCACGGAAGGCGAAAGGAAGACCAAGACCGGCGAAGTATAGAGTTTTTACGTATACGTTTACGATACGATACCCCTTTAGAGGCGGAGCAATGAATAAGAGATGTTTACACGAAGTATTGCCGTTTTTAAGGGGTAGATCGTGTGAAGTTGAGTAGCTGTCTGTGAGTAAGTTTACATGCTTCTTACGTTCGACAGATAGGGTAGGCTTGTCTGTGCTGATACTACAGGGAAGAGAAGAACAAAGAGAAATGGACATGATGGTGAGTGCCCAGTAGTAAATACCGGCACGTTAGAGGTACAATACTTACGGTACAGCCACGAGAGAACACTAACTATTATTACACAGACGAGACAGTATCCAGCCCATGCCTGCTTACAGTGAACTGTGAAGACAGTCACTCACATTTCTATGGATTTACGCACAATCCCTGAGCCATCGATGCCTCTTGTCTAGGGAAAATGGACTTGATCCTTGGTTTTTTCTACTCCTGTGTGTACAACTATCCTCCCAAAGTATTGTTTTTGCAGGATATGGAAAAGGAAACACAGACGCATACCGCCCCTAATCGATTCGATACCCTCTAAAGAACAACGGCCGTTTTAATGCTTCGCACGTCCATTTACACAAATATCTCACTTCCGCCCCGCCCACTTCTCCAACCCCTTCAATACACACCCCTCCGTCTCCCTCGTCACCAACCGTCCCACCGTCCAAACCGTCTCCCCCTCCTTCTTCAACACCGCCGCGACCTCCTCGGCCCGCGCCGCGTCCACGGCCAATACCATCCCCAATCCGTTATTGAACGCCCGCGCCATCTCGGCCGGCTCGACCAACTGGCCCAACCAGTTGAATACAGCCGGCACGTCCCAGCTGCCAATGTCTACTTCGCCAGAGAGATGGGGCGGTAGCATGCGTGGGATGTTTTCGGTTAGGCCGCCGCCCGTAATGTGCGCCATGCCTTTGATGGCGTTGGGGACGTTGGAGAGAGCCGTGAGGAGGGGTTTGACGTAGATGCGGGTCGGGGTTAGGAGGGCGTCGCCGACGGTTTGCGGGGGACTGCTGGTGCTCCACGGGCAAGGGTCGGTGTACTGCAAACCGCGGGAAGCGATGATGCGGCGGACGAGGGAGAAGCCGTTCGAGTGGACGCCGGATGAGGCGAGGCCGAGGAGGACGTCGCCTTCGACCATGGCGTCGCGGCGGGGGAGGCGCTGGGGTGCCCGCATGACGCCGATGGCTGCGCCCGCAGCGTCGTAGTCGTCGCCGGTGTAGAGGTCTGGCATCTCGGCCGTCTCGCCGCCGACGAGCGCGCAGCCGGCTGCGAGACAGCCCTTGGCGACGCCCTCGACGAAGGAGGTGGCTACGGAGACGTCGAGGCGCGAGCAGCCGTAGTAGTCGAGAAACATGAACGGCTCAGCGCCCTGGACTACGAGGTCGTTGACGTTCATGGCGACGAGGTCGATGCCGACCGTGTCGTGCTTGTTCATCTTTTGCGCGATGATGAGCTTGGTGCCGACGCCGTCGATGGCACCGACGATGATGGGCGCTCCAGGGTGGCCGGCAGCCGAGAGGTCAACCTCGCCGCCGAAGCCGCCGATGATGGCGTCTGCGCCGGGCCGGCGGGTGGTCGCGACGGCGGCCTTGATGCGGCTGACGAGCTCGTTGCCGGCGTCGATGCTCACACCGGACTGCGCGTACGTGAGCTTGCCGTCGGCGGAGGCCGCTTCGGCTGCGCGGAACGCACGGTGCGCAATGTCCCGGCGGTAGTACATGCGGTCAAAGTTGATGAGCTTGACGCCCTCGTACGCCTTGTCGACCGCCTCACGGAGGGAGTTGCCCTGCGCGGTGGCCGCAATGACACGGCCGCCCGAGGTGAACAGCGAGCCGTCCGAGAGCTTGGTCCCGGCGTGGAAGATATTGATGCCCTCGGGCGCATCCGCGACCTGCATCGGGATGTTCTTGGGGTACGACTCGGGGTACCCCGGCGCCGCGACAACCACGGTGGTGCTGAACTTGGACGACACCTTGATCTGGATGTCCTCGAGATACGGCACGGGACCGGCGCAGGCGTACATGATCTTGGCCAGGTCTGACTCAAGCAGGGGAAGAACCGTCTGGGTCTCCGGATCTCCGAAACGAACGTTGTACTCGAGCGTTTTGGGGGTGCCGTCGGGCGCGATCATTAGACCCGTGAAGAGGCAGCCGCGGAAGGGAAAGCCGTCCTTGCGCATGCCGTCGATGGTGGGCTGGAGGATCTCGCGCTCGACGCGAGCAATCAGCTGCGGTGTCGCCAGCTGGGTCGGGGCGTAGCAGCCCATGCCGCCCGTGTTAAGGCCGGTGTCGCCGTCTCCAATACGCTTGTGGTCCTGAGCGGCAGGTAGCGACTTGATGGTCGTGCCGTCGCAGAACGACAGGATGCTCAGCTCGTCGCCGACCAGAAACTCCTCGATGACGACCTCATCACCGGCCGAGCCAAAGGACTTGTCCTGCATGATCTCCTTGAGCCCCTGCAGGGCTTCCTCCTTTGTCTGCGGGATGAGCACGCCCTTGCCGGCCGCTAAACCAGTGGCCTTGATGACCACATTGTGGTTCACGGACTGGATGTACCGGCTGGCAGCCTCGAAGTCGGAGAAGTTCTCGTACGCGGCGGTCGGAATGTTGTGCTTCTTCATGAAGTCCTTGGAGAAGGTCTTGCTGCCCTCCATGCGCGCAGCCTCCTTGGACGGGCCAAAGACGGGGATGCCAGCGTCACGGAAGAAACCTTCGACGCCGTCAACGAGGGGCGCCTCAGGGCCGGGCACCACGAGGTTGACGGCATTCTTGCGCGCGAGCTCGACGAGACCCGGGTAATCGTCGGCGGCCACGGCCGAGCTGTTGACGACCTTGGGGACACCAGCCGTGCCTCCGTTTCCGGGGACGGCAATGATGGACTCGACCAGCGGCGACTGTGCGAGTTTCCACGCAAGCGCGTGCTCGCGACCGCCGTTGCCGATGAGGAGGATGCGCAGGGACGACGACATCTTGTTCACGCTGGGTCGAATCGAATTGGTCGTGTTCTGCCTGGCATCGTGCCTCTCTTCCGTTTTAGGTGTTGGAAGGAAGCGAGCGATAAAAAATCCCTGCGCAGCACAGCTTCCTGCCCCTCCCCCGCGATTTTTTTTTCGCTGCAGGTCTTTTATCGGAGCGCCGCCTCTCATTGGCCAATTGCAGCAACGGGCACCCCGCCCCCACTTCTCACCTTCCGCCCTCGAGACACGCAAACTTCTACATGTTGACTCGGCTGAACATGAACAAATTAGTGCGTGTAAACGTAGGCAGCCTCCCGCCCGCTTTCTGTGATCATGTCTCGGAACCGAAGCTTCTGGACGCGGAGGTTTGGGTGATTTTAGGCGATCAGGAGGCTGCTTGTACAGCCAAACTAAGGCTCCGCTCCATTAGTTAGCTCACTGAGATTATGTCCTTGGCGTATTACCGTTCTCCTTGTCTGCCAAGTGCTCACCTAGAAAAGAAGTAGAAATGGTTCGATAAGTGAGAAAGGCCGATTAAGGCGGCCCAAAGGCAACAAGGCTACTAGGTTTAGAAGACAACGAGGTACCTAATGGCATGGCGTTCGGGTATTGGTGCCGGTAGCACACCTATACCAGGTAGGTAGCACCGCACACACCGCACTCGACCGTCTAGGCGGCCTGGTCCGGCTGATACATCTAATGGCGGCGCAGTAAGGTCGGCGCTGGCCTGACCATATCATGTGTAAGTGACGAGACTCAGGGTGCGGTTCAGCGTAGCGGGTTCCTCTTCAAGATTTTTTAGGAAAGCGAATGTCCTCGTCGAGCATGGTTGGCTGGTAGCGTGGTATTTCCAGATCCACCTATCTCTCGCTCCCTCTGTCTCAACGTCGAGGTTAGGTTACACTAGAGGAGAGGAACATGCAGCGCCGTTGAGGCTGGCCCGCTCATTGGTCCCAGCCCTGTAGGGTCGAATGGGAATTACCAGCTTACCAGCCTTCTGCTACACGCACACTCTTCTGATCCACACATTCATGAGTTGACTTCTGATGGCTCCTCGTATGTTTGACTTCAATACCAGCTCCTGGGCTTGTTCGCATCAGTCTGACTAATTGGACAGTGCCTATGGAACGCCGACCGATCGTCATCTCCGGGCCCTCGGGCGTCGGCAAAGGTACACTCTGTCAAAGACTCCTCAACACATATCCCGGAACATTCGCAACGACAGTCTCCCACACCACTCGCAAGCCCAGACCCGGCGAGGTGGAGGGCTCAGACTACTACTTTGTCTCTCGAGACAAGTTTGAGTTGCTTATCGCCCAGGGTACCTTCATCGAATTTGCCGAGTTCAATGGCAATTTGTACGGGACTAGCAAGCAGACAGTTATTGATCAGACTACGGGAGGGTCGGTCGTTTTGCTTGATATTGAAATGGAAGGGGTCAAGCAGTTGAAGGCAGAGGAGTCCAAGGCGGATTCTCAAATGAAGCCGCGATTTGTCTTTGTCAGGCCGCCAAGTTTGGAAGCGCTCGAGGCACGGCTGAGGGGACGAGGTACTGAGGATGAAGGGAGCATTCAGAGGAGATTGGCTCAGGCAAAAACTGAGCTAGCGTACGCAGAAACGGGTGTACACGATATCATTGTCATCAACGATGATCTCGACAAGGCTTTCCAGGATTTGGTGGCATTCATATTCAACCAGTCTAGATTGCCAGCTCCAGTGGAAAACTGAAAGTTTTGGTACTTCAAGCTGCTCTCTAGGTTCTAAAATCAGACGGGATACTGCTTGGATGGAAGCGATACAATGCCTACTACTATTAATGACCAATTTGTTCACACTGCTTACCCTCATCACACTACTCGCCCGGGCAGGGGTGATTATATTCTGAGGTAAGCTACCTTACCCAGCCTTGCCAGCCCTATAGGGTCGACTGAGAACTCCCTTTGGACTTCCGCCTGAGGTTGGATCGAGTAGGCCAAAAAGTGAAAAGGAGAAAAAGTTCAAAAACATACAACACCGGGGATTCCCCAGTCGTCACCGACCTGAGTACTGATCCGGCCGTCGCCAGTTTGACTAGGGGAGAGCGGACGGGATCCCGTATTTTCTAGCGCGTATGGTCGTATGTGACAGTTTGGCCTCCAAAACTTACTGAAGAATGCCTCTGGCTCTAGCGGTCCGAGGTTCACTGACCCTACGATGCAGGTATTGTCACATGTCACACAAGCTGGGTTATTTTGCGCCGAGAAGCGTCGGGGACTTATGTACTTGACAGACTGCCCATAAAAGACCAATCCCGCAGTCGTGGCTCAAGATATGAAGATTAGAGGCAAGGTTTGGCCGTTGATGGAGCTCCTAGAATGCTGTTGTGAAAGTCGCTCTGTCATGGATGAAGAGAGAAATCACAAGTTTTGGCTCGTTCACCGCGGCTCGTTGCAGGGGAGTGGCTCCACAATAATCTCAGGCACCGTTGCGCACCCTTTCGCGGCCCTCAATTCCTAAACCCTTCTCTGCCTCATCGAACGGCACAGAAAACAAATGCGGATCACTGGAGCGGCACCGGATGCAAACAACCCCCCGATAATGTGCCCCAACATGAAGATGAAACGCAGTCCACCACCGTCCTGTGTTCTTCGCTATTCCCCCAGACCGCGAGTCCCCCGGCAGTTCCGTCCATGAGCGTTGCCAGGTTGGCGGACGCGTTGCACCGCATCTTATGTGCCTCGTTCCATGGACTATCCCGTACACAAGTTGTAGGAACCGCCGTCTCACTTGAGCCCTAGAGCAACATGCCGCCTTCTTCGGCTTCTGTTACAATCCCGCCCTTTGTTGTGGCCGTCATCCGTCCATCTTGACCGCCATATCGCCCGGTCTCAACGAACGGCGCGATCGAGCGGTCGTCCCAAACGGGGGTTAAAATGTTTGCCCGTCTCAATCGACGCCTGGGGAGCAAGTTCGGACAACCCATTCTGAGGCTCACCTAAGGAGACGGCCAGCCAGACAGTAAACGAGCAACAAGCTGCACGCTACGGCAAGAAAGTGGCGGCCGAAAGGCTCTACCGAGCCAATCGCCATCGGACGCCACATGTTCTCATCACACAGATGAGTTGTTGTCGTGGCCATGTTTGCAAAGCGCAACTACGGGTGTTTTGTTGGTGGCGGGGAACAAGATGTTGTACTTCCTCGGAGCCTGAACATTCTCCTTGCCTGTGCTTCTCCACAGATCGAGGTCTCACTCAATGCAGCTTTCATGCCGGTGGTGCGGATTCCCAAGAATTGTAAGAATCTCGCACAGGAATACGGACTCGATTCCGTTGTTGAAACAACGTGGAGTCGACCGCGGATAACTTTAGTAAGAGGAAGATACTGGGTTGTTCGTTGCTTCCGATTACCTGTAGGATGGGTCAAATGTTATCAGTTTCCTAAGGAAGGCAGGAACGAGTGTAAGCCGTTGAATCGCAGATCATGGAATGCAAGCCCCCACCACCCAACCTCCGCTTCGAGTCAATTCCACAACACTCTCATTCAACAAACAAGTCTAGACTCGAGCGAGACTCGCTCAATTTACAAATGGCTATTCTTCAGCTTTGGATAGAATTGTCACCACGTCAGCGATTCAACTGCAGATCGCGGGGGCGACCACGGGAGTTTCCTTGGCCATGACCGGCATACAGATGGGCTTTTCTTTTTCACTTTTCTCCAGGCCAAAAGCCATCATTTTCAACCCACCCAACCGTGCTGGGTCGCGCGCGAACGGTTGATGGAGAACCCGACCGGGCAACAAACACGCCTCAGTAGGCCGCTGGGGACCGCGGAGGTGAGCACGGACAAGGCGGTCCGTCGGCCGCCCATGCTGGTGTGTTCATTGAAATGGCCTCCCGGCTGCCAGGTCCCGGGAGAGATCCCCGGCCCTCCATCACCCTCGGGCCACCACTTTCCATGACATCAGATCGGCCAGAGGCCACATTCACAGGACATGCACAAAAGGGGGTTTGAGACCAGTCAATAAATCGAAAGAAAAGGGAACGAAAGACTGATAACAAGATGAGGAAACCTTTGCTTCCCGCTTCAGCCATGCGATGAGTTTCAGACTGCCCGGCAATCTCGTTTGCGTTGTTGGTCTCATCGAGCGATGTTGGGGGCACTGCAAGACTAGAAACGGCGCCGCCGCTGTTTCCTAGTTTAGGAATCCATCCAACCCCAATACAACTCCACCGAAGCAGGCCGGCGATCGCGGCCGGCCGACAAAGCGGTCTTAAGGTTAGCACCAGAAACATGTCAAAACGTGAGAGGGAGTGCCAACAGGGGCACATGGGCTTGGCAGGGCACCGTCATTGCCCCGCAGAGGCCGGCATGATTGGTCCATTCCAGGGAGATCTCCCGCTTTTGTGGTCCCAGCAACCGCTTTCGGCCACTCACCCACTGTCAGGGGACCCAGAATTACACCTCCCCCACACACTTCCAACGACAACTGACAGAAGCTTGTTCTTCGGGACGAGGACGTCCTCGAATACAGCCGCTAAGGCCGGTGCGAAGATTAGCTTCCGGGAGCAACACACAAGGTCTTACTTCTCCTCTTCTCATAGGCGCAACTTCACTTTTCTCGGCTTGGCCGGGCCATCATGTTCCAGGGTTTTCGGAAAAAGTGGGGGCTGCCCAAGGTGAGGCACTTACACGGTATGTGTAGAGAAGCCGTGTAGCCGTGGGAAAGGATGCTTCGCCGTGTGGCCCTCCTCCCGGCCCCGAAACGAGCAACAGCCACACACTGCGGCATGCCTATTAGGTATGTGCCACAGTAGAATTTGGGGGTAATCAGCACCATAACGGCTGAGCCGCTTCGAATGGGAACCCTCTGAATTCTTGGCTTCTCTAAATTAGGTTCGATCTCGGTACTTGGGGGGTTGGGAGATACGCAGTCGGGCCGCATCTAGGGAGACCATCTTCGCTCATGGTACGCAGAATTCGAGGTTCCCGTGCTGTGTTGGAACCCGCACATTTCATTGGCACCCGGGGGATCGGACAGCCGGGACGATTGCTTGCCTCGAGCTCGCCTCCTCCTGGCGACATTCTGCGCGGCCAACAGTGGCCCGGCCGGTATGGGACCAACCACCCAGCCCAGCTCTGCTAGGTAGCTTCGCCGGCGAGCCAGCCAGTCAGACAGATGGTGGATACGGCGACGGCTGTCTGCAGGCTTAGTGTTGTCGGTCTTCGAAGCCAGCTTCCGCTCTTCGGTCTCACAACGTCAGCTAGGGGCGTGTATCCAACCCCACAATCCCCGGCACAGACAGAGCAAGACGAAGGCCTCAGAATTCTCGCTTTACTCAATCCTTGCCAATTGCGGTCCCACCTCTGCTCTCCACCACAGCCAGCTCTCTGTGACCCCCAGATGGGATTGTCTCAAGCCTTGCTGTTGGAAGGCAGGGGACATGACAATGACATCCCAACCCCCTGTCGTATCACAGCTCCGGCTCCCCTCGAGGTCGCCCTGGGGCTTTTGCCGGCCCTGGCGTATAAACATACCACCTCCCGGGTCACTCGATGCTCTTTCGTCCTCCTTCTCCCCATCCAGCTTTCTCATTGCCGGCTTCTTGGGGGTTCTTCCCAGACCATCAGTCCGCTTGCTCAGGTTTTACCAGACCGTCGCTCGTCTACCTGGTGTCTACAGTTCCCGGGATTTTAACCATCCCGTCTTACTGATTAGCAGCAAGCTCTCTCGAACAAAACAGTCCGCCGTCATTCTCGCCAGTAGATCGGCCCAGTACAGAACATCACCATGAGGGCCGCCCTGTCGCTTCTTGCCCTCGCGGCCTCGGCCCTGGCAGCCAACATTCCCGCTCGCGGCCGGGCGCTCTTGGGGAGGACCAGGCCAAAGGAGGACTGCGAGACCATCACGACTAAGGTCATTGTGACTTACACCACCGTCTGCCCTGTCACGCAAACCCACACCAAGCCTGGCCACACTTACACCACCACTTACACCACCACCAGCACGGTTGAGACGGTTGTTCCCACCACCATCGTTATTACCAAGACGGGGCCTCCAGTGACCAAGTCGACCGGCGAGGGTAAGCAGCTTTAGAGCAATCCACTGAGCGCGTGAAAAGTAGAAGCTGGAGATTGACTAACAGCAATGTTACAGTCGCCTACACGACACTCACCGAGCTATGCCCTGTGACCGAGACCAAGGTTGTTGGCGGCTCAACAGTTGAGGTCACATGGACCTCGACGTCGACTGTCGTGACCAAGGTTCGGCAGACCGAGACCATCTACACGACCTCGGTGGCGACTGAGTACGAGACCACTGATGTGTACACAACGGTATGTTTACTTCTCGCTGTCAATAGCGAATCACTGCGAGTTAGTGGAAAGACAAGCTAACAGAACGATCCCAGGTTTCCTGCCCGGTGACCACCTACACCACCGTCATCAAGGGTTCCACCGTCGAGATGACCAAGACCGACACGTGAGTACCCGACCTAACCCATCGCTTGCTGTTTCTTGCCGTCGAACAATTCTAACAACTCCCTCGCTAGCATCACCGTGACCAACACGGACGTGCACACCATCACCGATGTCGTCCCAGTAACCATCACCAAGCATGTGCCAGTGACCGTCCAAGTACCGGCCACCGCCCAGGAGACCGTCACGGGTTATTCCACCGTCACCGTCGAGGCCAGCGAAACCGTCACCATCTCTACGCCGCTGCCGCCCACTACCATCATTATCCCGACGTCGGTGACGGTGTCCTCGCCTCCTGACTCCACCGCTCCGCCGGCGTCTTCTGACACCCCGCCGGATTCTTCTTCGACTTCTTGCTCGGATGACACGCCGCCTCCTTCTTCTACTTCCGACTCTGCTTCATCGACGTCTTGCTCGGATGACATACCGCCTCCCTCTTCTACATCCGAGTCTGCTTCATCTACTTCTTGCTCGGATGACGTGCCGCCTGCTTCTTCCGACACGCCACCGGCTACTTCATCATCTTCCGGCTCTGGTCCATCGACTTCTTGCTCGGATGACATGCCGCCTCCCTCTTCCGCTCCTCCTCCTCCTCCTTCCACTACCTATTCACCCCCTGCTTCCACCACTTGCTCAGACGACACGGAAAACCCATCAGAGACTCCCGGCATGCCGTCGAAGACCCCGGGTTCTCCCTCAGGGACTCCCTCAGGGACTCCCTCGACGCCGGTGTCGACGCCGACGCCGACCGAGACCCCCCCGCCGATTGCGACGGCTGGCGCGGATACCCTGCGCGGCAAGGGCTTGGCGCTGCTGGCGGGGTTGGTCGGTGCTGTTGTTCTCATCTAAAGCGAGCGCGGAAGCCCTGGACTGGACTGGCTGGAGGGCGTCAGTCTCTCTCTCTCTCTCTTTTGTATTTTTTATCTTTGCCTTCACTTCGCTTCCACTTAGCTTGGCCGTTTGTTCACCCTTCACCTCTCCTGTCTTCCTCCTTTTTCTCTTATCTCCCACTCCTTCTTTGAGATAAGAAGGCGATGGTGGATGAGACGAAGGAGATGGGGACAGAGAAGAGGCGGTGGTGGACAGGCTCGGAATTTTCAACGCATAACTTTGTTTCTTATCTGTCTACGTCTTTTGTCTCTGGATCACCCGTCTCTTTCTCTTTCTCTCTCTGAGCGACACGACAGCAAGAATGAACACACAAAGGTTATGCAAGCGAAGTGGGAGTTGATACACCACTACTACAATGAAAACGACGGTGATGACGGTGGGTTACTCCGGGTTCTCTAGCCTGGCGGGTTTGTTTAGGAGTTGGTTGTTCTGGGCAGTAAAGAAGGGGAAAAGGGGTTGGTTTGTTGGGCGGCTGGCTCTCACAGCGTCTTTTATTGTCCACCCCCTACCTAAGAGATAAACTGCAGTTTTATCTTGACTGGGAGGTGGATGACAGGCGATTGATGGGGGGCTTTGGACAACGGGTTGGGCAGCGGTGGGTGATGTGTGTATGCTGGGGCAAGACGGGCTGCCTCTTCCCTCTTCTTTTCCTGTCTCTTTTTGGGGGAGAGAAGAGGGTGGAGGGGGTGGTCCTGTGCGGGTAATATTAGCGACTTAATGTTTTTGTACATATACTCTAGGGCTTATTTTTTGTTTTTATAGAAAAGGGAATTCTTGTTCGTTTGTTCGATTTACGGAGTCGGGTGTTTGTGGGAGATTGCGTGAGTTTAGTCTTGCGTATCGCATCCATCACTACTGTGTTGCAGGCCGCTACACGGCCGTTATCTCTGACGGCCCGTGGGCCAATGGGGCAGCCATCCTATTCCTGCGAAATCACCAGATGTTGCTATCTAATTGGGATGAGAGCGCTTCTTCTCAGTTGTTCATCGTCGACCGCTCTGGAATAGGTATATTTTCCCTTGTTTCTTTTTCGTATTTCTTTTCCTTCCTAGTTTGGGAGATAAAACGAGCATTAGATACTTATATATACTTAGGTAAGGGTACGTATCTTGAAGTACTTCGATGAGATTCCCTATTTCATATCACCACCGCCCTTCGAAACCCAGGGGTGGACCTTTGATAACACCACCGGCTTCCTGTCGGGTCTGTGGGTTCTGTCAAGGAACATGTCAAAGGGGAATCCCACACTCCTGTATTGCACAGAGCGACGAGAACAACTAATTAACTACCTATTTTCGACACACTCCCAATCCGACAAAATTAACTCCCAAAACGTTGGCATCGGCCAAAGGCTTGTTATAGATGCTTGGCGTGCCAAACATGAGGTGGGATGTGACCATCCGTTCGCAGCACACCGCCAGTGTTCCCGGTCACCCAGCCAGCCCTGGGCAGGGAGGTCTCGATTGAAATAAAGTTTGGTGATGATCGGGGACGAGTTGGGCAACTGACCCTGGATAGAGTGTCTCAGTTGTCCCTTGCTAGTGTAGTGTGGTCTGACGATTCCTGGATCGGGACAGCACGGTGGGCATCGTGGTTCTGAATCTGGCCGGCCCGAGCTGTGATGCAGCGTGACCACCATACACTAGACTCCGATCTCGTCCTGGACGGGGGGAGCGCTCTTACGATCGGCTGGCTCTCATCTCAGGAGGGTGACCGCGGTCCCCAGGGAAGCGGGAGTCGGCTGGGCGGAACTGTTCTTTAAAAGAAGAATCTCAGAACATCGAGACATGCCCAGCATCAACACACACTGTCCAACCCAGTCCACAAGACCAACTCAGGTTCACAAGTGCTCCCCACAAAACTCACGACCATGCATCTCACCACTGCCTTTACCATCCTCACCAGCACAGCGGCTTCTGTATCCGCCGCAGCCCTGACCCCCAAGGGCACGGCGGCCGAGGCGACAGACGGCAAGTTCAACCTCCGTGCACTTCGACCCGGTGGACCGATTGATATGAAATTCATCAACGCGAGCAAGGACAAGCTGTGGCTATCGCTGCCCGAGGACAAGCATGACGAGCAGTGTAATGGGGGCGAATTGACCGCCGGGGCGGCCGTTCTATTTGTCCAGGACCAGCAGCTATTCCTCTACGGCGGCGAAACCGACTCCCATCAGCAGGTTGCCATCGACCTCTCCCCAGAAGGTATACCTCCGCTTTCTCCTCGTTCCTTTCCTTTTCGGAGTTTACTAACAAACTGGAACGCCTAGGTCATGGCAGGCTACTCTACTTCAACGAGCTCAACGGCAAACCTAATCCACGTGCCGAAATCTATGGCTGGTCCACCCCATCAGACGGCCAGTTGTTGGCATCTCAGTACGGGAACTTCCTGGCCTGCGCGGAAGACGATGGCACGTACTCTGTATACGTGACCCGTGAAACACCAGGCGCCGATTTGAAGTGTTTTCAGTTTGATGCCACGGCCGTCTCTCAGTCCAACGCGGTGCCCTGCACGTACAGTAGTGAGGTATAGGTTGAGGGAGATGGTCTGATAATCTGATGGGGGAGGTTGTTTTACATAGAACTGTGGTTGACGGAGTTCAGGTTAGTATATCGTTAGAAGACCGCTAGTAATATTATGGCTTCACTAGTAATTATAATAAAACTAGTATTATTAGTTACCACTTAGCAGGTACTTTATAATTACTAGGAATGAAAGTACTTGTCATACAGTGGATCTATTGTGAGCTCCGTTCACTAGAAGGAGCTATATAATAGCTGTATGCCCTCTTTCGACTGTATAGCAAAGCGGTGTCCTATATTGCATTGCAACTTTGACGTCGATGACGATACTAGTATCCGAAACTTTGGACGGAGCGGGCGAAAGTGGAGAGAGAAAGGCGGTGGTGAGAGACTCGGAGCGGGGAAGCTGATTGGTAATTACAATAAGTAATTACCAACGTTGGGCCAGCACAGCCTCTGCCTACGTAGGTTAGCTGGAATTATAATATTTTCAATAAATCCTAGTGTGTGGCTTCAACCACCACTAAGTCAGAAACAGGAAAACTACCAAGAAGTCACAGTACAATACTACAACCAAGACCCACGGAGTTTGTATTGCAGCTATAAGTATCAGTACCCAACTCCCCTCCCCCCCCCTTCATTTTCAATGACCTGTCGGAGCCGATCGGGCATCGAATGGGCCAACTGTCAAAGAAAATCAAATGGCACAGCCTCCCAAGCTCCCTGGACAGCCTCACGGAGCCGTGGGAGGCCCAGACTCTCCACATCGTAGTGATCTTCAATCCAGTTTTTCATCCACGCCCACACGTTCTCAATCGGGCTCAGATCCGGGCTCCGAGCCGGATCAGCGCCCATGTCTCCGGATCCAAATCGGAAAGTTCACTTGTCTATCTTCCGCCAGTGCGGTAGAAGCTAACCAAATAGAAATAGCGAAGCATCAACAATAATGTGTGAATCTGTCGAGAGGCCACTTCTAGAGGTACGTTGTCAAGGAACATGGTCCAGCACAACGATGTTC
Source organism: Dichotomopilus funicola (assembly GCF_033296635.1). NCBI lineage: Eukaryota > Fungi > Ascomycota > Sordariomycetes > Sordariales > Chaetomiaceae > Dichotomopilus > Dichotomopilus funicola. Next base: position 405,672 of record NW_026944030.1, read on the forward strand.
ACTGGCGATGATGTGGAGATGCTCAAAGAATTCAGCTTCACTGACAGTCCTCTACTCCTAAATGAACCGATCCTTCGGGGACAAAGTCTCTAAAATCAGAAGAAGTGTTGTTCTTGCAAGATGTACAATGTCCCAGTGGCTCCTTGCCGCTTTCTCGTTAGGAAATCCTAGCTTGTGCGAGATGTGACATCCATGCGATCGGGAATATTTTATCCTCTTGGCCCAGTGCTATCTTCGACTACTAGGCTTAGTCTGCCGTTTCTCCTACAGCCTTTTTAAATCCTAGTTAATATTAGCTCGCTTTCTGCAAATATAGCAAGCCGACTCTGAGCCAATCATTAAGAACCAGGGAGGTGCTCTGCTCTTGGCACAACTATGGTGCACCCTTAGTGCCTCGAATGTGCAATGGATTTTCGTGATGCTTCCCTGCGAGAGGGTCCGCAGGCTAAGAAGCGCTAGGGTCGTGGGCAGCAATACAAATATCGTGGGCATGTTGTACACTTCCTGCGCGATGTTGGCAAGGTGTATTCTGAGCTTCCCTTATTGCCCAAGGATCTGGACATTGTTATCCTCCACCCGCGTGGATCTGAAGGTGTGGAACGGATGGACTGGCAGTTCCACAGCCGCTTCCGAGTCCGCAGAGCAGTAACTAGTTGAGTTCTAGCTTAAATTCCCACCGTCATATGAAGCTGGATTATGACAGAGACCACCCGACTTGCATGTGCACATATTAACCGTCCACCTCTTTACCCGACGAGGTCAAGATCCAACACGAATCGCAGATCCTTTTGCAGCAACGGCTGTCAGCTCAATCATGCTCAGTCAACCATCCCCAATCAAACGGGTACTCACATCCAGTGCTCCAACGACTCCGTCCTGCGAGACCCCGTCCAGGGTAAACTTGGCCAGGCCTTGCTTCCTCCTCTGGAGGTGAAATATGTTCTACTTGACAGGTAAGACGAAGGAAGTTCACATGTTTCTTGGTTCAGTGCACGCGCGGGTCCGACTGACCTCCTCGACCGAGCTCTTCACCACATATCGAATGATCGTCACAGTGCGCGTCTGGCCCATGCGAAGCGCGCGTGCGATGGCCTGCTCTTCGACCGCGGGGTTCCACTGCGGCTCGACGATGTGTACGTAATTGGCCGCTGTCAGGTTGAGTCTGATGGCACTTTTAGCTTCATCATCGGAGGATAAGTCTGCGGGATACGTGTGGGGATGTTGCTGACCCGACAGCTCCTGTTCCGACCGTCATCAGGAGAACTGACGCGTCTTGATTTCGGAACTCTTCGAGAACGCGGAGTCGGGCGCTGTGGGTTGAATTGCCATCGATTCGGAGATATCGGACGCCACGGGTCCGCAGATGCTGCTCCAAAACGTTCAGTGTTGCCGTCCAGTACGAGAACACAAGGCTTTAGTAACATAGCGGTCAGTCGTGATCTGGCAGATCGGATTGCGCTGCGTCGGGACTTACCTCTTAGACCCAGGCTCAGTTTGGCTCAGCCGGTTGATTACTGCTTGAACTTTGCTTGAGAAGCCTTCGGTGTCAGAGTACGGCTTCGATTCCCCCAGACGAAATGTTATCTTGGGAGCGGGGGCCTGTGAGCAACTAGTTGTCGTCGAAAGAAGCTCCCTTCCGCATTCGGAGCAGACATTGTCTTGATTGACGAGCTCCAGCATGTCCTCGTCGGCCCCATTGCAAAACTCACAGCCCAGCTCGCTTTCATGGCCAGGCTCAGTCTGGTCGGCGGAGTCGGTTGGTGGCGATGCGGCAAAAGTCCCGTGATTGCAAAGCCTTCGAAGCTTCATGATTGCTGCGAATAGGATGCCATATCTCTTCACCTTGGCGCGAGAGCTGACAACGTCGTCGAGGTCGCGAGCATACTGAGCCAGGATACGGTCGTAGAGCGCCCTCTCTTCCTGTTGCAGCACCACTTCAACCAACTCATGCCGTGGTTGGGGAAGTTGGAGGAGTCTCTGGTCCCGTCGGAGGCATATGGTACGTAGGATCTCTTTCAGTCGCTCACCTCCACTCTTCATGTCATTAGCCAGAGGTTCCACAATGTGCCGGCCAAACAAGGTGCGGGATGAGAAGGGCTCAAAGTGGAGAAATCCCAGCAATGAAACAAGATCATTTAGGCTGTTTTGAATGGGAGTTCCCGTGAGACACCACCGGCGGAGTGATCTGAGGTCCGCTGCATTCTTGAATTGTTTAGAACCTTGGTTGCGGATCCAGTGGGCTGGCCTCGGATCAGCGAATAGGGCTCAAGCAGAGAATGCCATTGTTTCATCCATTGTCTTGGGAGGGGAGGTCCGGCTTACCTTCATCAAGCACGACCCTGTACCAGTCCACCTGGTGCAAGATCCCTCGTTTTTTTTGTTCAGCACACAAGGTGGCGTAGGTTGTCAGCACAACGTCGAAGCCGTTCAGAACACCGGGGGATGCCGGACGGTTCCTGCCGTGGAACCTGTACGTCCTGAGCTTCTCGGGTTCGACATGTCTAGAGATTTTAGTCTTCCTTTAGGCAAACAGGGTGCTAATCTTGGCATACTTCTTGATTTCCGTCTCCCAGACGTCTAGAACCTCTATTCATGTTGTCGGTTAACCCTTGTATGTCAAATCATCAGGGTTACCTCGAACACTCACGCACTGAGGTTACGACGACCAATGTCGCTCCAGTTTTGACGCCAGATTCATGGGCAGTAGAGTTACTGAGATACTGTCGAGACGCGGCCAAAGTAGAGGTGATGGTCGCAATCATGGTCAGAGTTTTGCCAAGGCCCATCACGTCAGCTAGTATGCCGCCAGTCGTGTAGGAAGGGATGTTGTCGTGGGAGCTGTTTTGCTTCTTAACACCGATGATAAAGCGCCGCTCACAACTGGTCCCGTTGGGGGAGAGTACGTACAATATATTTGTGAAGTGCCGCAATTTCTGGTGCATGGCTTGACAATGGTGGAGGCACTCCCTGCGTTGTATAAACCCAAGAGCGGCAACCTGGTGTCTAGAATCGTATTAGCGGAAACGACACCATTTGGACAACAAAGGCCGTACTTCGTGAGACGCGTAAGGAGATGCTGCGGCTCCCAGCTGGCTTCATTCTCCGGGCCATTGGAAAGAGCGATCTCATCGAGAGAATCAAGGATGTGCTGAATCCCGTCCGATATAGCCTTCGCTTTGAGATCCTTCTCAGTCAAGCCGACCAGGTGTGTAAGGTTCTGCATCTCGTTTCCGGTTCGGAATATTTGAGGATTAAAGTAGTCCTTGCAGCCGGGTTCGAGGAAGAACGGATGCTGAAGGAATGCAGAAGCCGCAGAGAGCACGCTACCAACTTGATCCGCGCTGGACAATGGTCCATACACATTGATCGAGAGCGGCACGATTCCCTTCTCCTGGCTGTGATATACAGCTGTGGATTCGATCACAGCTGCGGATCTTAGGCCTGGCAGCCCTTCCAGGCTTCGCAAAGAGCGACAAGTGGTCAAGTCGAGATCGGCCACAACCCTGTGGGACCGGGTTGCCAAGGCATAATACGGACTGGAGCTGACAACCCTGAGCAGACAGAATGTTCTGTCGCCGGACACCAGCAGTCTAGCCTCACCAGCAGGTTTGAAGCGAGCTTTGACATTGCACAGCTTAAATACATGTCAGCGCGAGGAGGGCATCGGGAATGCAAGAAGGTGTTGCTTCTTACCGCTCCATAGCAGATCCTAGGATCGCTGTCGTCCACGGTTGGTCCACCAGTGGGAACCCAATCCACCTGGGGGAGGGCGCCTTGTGATGAGGCCGAATTAACGGGGACAGAGCCCGAGTTGGCGCTATCGGCCGATGCTGGGGACGAGGAACTGGACAGCACTGGGGGAGCAATGTCGATGTGCAACAGAGTCTCGGATCCAAGCAGCGGGACCGGATGGCTGGTACTGATATCCGGCGATGGCGATGGACGCTGCCGTTTCGGGGAAGCGCTCTGCACGTCGTCGCCCTCCTTGTGCCGTTTTGGGGGCCGCAAGGTGGCCGAAGCCGCGGGAGCCCAAGAGGACCATTGCCAGTCTCCACGATCATGTTCCTGCGCCATGTTGCAGTCCTCGGGGATATGATCGGGAGTCAAAACTGAAGTTACTGAACCGTTGAATAAAGTGGCATTTTGTTCCTTCCACCGCCTATGCAAGGCAGTTTTGCTAGGCTTTTCCAGGCCCAATCATCTGGCTCTCGGGGAGCCTCGAGGGGCGCCCAGCTGTTACGAGACCAACCACATTCGCCACAGCTACGAAACGGTTGCAAATAGCGTTAACATGGAGGTTACAGCTACACACTGCAAATAGCCACAATCGACACGGAATTGGCCCTGTTTACGATGCTTGATTCAAGTGTACACTATCAGCTGGCGATCTGGCGCTGCAAAATCCGCGTGCCAGATGCGGGCCCGGATCAACTACCTAAGGTACCAGGTAATTATGCAACCGAGCTTCACCAACCGCCCTTCTTTTCCAACACCAGCCTGAATGCTTGCGCCGATTTGGGCGGCTTTGGGCGCGCGCAGTCACACTGCCACAGGAGGAAAGGCGGGCACCAATCACGGCTGGTGTAACGCGGGCAGGTGTACATTATACAGTCAGGGAGCTGAGGAACTGACGGCGGTCACGGTATTTGTGCCAATGTACACGTACATGTACCAGAGCTGACTGCCTCACGATTCTACGTTGCATCCAAAACATCGAGCTGGCATTTACCGTTTCTCCCAAGAGGCCCAAACTCTTCCTCCTTTAGTGCTCAGGGCTTATTGTAATGTTCTCTGCGGGAAGATGACTATGTCTGGCATCTCCCAGTCACTTGATGCCACTTTTCAGGCGGCTACCGCCAACTTCGCGGCGAGCCTGACGGAAAAGCAGCGACGTGAGTTCCGGGGATGTTCCCGGAAAGAAGTCGAAGACGCAATCAGGGACATCGAAACCCGCCTGGCTTCGCAGCGACGACAGCGCAGCATGCAGAGGATTGCAAAGTTCGTTGAGGGAATGGACCAGCTGGGAAAGGTTGTCGAGGTCTTTGTCAACGTCAACTCTACCGTGGCCTTCGTTTGGGGTCCTATCAAATTTGTCCTCCTCGTGAGTCTTCTGGGTCCACGTCGCAAACGCCCGCCCCTATCGGCACCTTCAACTAAATTAAATGATGCGCCTTGTATTAGGCTGCAGGCGCCTGGGTCGAGACGCTGGACTGTCTTGTCGACACGTACGCCGAAATTGGCGACTTTCTTCCCAGCCTGTCGCAATACGAGAACCTTCTTGCAAATCATCCTGACATCGGCATCTACCTGCAGAAATACTACTGCGATGTGCTGGAGTTTCATAGGAAGGCCCTTGCTGTCTTCTCAAGACCAAGTATATTACGACTTTATGATCCCCGGTCTCTTGAATTTCAAGTAACCTAACATTCCTCCTTACTAGGCTGGAAGACGGTTTTTCACTCGGCCTGGAGGACCTTCAAAACCCAGTTCGGACCCATCTTGACTAAACTCAAGCAGCACCGGGAACTCTTGTCAGATGAAAAGCTCACGGCTACCATTGCCGACGTCCGCCAATCCGTTCGATCTATCGAGGACAAAGTTGGCGAGTTGTCTCGGCATCTTCAACGGCTTCACATTATCGACAATGAGGAAGCGGCCCGACGACATCGCGAAGACCTCATTGGGAAACGCCAGTTCGTCCTTTCCAAGCTTGACCCGCCGGATTACTACTGTGATCTTGAAAGAGCGTCAAACCAGCGATGGAATTCCGCTTCTGGTGGCTGGATCGAGGCGGACACTGCCTTCGATCTATGGGTGGACACGACCATGATACAGTCGCGAGCTCTCTACTTGACCGGCATCCCGGGGACAGGTACGTATTGTCGACCCGACAGCCTCCACCACCATTCTCAGCATCTCTGACGACTGCTGCCTTCTTAGGCAAGACGATTCTTGCGTCCCGAGTTGTACAACACCTCCAACAACTGCAGGAGAGAGGAAACCCCACCGGATGCCCTTTTTTACTGCTCTATTTCTTCTTTAAGCACCACCAGCCCGACAAGCGAGGTTTTGTCCCTATGCTCCTTTCCCTCCTATCTCAAGCAGTATTTCAGGACGAAGTGCTTCTCGACCTTGTCTACCAACGCTGCATACGGGTAGACCAGCAAAGGATCCGGTCGGCTTCCCTTCTACGCGAACTAGCGGAGCTGGTTCTGGAAGCTCAGAGCATCTGCTTTGTTGTTGTTGATGCACTCGACGAATGTGCTGGAGACCAGAGCGTGACAGCAGAGGATGCGCAAGGCCAAGTGATCGACTGGCTCGAGTCTCTCATGAGACATTCACAACCAAGGAACCATGAGGCCAGCAGTGGGCCGAGTGACAGGTGCATCCGCTTGCTCATCAGCGGGCAAAGAAACGGGTTACTGGAAAGACGGCTGGGACATTGGCCCACGGTACAAGTGGACTCCTCTCTTTCCCACATGAACGATATTAAAACATACTGCGAAGCGGAAAGTCTCCGAATACAGCAGAAATTCAGTGCAGCAGAGGATGCCAGGCTGGGTATTGTTGGCAAAGTGACCTCCACGGCCAAAGGTGGGTGTCAGACAGGCCTTCATATCTCTGGTGACAAGCTGACAGCGGCCAGGCATGTTTCTCTATGCCAAGGTTGTGCTCAGTAACCTCTTGATACAACCGACACGTGGTCATTTCAAAAGAGAGTTGCGGGAGGAGAATTTCCCCAAGGGCATGGAACAAGCGTATGGTTTACAAAAGCCGCCATCGCGACAGATCTACGGAGAGCTAACCGATAGCGTTACCCAGTTACGAGCGAGTGGCTGTCCACATTCTGGAAGGACCAGACGAGAGCCAGTCTGACTTGGCAAGGCGTATCCTGAACCTCGTCCTCTGCGCCGAGCGGCCGTTATTCTGGAAGGAGATACAAGCCCGATTTTGCATCGACGTCCAATCAGAAACCGCCGATCTTGACTTCCGGCTCCTCGAACCAGCGAAGAAGTACTGCGGTGCATTGATCGAGGTTGGTCAAAAGGATCTCTCCGGATCTCCGGGGTCTGAGCCCGACGACTTGGTGGAACTCGTTCACGAAACTGCCCGAATGTGAGCCAACTGCCTCCCTAGCTTCCTCTGATTTTCTGAGGAGACTTGAAACTGACCCTGTTGGTAGGTACTTGATTCAAACCGGCAGATTCCACTTGGCCGACCTTCACGCAGACTTGGCCATTTTTTGTGCTCAATATTTATCTTCTGCACCTTTCAACCCCGACATGGGCAAACCTGCTGTCACGGTGTACTGCCGAACTGGCTACTATGGGTTCCTCGACTACGCGGCAGCGAACTGGTGGAAACATGCGAGGCAAACCGAGTGCTCCAAGGACACAACTATCCTTACGACTGTCGCCAAGCTGGCGGATGCCTTAAATCCCCAGGATGAAACGGCGACTGCCAACACCGCGACGGACATTACCGCGGTTCGGACCCAGATACATCAAATCCCCGGTGACGGCAGAGACTGGGAAGACGCTTTCCCCATCGAGGCTCGGGTAAAGCTGGTCCGAGCCGGCCTCGAGCCGCTCCTGGCTCATGCGAACACCGAGAGCTCGGCAGACCTTGAAGAGATCAGTCATCTTTATGGCCGGGTAGCATACAAGTGCTCCAAGCCATGGTGCTATTTCTTCCAGACCGGCTTCGAAACCGCTTCTGCACGCGGTCACCATGTCAGACAACATGAACGTCCCTTCCGATGCGGCAGTGATGGGTGTCCCAGCTCCCAGATCGGATTTGCAACGGAATCAGAGCTTTCCAGACATACTGAACGTGTCCACTCCGAAGCTATTCCTGTGCAGTTCCCCTCCGGCATGCGCAGCAACTTGAACATTTTCAAAGCTGCAAGGGAAGGGAAACTCGACCTTATACAAGAGCTTGTCACCGGCGGGACCAGCGTCAACGTTCAACAGAAGGATGGGTCAACCCCATTATTTCTGGCTGCGCGTGCTGGAAATTACCAGGTGTGCCGGTGGTTACTGGAGCATGGAGCCAAAACAGACACCCGATGCACAAGGGAAACCATAACGGCTCTGTGGGCGGCGGTGGCCAATGATGATCTAGAGATTGCTAGCTTGCTCATCGTGGACCATGGCGCTGATATATCTGTCCATGACAGCACCGGAGCAACCATGCGCGTCCTGATGGAGCGCAGTCGCTGCACCAGGATCCCTGAACGCTTCCCTCTTGAGTTTTGGCTATCTGGCAACCCAGGCAAGAAGGGTCCCGGCAATATGAGGCCTGACGTGCCCAATGGACAGGCCACTACTAGTTCCCAAGCTTTGCGCGACCAGCAAATGAAACTGATGTTGCTAGAGCGGCAGAATAAGAAGCGCTTGCAAGATTTGGCGTCAGGAGCAGGACCTCAATACCGCCGGCAGCGACCACCCTTTGCAGGACAAATAAATTCTCAGAAACCACCCGCTGGATTGTAGTCATCATCTCCATACTGGAGGGAGGTAGTTACCTTCTATCTCTATACCTCCTAAACCTAGGCTACTACTACCTCTAATAACCTATATTCCTGATTACCTATCTATTCATTGTAACGGAACAGAGACTCAAAGCACGGCGGCGCCTGTAGAAATCTGACGATAGTTATGAATTATCTCAGGAGCTCAGACCAGTTGTGCGGTGTGGCGGTGCACGCCCCACCCTCTGATCCGGCCAATCAGAGGCCGCAGAGGGTAAACCGCGGTGTTTCCGAGGCAAGCGAGGCATGTGCGAGGGCAAGTCGGGGAGACCCACTTTCCGGTGGGTCCACGCCACAACGTGGCAGTGCTGACGCCCTCGGGAAATGCGCCTGTGATCCAGAGATAGTTAAAGCACTTCTTGCCATGTTGAGTCCAACGTGTGAGGTAAGGTGGGGGTTGAGAAAATTGTAGCCATACTTTTTGGCACCCCAAACCATGACTTATTACAATGTTAAAGACATAAGAATGAGTCATATTTCTATAACCGGTGAACTTAAGCGACGACTTGGGCTGTGATGAACGGTCAGACAACGGAACTCCAACAATGAAGACTTGAATTTACTTTTTTTACAACTCTCTCTTCTCTTGAGCGTGACCGAGGAGCATTGCTGGGATCGCGGTGATGTTTTAGTGATTGGTCGGCATCAAGATAAGCTTACACACAAATGTCGGCCTGCCATGTGTCCCGGGATGAATTCTCCGAACTCCACCGAGTCGGGTGCCTTTTTTCATTGTTCCTTTTTTATCCCATGTTTACGCATGTCTCTCACACCTGTACATCTCGTCTTCTCTTTCGCTCACACTTGCAGGACTCGGGCTTCTATTCAACCAGTACACGTGTGCTCCCTTCCAATATTTGCTCAATCCTTTGGAATCTTTGCGTTCCTTAATCCACTAGGGTCGAAAAATGAAAACATGTTGGGAACCAAGCGCATGTAACGTTCGCTTCGACATTGAAGGAAGGACTCGTGATGTCCTTGTGCAGTCCCCCATGTCGTTGCCCGTCATCAGTGGGCACATGGCGGGCAAGGAAAAAAAGTTCGTATTGACAAACCTTGGGCAAGAGATCGGCACAGTTTATTCCCATCTGGAACTCTCTCTTTCTCTGTTGTCCAGCCCAAGATCACGGGACCCTACTGAGGGCGGTGCTGCGCGACTGCGTTGTTGTCGACGGAAGCCAATTACAGCGGTGTGATGGGAGGAGCTGCCCCATGTCGTCCTGTCCCAGTCAAGCAGTGTCCCCCACTGCCGCTGCAGCCCCAGCCATCAAAACGCCGCAGTGCCGCGTTCCATCCCAGGAGCCGGGACAGGCTTCAACTAAAGTTGCCTGCCTTGTCATGATGTAATGCGGGCGCTGGGGCCAGGGTAGAGTCTATGGAGGTCGTATCTGCAAGCTATTTTTCGGTGCGTTTTCTAATCGAGAGGCACCAAGGATTCCATCTTTTGGTTTCGCGCAGACTCCGCCGTCAGCACTGGACTTCGTGTTGCGGGATGGACCGGATAGCCAGCGGATGTCCACGGTAGTTAGCTGGGTTCTCTTTTTGGACGACCTTAGCTACGCACTACGCAAGAAAGTATATATAGGGAGACGATCGGGCCGAAGGGTGTTGTTAGTTTGTGATCGAGCTCCTAGCCTACATATCTTCCCACACTCTAAGCCACTGTCCGAAAAACTGCTTGAATAAACCACATTCCTCGTCGTGTTCTTTGTCTCTCTCATTGAAGATAAACAACCCCCAGCCTCGATACCCGTCGCCTCTACTCCTAGCATTGCCAGTATCGCCAGATCCCCAGAAACCATGCTCAGCACCACAGCCCTCATCACCGGCCTCCTGGCCGCCCTCACGCAAGCCTCGCCCGTGCTCCAGCGTCGTGATGGCGCCGTCGGTGGTGTAAGAACCACCCCCCCTTTTCTTCCTTTACAACGACCCTTTGTCTGACACAAAACCCCGTGCATAGGTCCTCATTTGCAGCGATCCCAACGGCCAAGGCGTCTGCCAGTACAACGTGTACGAGCTAGAGAAGTGCTACAACCTGCCGCAGGGGCTGGTCAACAACGCGGCCACGTTTGCGCCGGATGATGCGCCGTTTTATTGCTACCCGTACCTGTAAGTTATCCCCCAACAACAACACACTTACCTACACACCTACCTGAGATTGCTGTGGGCCATGCTAATCAGGTCTGTAGCACGGAATGCGGCGGGATCTGCACATCCCCCACGGGCTGCACGTTTGGCGCTGTCTCGTATGACTACGAGAATAAGTACAACTTGACTAAGATTGGGTGGAACGAGTACATTACCTCGTTTGAGTGCCATCTCAATCAGACGCAGACAGCGTCTCCATAGGGTGGGTTGTGAATAACTCCGGAGAGTGTAAAGGGAGAGGTTGGTGATGGGATTGGCATTTTCTTGGCATTGCCGCGGTGTTTGGGGGTTTTCTTTTTTTGCGTTGACTTTTTTTTAGCGGGTTGGGGTTCGGGGTCGCTTGGGGAAATGACGGCATAGCGCTGGGCCGGGCGGAAAGTTACCCCGCCATCGGCATTGAAGATGGTGGGGTTCCCTTAGCCGGTTTGTTGCTCCCGTCGAGTTCATGACGGCAATCAATTGGCGGGGTAGTTTGATATTGGGGGGTGTTTTATATCCGATACCTTAGACCGATAGATAAAGTCGAAGTTATGTTGTGTTCAAGATAGTTCATCTGCACTTGACCACACCTTGTATTGATACCCGGGCGTAAATCTACACCCGATATACACCCGAGCTACAGTGCAGTACGGACCTACTAAGTGACGCTATCCCCACTTCCACTCGATTATTTTCCACGGTTTCTCGAGCCCCCGTGACTCTTTCAACCCTTCTTTCAACCTTTCTTCAACAGCAGACCCAACAACCAATCACCCCAACGACAACACAAACCACCGCCACCATGCCCTTCGAAATCCAAGCCGAAATCGCCTCCTTCGGCGGCAAGCTCTTCAAGCTCGCCCACCAATCCACGGAAACCACCACCCCCATGGCCGTCAACCTCTTCCTCCCCCCTCAAGCCCTCACCAACCTCACCAACCCCTCCTCGGCTTCCTCCAAAACCAAAGTCCCCCTCCTCATCTACCTCTCCGGCCTAACCTGCACCCCCAACAACTGCTCCGAAAAAGGCTTCTTCCAACACCGCGCCTCCGCCCTTGGTCTCGCCATCCTCTACCCCGACACCTCCCCGCGCGGCCTCAACTACCCCGGCGAATCCGACGCCTGGGACTTCGGCGTCGGCGCCGGTTTCTACCTCGACGCTGTCCAGCCGCCTTGGAACAAGGGGTATCGCATGGCGAGTTATATCTCCCGGGAGCTGCCAGACACATTGTTCGGTGACCCGAAATTTGGGGCGGTTTTGGATCAGGAAAGGGTGTCGATAACGGGGCATTCGATGGGGGGGCATGGGGCGTTGACGGCGTATTTGAGGGAGCCGGGGAGGTATAGGTCGGTTAGTGCTTTTGCGCCGGTGGCGAATCCGTCGAGGTGTGCGTGGGGGAGGAAGGCTTTTGGGGGGTATTTGGGTGGGGAAGAGGAGGAAGGGGGTGGGAAGTGGAAGGAGTATGATGCGACGGAGTTGGTGAAGGGGTGGAAGGGAGGGGATTTGAAGGCGTTGGTGGATGTGGGCACGGAGGATGGGTTTTATAAGCAGGGGCAGTTGTTGCCGGAGAATTTGGAGAAGGCTGCGAAGGAGGCGGGGGTGGAGGGGTTGACGGTACGGTATCAGGAGGTATGTCCTCTCTATGTCCCCTTGATTTGTGTTTGGTGTGTGTTTGTGTGAGTGTGAGGACCGTAATGCTGATGGGAGTAGGGCTACGACCACTCGTACTACTTCATGGCCACCTTTGCCGACGACCATGTGAACCACGCAGCCAAGCACTTGGGATTGCTGTAGTGGATGGTGGAAGAACTGCAACAAAAGAGATATGAACGGCAAGGACAGAACGTTTCGAAGAGCAGGGCGTCCGAGACGGTGGGCATACGTTGTGTAAGATGCCCATGTAAGATCCGTTGATTCCAAGGTAGAGATGAGGGGGCAACAGGGCGGTAAAGTTGAAAGATACATATCAAGAAATGGTAAAAGCAAGTAAAAATGTTCACCCTTATGCAACCCTCCCCTGGGCACCCACCCACAACAAAAATCAACTCAACCCACAACCGCCAACGCCATATCCATGACCCCCAGGACACCCCCTAACTCACCCTCCGATCCAAATCCCCCAACCCCCCACTCACAATCCCCACATCCCCCATCATCCCCTCCTCCTTCCCCCCCTTCGCCCTCGCCTCCGCCTCCGCCTCCCTCTTAATCCTCACATACGCCAATTTCTCAAACCGGCTCAACACCCTCCACCAGTGCTGTCCAGCCTCGTGTTCAGCCACACGCTCCAGCAGATCAGCCGTACGGAACCGCACCTCACGGTCCTTGTGGAACAGGCCGAGGGCGATGTAGAATAGACCCGCCTGGGACTCGGGCGCGACGCTGAGGAGGAGGCAGATTTCGTCGTAGGAACGGACGTGTTGGGCTAGGGTGTCGTAGATGTCGCGGCTTTGGGCGGGCGTGAGGCGTTGGGTGCGGAGTCGGTCGTGGAGGTGGCCGAGGTCGAGGCCGCGGAGGGGGCGGATGAGGGAGAGGCGGGCGATGTCCTGGGGTTTGTTAATCGGTGTTTGGGGAATCTGTGTGAGAGAAAAAGAAAAAGAAGAAGATAAAAAAGAGCAAGGAAACACACCTGGATAAAGCTGTAATAACTTCTAGTATTCCTCCACCCCTCAATCCGCGCCACATTACCAGCCAACTCCTTCGCCTTCGTCGCCTCATCCACCCAGACATACCCATGCCCCTGCGCGCTCCCAATCGCACTCGGCAACCCTTCTTGGCCATCATCCCCATGCCCCGTATACAACGCACTAGCACCATAAACACTCTCCTCAAAGGCCGCCGCGATGCGCGTGAACTTGAGCACCCACGCCCGCCACTTGGCCCGGATCACCCGCTCGCCCGCCCGCGTCGTGATGCTGCGGAGGATATCCGCCATGAAAGCCGCGTCGCCCGTCAGGTCGTTCGCGGCTGAGGATGAGGACGAGGAGGACGACAGCCCGCCGCCGCCGCCGCCGCCGTTGCCGGCTGAGTTGTGCACCAGGTTCGCGTACGCTGGGTTTTGTTGTTGAAAGTACACCAATCCTTCGGTGATGGGCGCCGCTTCGATCTTCGTGCTGATCTTCATCTTGCCGCTGGGCAGGTCGCACAGTAGATCCCACCACTCCGGGTGGTGTTCAAAGGTCGGGTTGGTCACGCCCGCGATGAACCCGGGGACCTTGAGCAGGTCGTCGACCTTGGTTAGATCGGTGTAGGGAAAAGCGTAGCGCGTGAAGCCGCGGAGGATCCCGCCTGATGCGAGCGCGCAGGCGGCTAGGACGGCTTCGGCCACTTCGCCCGACGGCATGTTGTGGCCGAGGAAGATGACCCGTTTCTGGGTTAGGAGAGCGTTGATGAGCACGATGATGGGGTGTGTGTTGGGGCCGTTGGTGGTTAGATGGGGGTGGAGTTGGAAGCTATGGGGTGTTTTGGAGTGTGAATCGGAAAAGTTCTGGATTAGCTTGATCAAGGAGAAATCGCCGACGATCTCGGGCATTACGGCCACGGGGACCTTGATCGGAATGGGGATGCCCTTGTACAGTACTTTGCTCTCGAACTCGTGAGTGTCTCGAGGCACCACATACACCGCGTGGCCCTCGATGTGAGCCCTCGATCCCGAGCGGAAGATGCTGGGCCGCGAGGGCGGGCCTTTGCTGGCGTCGAGAGGCTGGTCTACCCCGGATGCCCCCATGATTCGCGCCTGTATCATTTCCTCGAACTTTTCGACGAAGAGATCCTTATTCTCACTCGACTGTAGGAGATGCCGCTCAAGCCAGTTCAGCTTCGGCATGAGCGACAGGTCCATCTCGTTCACGGCGTTGTACAGGAGCGCTAGCGTTTCAGGGACGGGCGACTTGAAGTATTCCTCCAGGGCTAGTAGTAAAAGGGGCTGGCGAGATGGTCAATTCAACGTGACGGTGGGGAGACGGCGGAAATGAACTAAACATGAGAATCTGTTGTGAAAAAAGCTTACCTTGTAAATATGTAGAAAAGGGTGTCGGGTACAAATGGCCATGGCTTTCACCACCGCGCCTCGCTTGACCGTTTTATCTTGTTTCGTGTTGACCAGATTAAGAACATAAACCAGCGGTGGTCCTTCAAAACCGTCTGGCTCCGAGTCGGTAGATTCATCGTCGTCCCAGAAATCATCATCATCGTCGTCGTCGTCATCGTCGTCATCCAAACCTTTGAGTTCCCCTCCCTCATCATCCGATTCATGTATTATCCCCCTCGCCCGATCCCGCTTCCTGTTCCGCCGGGCCCGCCGGGCCTCCTTCGCTTGCCGTTCCGCGTCGTCCTCCTCCTGGCTGGTGTCCTTGTGAAGAAAGAAGATGGTCCAGTCCTGATTCCGGACGTGCGCCTGATCGGGAAGCATGAGCTCGGCAAGCATGTGTTCGTCGCCTGTGATGGCTACAGGGTACTGGTGTTCCATGACCGGCCCGCGGTCGATGTCGAACGACGCGACGAGGATGTATTCGACGTGGTTCTCGGAGCTGCTCCGTGGGTATTGTGACCGCAGCTTGCGGGGCCGTTCCACGGGCTTTTCGTAGATCAGTTGCGCGCCGACCGAGAGCGAGCTGTGCTGAGACGAGGCGCCAGTGCCGGTTGAGAGTGGCTTATTCCTGGCGCTTTGGTCCGAGTTCCGGTCAAACGGTTGGGGAGAGCGGGTCGGACGAGCTGGGGGCATTGCCGTCAACGAGGTTCGTTGTTGAGGAATGGACCCATTGCGATGGCTAGCCGCGCTGCTCGTCCTCCCCGAAGCTGGACCGGGGAGCTGGTTGGACGCCATTGTCGTCCGCGGTGTTTATCCCCCTTGGACCACCGATCTTAGCTGGGCCTGACACCCCCCCTTGCGACAGTCGCCGGCCCCTTTTCCGTAGTAGCGACGAAAAGCCGTTCCGGCCTATTGTAGAATGGACTGTCGCGGATTAACGTGCCCATACGCGGTATGCAATTGCCGAACGAAACCCCTAATTGAGAAGTCTGAGAGCCGAGATGTCGATGCTAGGTCGAAGGGGGAGGGCATTCGCGCCAAGCTTCTCGAGCACGTCGATATCGTCGTCCTGGTCGTGGGGGGACGCTCCGGTTTCCGTCCGGATCGCGCCTTTCTTCTAATGCCCGGGGCCGGTGTTTGTGTGGAATATCGGTCGAGTGCTCTAAATCGGACGAGTCCCTACACGTGTAGCGATTTGGAGCTCGGCGGGACTGAAGACTCCCGCTTTTGGCCATCCCTCGACAGGGGGTTGTGATGCCGGCCGGGGGATTTTTGGTGGGGTGTCTCGGGTGTCAGGTGATGCCAAGCTTTGATTTTCCCACCCCTCTCATGCCTTGTATGACCCTTCAACTGCGTTTCTAATGCATATTCGGCTGTCTTCAGCTCAATTGCGTTAAGTTTTAACTACGACTTAGGTAGTAAAACTGTTGAACCAGTCTTTAAGGGATATTTTGGGAGAAAAGCTTCAGATTTCTCACTCTGGTTATCTGTGAACTCGGGGAGGGTTAGGGTTGTTGGAAGTTGAAGGTGGCCCGAGCCTGGCTGCGGGGCTTCAAACCCCTGCCGTTGTCGGGTCGATTTGTTTACTTGCCGTCTTCCAGGCGAAGCGGGATGCTGATCACCAGTTCATGACGAAGACGCAAGCAAGATCGTGATCAAAGTTGCTGGTTGCTGCCGACTCCCACATAATTACATTTAGTGCACACGATACTGTTTGTTAAGAGCTCTCTTCTTCCCTACCCGCGACATTGCGCCGAAAACACGACCGATTTTGGACACTACGAGTCTTGACGGGGTTGGAAACCAAACCGACACCAAAAGGAAGGGTGTCTGTTCGACATATTCTAACAAGAGTCTCTGCAAAAAGCAATCAACAAGATGGTACGAAGGTTTTGAGAGATTCAAGGCCGATTTAGGGTACTGATGAATAACCCTTAATGTAGTCAACACCCTCAGCATACCGACCGTCCCCGTTGGGATACGGATCGGGCTCAGCGCGCTCCTCTCCCTTCCGTCGGCCACAATCGCCCGCTTCTTCTGCCACGTTACGACAGGGGGAAACACCGACCAAAGATAGCTTCTCGGAGGCTCGCGCAAAGTTCATGAGCAGCCCGACCGCCAGCCCGACACAGGATTTCCGACCGCCTCGGAGACAGGCCACAGTGGAAGACGACCCCGAAACATATTTCCCGCAACAACAGCAACAGACATATCATCAAGCGCCGCAACCACGGCAGCGTAGTCTCCCTCGACCTGCGGCCTCGAGCACAGTGGGCCACGGGAATGCCCTCTCTCAGTTACAACCGGCGCAGGTTCGCACAATGCGGGAAGCCTTTCAGATACTAGATCGTGACAGCGACGGCGTCGTGAACCGGGAAGATGTGGTGGACATGCTCAATCAGCTGGGTAAGACGGACAGGACAAACCCCCATTTTGCTGCGAATTCCGCTGACACAGAAACCGACGATGCTTAGGACTTCCTTCAAATGCCAGCGACGTTGCCCAGTTCTTCCCTCCGTCAGGGCCGCCAACCATGCCGATGGCGCTCTTCCTCAACTCCATAGCAGAATCGCTCGCCGCCCTGTCGCCAGGTCCGGAATTGGTGTCGGCCTTTTCTGCATTCGACGACGACGACAGCGGTCAGATCGACGTGGCCGAGCTGCGCGACGCGCTGCTCCATACCGCGCCGGAGCCCGGCCAGGAGCCTTTGACGGCGCTCGAGGTGGAGAAGGTGATTGCGGGTTTCACGGGACGGAGGGCGTTTAGCAAGAGCACAGCGGCCGGGTTGGGGAAGCGAGGCGAGGTGTTTCGGTATCACGATTTTGTCAATACGATTGTTGGGGGCAACGGTGCGGCAGCGCGAGCAGCTGAAGATGCGGAGGACGACGGTTGAGTTGTTCAAGCCGTAGGCCAGATATTCCGTACCAAGGTATTTACGGCTTATTCACAGCAATACATAGTACATCCGCGGTCTTCGCTGTGTCTTGTGCCGTCACGTGGGTGATTTCTTGGTCCGTAGTGTAGGTTGCAGAAAAACAGACACGAGACACATGAACCAAGACTGTGGTATCTGCAGGTGCCTCCAGTGGCATCGCTTCGTCTCTTGCGGACCGTTCCGTTGTTTCCGGTTGGGGGTTCATCACAAATCCCGGCCAATCGTGCCGCAGCTCGCACAGGCAGCCTTGCACCATGACGCTGCGAGCTCACGACGACTGGACGGATGGCCTGTCACACCCCAGAGCCCTTCCCAGCCCTCCACGCCAAGCGCCGCTCGCTGTCGCCCGTTGGCTGACGTTTCTTTGTTTTGTTTTGATTTTGTTTCTTTCTTTGGTTCGGCATGACAAATGGCCACACCACCCACCTGCCACCGTCGAGGCAAAAGCGGCTTCAGCGGTTGAGCGGTTACCAGGACGAACAGGACTTGGGATTTTCTAACGAGGACCTGACATCTCGGACTCGCAGGCTCGCAGGATGCTGCGATGGATTGTGGTACCGGGCTTGTTCGGCCGGGTGATGAGTTCCACCTTGATTACGCCCGCGACCGCTGGAACGCCGGGGACGGACCGGCCCACAGAAGCTTCGAGAATCCGGGATTCCTCCAGCCTCCCACCCTGCAGCACGATATGGCCTATAACGATATATCGTGATAATTGCATCCTGCCGATCTGCCGAATTCGCAGCAGCAGGCGACCTCCAGAGCCCCTCCTCAAGCCTCCAGCGGCCGCTAAGCGGCCGTTAGGTTGGGCGAATCGCCTCTGACCCTTCCCCAAATTTCCAGAGCAACGGGCGCAACCCCAGCCAACCCAATATTTTTCTTCGAATCGCAAGTCACAAAGAGACCCTCCAGAGGCTCCGTGATTTGCCTGTGAGGGCTGAGCAATCATCTAAACCCTTTCAATCATCCTGCCCGGCGGAAGGCGGGAAAGCGGGAAGCGTGATGGCTTTTTGATGATCGTCCCAAACTGCCCTTGTCCCGCCAGCTTTTGAACCCGTCACCGACCTCCATCCTTTTCCCAGTCCCCAACTTTCCAGTTTTTTCTCCCTCTTACCGAGTTGAGCGAATCGCCCACTGACTGCACCGCTTCCGTTCCACCCCTCTTGCATTTCCAGGTCCCCATCAATTTTTTGCCGCTTGTGTTTCCGCCACAGGGAAAGAACGAAAGGAGAAGAGGGAAAAAAAATTAGACTTGCCTCGCAAGTTGCAAATGCATGTGTACGCACACCCACTTCCTTCCTTCAGATAACACACGGACACACACCAAACCACGCAACCGCACCCACACCCGATACCCTGGGATACCCGGCATTTGGTACCCTCCCCCATTCCTACCCGCTATTTCTGCCCTGATGCACCGGCAGCGATACCCAGCCTGACCTTGCTGCGGGAGTCAAACGCCGTTTGACGTTTCCGCTTGCTATCGTTTGCGGGACCTTAACGTTACCGCAATTACTGCGTATAGCAATCCCGCGCCCCGGTATTAACCGAACTTTTTTTCCCTTCTCACTTTCGCTGCCTTTTGCTGCCTTTTTAGCTGCAAATCGGTGCAAATGAAGTTGTTCTCCAAAATTTCGTCCAAAAAACCAAACTCGGCCGACGACGAGGACGACGACCTCGCCAGTTCTCAGAACTCGTCCTATCCTTCCTCCCCCAACAAATCTCCCACAAAGTCGTCCGGCTCGCGGTCGCCCACCAAAAAGGCTTCGTCATCCTCCCAGCGCCCCTCCTCACCGACCTCGCGCGACTCCAAGTCGCAGTCGTCGCCGCGCACCTCGCGCCCATTTGGCCGCCATCCGACCGACGCCGGCCGCCGAAAGAAGTTTGACCCGGACACACACCCGCTCAACTTGCCCCCCGAGCAGCGGAAGCGACTGTCCGAACTTTCTGCCATGAGCGCCCGCACTTCGATGGACACCGCCGAGCACAAAGAAGCCCCGGCTGCCGGGACCGCCGGGGCCAACGGAGTCAACGGGGCGAAGCCCGCATCTCCTCCTCCCCCTCCTAAGTCACCGCCGCCGCAGTACCAACAACACCAGTCGGCCCCGCGGTCGACCAACCCCCCATCCCACCAAAACTCCTTCACCGTGCCCGTCACCAACGGAGGGGCTGCTGCGTCGACAAACGACGAGGCCGGCGAGGCCGTTCCCGCTCCCCCGCCCCACCGATCACACCCAAACAGCCCCGTGCAACAAACAGATGCCGAGCAGGCTGAGCAAGCCGAGTCGTTCAAGAATGAGGGAAACAAGTTCTTCAAGGCCGGTGACTACACCCATGCCGTCGAGTTCTACACCAAGGGTGAGTCAGCAAACAGCCACCGATGAACAATCGCCGCAATCCGCAAAATGTCATGTCGCGTGCTTGCCTCAATACCCCTGTGGAAGTTCATCCACGAATTGATCGACTAATCTAATCATGTGTTCTAGCGGTCGTCCTCCAACCAAATTCGGCCACCTACCTGGGCAACCGGGCTGCGGCTTTCATGTCCGCGGGCAAGTACAATGATGCCCTAGACGACTGTAAGCGGGCCGTAGACTTGGATCCACACAACTCCAAGATCCTCCTTCGTCTCGCCCGCATCCACACCAGCTTGGGCCAGCCTGAGGATGCCATTGCCACTTTCGGCCGTATCCAGCCGGCCCCGTCTGCGAAGGACATGGGCCCCGCCAAGGAGATGCTTCGACATGTCCGGGCTGCCCAGCAGGCTCTGCGAGACGGTACGGCCGCCTCCATGGTGCTGCACCCCTTGGACATGGCCGAGAAGCTGCTCGGCGTCGGTGCGCTGAAGCCGAGAAAGTGGCAGCTCATGCGGGGCGAGGCGCTGCTTAAGATGGGCGACGCGAACTCGCTCGGCGAGGCCCAGAACATTGCCATGTCGCTCCTGCGGCTCAACAACCAGGACCCCGAGGCGCTGGTCCTCCGCGGCCGTGCCTTGTACTCACAGGGTGAGAATGACAAGGCCGTGCAACACTTCCGGAAAGCGCTGAGCTGCGACCCAGACTTCCGGGATGCCATCAAGTGGCTGCGCACCGTGCAGAAGCTGGACAGGATGAAGGAGGACGGTAACGCGCAGTACAAGGCTGGGCGGTGGCAGGCTGCCCTCGACCTGTACACGTCGGCCCTCGACGTCGACCCGGCCAACAAGGGCACCAACTCAAAGCTCCTCCAGAACCGGGCACTGTGCCGGATTAAGCTCAAGCAGTACGAGGACGCTGTCGCCGACTCCGACAAGGCCATCGGCCTCGACCCGCAATACCTCAAGGCCCGCAAGACCAAGGCCACGGCGCTCGGCCTGGCCGACAAGTGGGAGGCGTCCGTCCGGGAGTGGAAGGCGATTCAGGAGCTCGACCCCGAGGACCGAGGCATCGCCAAGGAGGTGCGCAGGGCCGAGCTGGAGCTTAAGAAGTCGCAGAGGAAGGACTACTACAAGATTTTGAACATCGAGAAGGGTGCCTCCGACTCGGATATCAAGAAGGCCTACCGCAGACTCGCCATCGTCCATCACCCGGACAAGAACCCTGGCGATGCCGCGGCTGAAGCCCGCTTCAAGGACATCAGCGAGGCGTACGAGACGCTGATTGACCCTCAGTATGTTTCCCCCCGTCCTATTCTTTATACCCGCCCGCGTTTTTATTTTCCTCATTCTCTTCTTCTTCATAGCTAACATAAAAACTACAGGAAGCGAGAGCGCTACGACAGCGGCGTCGACCTAGCTGACCCGTCTGATATGTTTGGCGGTGGTGGCATGGGCGGTATGGGCGGCGGCATCGACCCTGAGATCTTGTTCTCCATGATGGGGGGCATGCCTGGCGGCATGCACGGTGGAGGTATGGGTGGTGGCGGTCCATTTGGCGGTGGTGGCGGCGGTGGTTTCCCCGGCGGACCCGGCTTCTCATTCAACGACCGCGGCCGTGGCAGAGGCGGCGGATTCCCCCAGGGCTTCCAATTCTCGTGACAATCCAGCGAGGAAGAAGAAGCAACCGACGGCCTGGCAAGTAGGGATGATGACGATGATGATGACAGTGACGACGATAACAGCCACCGCTCGGAGGAGGATGCCCATTATGGTCGTCCATGGAAGAAACGACAATTCAAACAACAGGAAAGACGCCGTGGCCGTGGCCAGGGTTGGGGATCTAACATCAACAACGGTGCTGCTGGCGCAAAAGCGGCGTGGCGAGCTGAGGCTGACGAGCAGAGGGGCAGCAGGTTGGAGCAGCTGCGCAAGTTTTGGCTGATTGTCGCCGCCGCTGTCGTCCTTCTTCCCCCGTATCTCGTACTTATGCTCTTGGTCGCGGCTGGGACGGTGTATGTTTGTATGAAGGCATTAGGAAGACAAACAGGCCGCGCACATTAGAGGCCACAACAGCACCAGTCAGGTCGTCGTTGCGCTGCATTGGGAGATTTGGAGTCTCGTTTTTTTCCGGCATAGACTACTACTCCTACTCTTACCACTACTCAACCAGTTCAGCACCACATTGACGGATGGACGGAAGGGGAGCGGGTCGGGAAAGGAGGGTGGGAGGCGTTCATGGGGTCATCTCAAGTCATCACAACATTTGCGGGGAGGATTGGGTTTGCATTACCTACCCCCTTTTCCTCCCCATATGTCCGTTTTTTGTTTTTGTCGGTTTATTTTCCTTTTTTTTGTCTTGGTTTTCCTCCGGGACAAGCACAACGCATCACCAATCATCATCATCGTCATTGCAAGGGATTTTTCTTTCCTTCCTACAGATAGACAGGGAGCTACCGTTGTTTTTCCCCTCCATTCCCACTCCCGCTCCCGGGTCCGCCTCAGGGCGGATTCAACCTCATCCTGGGTTTCTGGTTCCTCGGTTCCGCTCTAGCGCACTTTGTATACCACGCCCAGTGCCTGCTTTGCTGCGGGTTGTTTGTGTTATGTATGCCTTGCTTAGGTAGACTAGCGTCGAAAAATAATCACCGCGGGGATTCTGAAGCGGATACTGGTCAGATGTAATGGTTGTAATGTGTGTGTGTACTGTACTATGTAGTGTAGTTTTCACAGCTTTAGAATGCTGCGAAGTTATCCGAGTCGGTTGCGTGCTTTGAACAAAGAACAATTCACACGAGTTGAACGGACGGACATACATGCCTCCTGGTATTTATTTTAGTCGCTAACTTTGTAGCACTTCCTGATACATTGCCTCTCTGATCCCCTAAAATTTAAGATATTTAACACTCACAAATATCTTCATCTCGGCATAAATCAAACATAATGTTCATGTTAACAGCCCAGTGTCTTGTCAGTCTGTCCCAAAACAGCGGGATCTGAGCGGGTCTTGGCGGTCGTTGGGCGGGTCTGACCGGGGGCCTTGCAGCGGGTTTGGGTGCGGGAAGCTTTGACCCCTGTTTCTTCGGATCTGGAGGCCACGATTCACTTTGTTGCACTCCGCAAAAAAAGCGACCTCGGACGGGGGCACACGGCACTCACTGGACAAGGACACCTGTGGGCAAGTGGAATCCGCCACATTGCAGGACAGAAGACAAGTCTCTCTCTCTTCCCTTCCCATCACATTTCTTCTTCCCGCCCGAGTGCGGATTGCATTCGCTCTTTTTTCTCTTTCCACGGTCTGTACAAAAGCAGACACGTTGGCATTGGGGCGCTCTTGAATTTAATAATCCAATTTCCTGCCAGGGGAGCTGGAGATCTCAGGCCGTTCAGTCGCCTGTTCTTGTCACCTTGTCCTACCAACTTCAACAACCATTGCGCGCGTTTGCATAACCCCCGGACTGGGAATCCTTCAGATTGATTGAAGCGGCCGACTAACGGGTGACAAGCCCCCGGCGAATTCGCAGCGATGAGCACCGACTACGCCTACGACGAGGAGGGCTACCTCTGGCCCTTCTTCGTGTTCACCCTCACCCTCATCATCACCGTCCCACTCACATTCCTACTCGTCAAGCGGTCGCGCGACCCAGCCGCCTCCTTCGCTCGAATTCACACCAGTTTCAAGCATGAGCACACAAACACGATCGATGCGCTGCGCAAGCAGGAAAAGCGCAAGGATAGGAAGTTATGGCTTTTCTTCGCTGTCGTCGCGGGCTGGGCCGTCATGGGCTACATGCTCTACCTCATCCAGACCACCGAGGCCCCGGTCCACAAGCTGTGGAACCCCTACGACATCTTGAACATCCCCGAGAGCGCGACCGAGAAGCAGATCAAGAGCACGTACAAGAAGCTCTCGCTGCGCCTGCACCCGGACAAGGCGAAGCCCGACCCGGCGAAGAACGAGACCATGGAGGACCTGACCGCCCGCTACGTCGAGATTTCCAAGGCCTACCAGGCCCTCACCGACGAAGATATCCGGAACAACTATATCCAGTATGGCAACCCGGATGGGAAGCAAGGGTACAGCATCAACATCGCCCTACCCAAGGTCATCGTCTCGGACGGCAACGGCAAGTACGTCGTGCTCGTCTACTCGGTGCTCTTTGGTGTCCTGCTGCCGTACCTGGTCGGGTCCTGGTGGTACGGGACGCTTCGGCGCTCTAAGGAGGGCGTCCTGATGGAGAGCGCCAACCGGATCTTCCGCGAGTACAAGGACAACATCAACGAGGGCGGTGTCGTGGCCGCGCTGAGCACCGGACAGGAGTACGAGAACCTTCTTAAAGGGGACAAGGCGACATCAGGTCTCTCGGATGTGGAATCTAAAATTTTTGCGGAGGGCGAACTGTCCCCGCTCGCCGGCGGCCTCTCTGTTAAGGACAAGGAGAAACTCGAGGACTTGGAGAGCGGCCCGCGCCGGAAGGCGCTCGCGCTGCTGTGGGCGTACCTCGGTCGCATCGAGCTCGGCGACGCCGAGTCGAACAAGGCCAAGTTCGCTGTCGCCCCCATTGCGCACTCTCTTAACAAAGCACTGAACGCCATCGCTCTCGCCTACATGAACACCGGACCGCTCCTTGCTTCGTACTACACCAGCCAGCTTCTCATCCAGGCTCTTCCTCCCAAGTCGTCACCACTCCTTCAACTGCCCTACTTTAGCCCAGCGGTCGTCAAGGCCGTCGAGGGCGATTCGCGCATCCACACCAACGTCCAGGACTTTATGGACCGGCCAGATGCCAAGCGGCGCAGCCTGGTGGTTGGCAAGGGGCTCCTGTCGGAAGAGCAGTACAAGGAAGCCGTGGGGGTGGCCAAGCAACTCCCCTTCCTGCGCGTAGCCAAGGCGTACTTTAAGGTCACCGGCGAGCGCTTTATCATCCCGTCTTCTCTCGTCACGCTCGTCGTCAAGGGCCGCTTCGTGCCGCCCGGCAGCGAAAACGTGCCGGCGATCAACCCCATCGACCTGGAAGACGTCGACCCGGCAGAAGACGACCTGGACGCCATCAGCGGCCGCAAGACGCAGAAGCTCGTAGGCAAGGACGAGAAGACGGGCAAGCCCATCTACGAGTCCGCCGAAGCCGAAGTCGTCCCCGCACCGCTCGCCGCGGCCCCGTATTTTGCCCGTGACCACAGCCCCCGGTGGCACGTGTTCCTGACCGACTCCAAGCAAGGGCGTGTGGCGGTCCCGCCGTTTACGTTTGCGCAGTTTGACCGCCCGATCTTCGAGGCCGACGGCACCACGCCGACGTTTGCGATGCAGACGCTCAAGGCGCAGTTCCAGGCGCCGCCGCAGGCGGGGCATTACACTTTTGTCATGCACGTTGTCTGTGACAGCTACGTCGGGTTTGACACCAAGATGGAGGTGACGCTGATTGTGGAGGAGGCGAGCAAGGCGGCGCAGATGGAGGTGGAAGACGAGATTAGTGAGCCGGAAGAGGGTGAGTTTTTTTTCTCTCTCTTACACTCCCTTTCCTCATATACAGGATACTAACCAATACAATCAGACTCCATCGCGGGCATCATGCACGCCGCCAAGGGCGGGCAACCAAAGACAAGGAAACCAAGCAAGAAGGATGAGGACAGCTCAGACGAAGAGAGCGGGACAGACGACGAGGACGATGATACCAGTGCCACCAACACCGACACAGAGCCGGAGGACTGAAAGTAGTAGAAAGTAAGGGAATTGTCTGTTTATTAGATTGATGAGATGAGCGAGTGTGTGTGGAAGTGTATGTATGTATGTATGTTTGTTGCGTCGGCCCCTTACCCTCCCTACCTTGCCTTCTTTTGTAGTAGTAGTAGATTTGTGAGGGGGGGGGCGGGGAGGGGGGAAGGTGGAAAAGGGGGCTTTTTCTCCGGCTCTGTTTGTCTACACTAGGTTGCCTGCCTGTTCAGGGGTTCGTGGTTTTAGGCCAGACCTTTTTCTTGGTTCTTGGTTGGGTTTGATACGTTACTCGGTTTGTGATAATTGTACATATCGGCGTTCTTCCCACGTTCTATGACGGTCTTGCTTGTGTGTGGAGGAGGTATGAGTGTGTAGATTGGGTATTGTAGATTTCCGGGGTATATTGTGCTAGTAGCGTTACCTATCTGACTTTGTCGCGGCAAGTTCATTCCAAAAAGGACGAGCAGTTCAACTTGCTAGCCCTCATATCAATTCTACTTCGTTCGGTTTTCAGCTAAATCCCTTTCCTGCTAATATATCTCGCATTTATCCTTCCAGGCAGGTACCGTGAGCCAAGGGGGGGTATCCAGCGAGTATCCAGCGGTCGCTCCAAGATAAGAGCGTTGAGCAGGACACTCAGTGCGGTATTGCCGCGTTGGCATCCCACGGCTCGGGGTCCAGAGTTGGTGGGTCTGTGGTGGCTATTTCTGTTCCTTTTCGGCGACTGGTGCCGGTGGACTAGGGCCGAGTTTGGCATGTGGTTCGCTGTGCTTGCTGTTTCTCAATGCCCTGGCCGAGGAGAACGCCCTCGATTTCAAGTTTTCGTTTTTTACCACAAGCCGTTGTCAGTCGGACAGGGTGCTAGGGTTGTGGAAGCTTCCCTCGACAGTCCAGCGCCGGTCACGTTTATGCTGTAATAAGCCCCCCCCTTCAACCGTCCTTCTCAAAAGCATCATTTAAATACCCGACAAAACTCTCCCTCAACCGCTCCGCAGCCAATTTCCCCACAGCCTCCAACCCAATCCCGCCTCGATTCAACGCCACGAACGCCCGACGATACCGCTGCAGCTGCGGCAACCCGACCTTCTTCCCAGGCAACTCAACCACCAAATCCTCCCCCCCAGCACTACCAGCGGCGGCGGCACCATTCACGCGGGGAAGCGTGACCTCCCCACCTTCACCCTCATCAGCCTGCCTCTCAAGAATCCTCTTCACAATATCCTGCGTCTCGCGCTCTAGTATATAAAGATAGTCCCCGCCAGGGTCCTTGTCGCGCTGGACGGTCGATTGGTTGGGTTTGACAGCCTTGCGGTTGTCGCCGGCAATGGTGTCCCAGATCTTGTCGAAGACTTGTTGGGTTTGGGCGTCGTCGTCTTCCCAGATTAGGGTGAAGAGGGGGGAGTCCCAGCGCGTCATGGGGTTGGGCTCTTCGTAGCGGAAGACGAGGTTTTCCCAGTTGGAGGGGGTGTAGGGTTCTTCGTCGTCGTTGTCATCTTCGTCGTTGGTGGTGTCGTTGCCCGCGACTACTGCGGGGGTCTCTGCTGTGGGTTCTGGTTCTGATTCTGGTGCTAGTTCTTGTCCCGGTGCAGCTTTCACCTCATCACCCCTTTCTCCCTTATCTCCCACAGCTTCCCCCCCATCCACCCCCCTTCTCGCCAACCGCGCCTCATTAACCCCCCTAGCCCTCTCCCTCCCACACCCAATCTGCAACACACAACACGCCGTGCGGACATTTTTCGCCTCGCAAAACAGCTGATACCGCCACCCCTTGATGTAGTTCAGTCCGTCGAGAATGACAATGTCGCGGGGCGAGAGCACGCGTTTGACGGCCGCGTAGATGGCTGCGCGCGCGTCCTTTTCGGATGCGTTGG
This sequence comes from Dichotomopilus funicola, assembly GCF_033296635.1. NCBI lineage: Eukaryota > Fungi > Ascomycota > Sordariomycetes > Sordariales > Chaetomiaceae > Dichotomopilus > Dichotomopilus funicola. Next base: position 433,235 of record NW_026944030.1, read on the forward strand.
CTGACCGCACGTGCGCGGGGAGTTGGGTGGGCGAGAGGTCGTAGACTGTGCGGGAGATGGAGAGGGAGGGGTCGGAGATTAGGTGTAGGCGGTATTGGGGGGTTGGAGGGGGTTGGGATTGTGACTGTTGTTGTTGTTGGCTGGTCGCGGCGAGGCGGGAGGAGAGGTAGGCGTGGAGTTGGCGGGCGCGGGTGGTTTTGCCGGAGGTCGGGAGGCCGGTGATGATGATGAGCTAGGGGGTTCAAGTTAGTGATTGAGTGTGGTCAATCGCGGGGGGGGTAATAGTATGGGAATTGAGAGGGAATCGGGGAACCTCACGGGCATGGCGACGGAGGTATGCCCTGAGCTCTATTCCTAAGAGCTCAGAAATTACTCTCCCTGCGTAATAAGGCTGGTGGTTTCAATCTCGATAGAAAGTTTATGGGAAATGTTCCCTTTCGGGATGGTGGGGTTACTCAACGAACATTGCGGGGTCCGTACTGGCTCGCATGCCCCAGGGTTAGGGGTTAATGTGCATTTTATTGCAGCGGTATCCGTAGGGCTCTGGAGATGCAAGTGACACAGCCTTTAGCCGTCCGTCTCGACACTGCAGCTCGCAGTTGCACCAGTCATGAGCAAGCTAACTTTACCAGACTGATATCCGTAGGGCTGAACTGCTGGACCCGGCCCGCCAATCTGAAGATGCTACCAAGTGGTGTGAAACACTGTGCCTGGACGCATGTGTATTCCACGTGTATACCCGAACAAATAAAGTTGAACAAGGAGTACATTTTCAAGGTAGAATAGACGAAGAAATAACCCGAGCATTACTCCCACATCACGAGTCCCGTACTTCTTTTCTTTTCTCGGGAGGATTTTGGAGCGGGAGATACCTCGTCATGGTCGGCTTCCGAATGCCTCCGGCTTGACCTGTCTCGGCGCGGATTGTCGAGGTGTGGGATGACGGGAACTTCAATGTTACTGTGCAGTCGAGTCTAGGACTTCTCACAACGATAGGTACGGATCTGAGGCGGGGGAGACTGTACCCACATACGGAAACCTGGCCCGGCCCTGGTGTGACGGTCGTGGCTTCTTTTCTCGGGTCTCCCTTTTCGTTTATCCCTCAAGAAGCGCCGAGCGGGGTAATGGGGCACTGCTTTTTAACTTTTCTCTTGATATTCCAATCGGTCGGTGTTGCTGCAAGAAGTTCTCGAACTTTGGGGGCGCGGCTATTCTGGGCGGTCTTCTTTCTGCTGCCCTAGTTCCGTTCCAGGGCTAGCGCCTGGCTGTGCGCCGCATCGAGCAACATCACACAGGTCAATTTTAGAGTATTTTCGTGGCTTGGGCCTGGGAACAATTTCACGCAACCCATCGACATCACAACCGGCCCGCAATTTCTAGGACTCACGGATCACAAATTATTTCTTGACGACACCCGACGCTTGGAACTTTGGGACAACAACCCGTGCCGTGTCGGTGGCTAGGATAATGAAGCGATCGGCTCGCTGGGCCAGTTCGAAGCCGGGCCTGAGGTCCTCCGAGGTGTGAACCGGAATGTATCACAGTTCATGGCTTTGCGAGATCGAGGACCATCTCCACAACCATTGGGCAGCGCGCCCCCGCGTTCCTCCTCAAGATATGCTGTACGACAGTCAGCAAGCAACCCTCATCGGAGTCGAGATGGAAGGTGCTTTCGAACAATCGCCGTGATGGGGCCATGCCACCCTGCCATTGATTGCTTGCTTGCTGTCATGTTTGAAGTGGGAGAGTGGGACAGTGGGACGGTGGCTCGTGGGCGTGGCCAACCATGACCATGACCGGGATGTGGGGTGAAGTCCCCAGACTGTGGTCCCATTCAACACGATGGACGAATCACAAGCGCGCCGATGCGAATTAAGCTTTCCAGACGAGCCACAGTCCCTGGAGCTGGAGCTGGTGGGAGCCTCGCCAAGACACGCCAATCTCCTGGTTGCATGGAAAATGCCTTCGCACAGGTTTCCCAAAGAGGCAATACCCCTGTCCAGATCCCATCGACGAGTGGAGTCGCGGTAGGCAGGTACATGGACCACCGTCCACCACACTCCACGCGCCAGACCCGGCAAAGGGCCTAAAAAGCCTGCCCATCCCTCTCCGCCATGGATTCCGCAGTGTGTCTAGGCATCAAGCAACGGCCACCAGCCAGGGACCAGCCAGGGGACCAGCCGCGGGAGCATCAAGTACCTGAGTAACGTCGACGACAGGCTGTGGGGTCCCGAACCCGAGAAGCGGCTGTGTTCTGGATATTTCGCCGTCTCGAGCCCGTCTCCAATCGGTCGCTCGGCGGGGGCTTGTTCTTCAACGTCCCACACAACCACAGCACCATCAACTAGGACTGAGTTGCACCCAGCCGGGGGGCAGGGCCAGGATTGAGCCCTACCCGGTACGACCTCAGCCGGGGAAACGATCCAGGAGAACCGGTTCAGGAGAACCCACACCGCGCAGAGCACGCAGCACGCGGGACGACTAGACGCCGCGCTGGGCGATGATATCTACGACGGCTCCCGCCTGTCTTTTAAGTTGACAGCAGGACGCCTCGAGACGGGAGCTCCACGAAGAAGCTGGCTAGTTAGCTCTCAGCCAGGCTCTCTCACGGGCACTTCTCAAGGCTTTCAACAGTCTCTCGTTCACCTCACTCACGTTCTCCGGGTCCTTGTGTGTAGTGTAACTACACTATTGTCAGTATTCTCACTAGCCTTTCTTTCTCTTACGTCAGTCAGCCCACGAACCGGCTACACTACACTATCAACGGCCGGCAAACCCCGGGTCGTCCAGGTCAAAGGAATCAAGACGATCTCCACATTTCCAAACGCTCGCAACGCAAAAAAGTGGACGAGGCCCTGGGCTAAGCTTTGCGGCCCGCCTGTTCTTGTGTTGTGGCGGCCGTCATCTGTCGTCCGTCCTCCTCGGGCTCGATACCGCGTTGGGAATTTTGGCGTTTGGGCGTTGGGCTTCATCGCTCACTAAGGCACTCGGCGCACAATGGTGTACTGCGGGCGGCCCAGTAAGGGATGCTCCAACTGTCGGGGCCGCAAGATTCGGGTAAGTTTGCCGGGCTTCTTTTTCTTTTGCTTCTTTTTGGGCGTTTGTGATTGCTATTCTTCTTTTCCCGTCTTCTTCCCCTTTTTGGGGGGGGAGGTTTTCTCTCTTTCTTCCTTTTCACTCTAACACACCTCGCAGTGCGACCAGAAAGCGCCAGGATGCGGCCAATGCATCAAGAGACAGGAGACATGCCCCGGCTACCGGAACATCACCGACCTCATGTTCCGCGACGAGAGTCTCCATGTCATCAAGAAGGCCAAAGCGAGGGCCCGTAGGAAGTCGAAGGGCGCCATCGCAAGCCCAGTATCTACTCCATCGGGATCAGAAGGGCGGGCATCGGTCACGCCCGAGCCCCGCGCGCGGCTGTCGCTAGTTGTGCCTCCCACGCCTGGGTCCGTGACCATCAGCAGCAGCTCGGCTGGCGGCTGGGGGATCATCCCGTACCAGAACGATGATAGCAGCAGTCTCATGTCGCCTGACTCGGGGAGCTGGCCGGGCTCACCACCGGTGGCCCAGTTGTACACCCTCCCACCAACATGTCAGGAACAAGGGTTCGCCTACTTCTTCTCGCGCTATGTCACGGCGGACGAGACGGTGTCCCACCAGCGGTTCGACTTCATCCGGGACGTCTGGAAGCCGTCGTCCCCGAAGGTGGATTGCCACGTCGATGTCGTGCTGGCCAGCATGACCGCCGTGGGCCTCATGGGGTTGGCGAGCACCGCGCAGCTGCCGCACCTGATGGACGCGGCGCGCAAGTCGTACGGCACTGCGCTCCATCTGACGAACCGCGCGCTGCAGGACCCCGCCGACGCGGTCAAGGACAGCACGATGCTATCGGTGCTGATCCTGGGGGTCTTCGAGATGATGTCGGAGAACACGCCGCGCACGACGACGACGATCGAGGCGTTCCAGGAACACGTCAACGGCGCCATGGCCCTGGCGCGCATGCGGGGGCCGGCCCAGTTCCGCACCGCAGCCGGGCGCAAGATGTTCAGCATGTTGTGTCAGCGTGTTGTCGTCAGCTGCGCTCAGCGGAACGTGCCCATGCCGGACTCGCTCATCGAGCTATGGGACGACATGGTGCGCGCGTCGCCGGCCGGGAGCGAGAACGCCGAGGAGCGCCTGCTGCCCCTCAAGATGAAGGTGCTGCAGCTGCGCACCGAGATCAAGAGCGGTTTCTTAACGGACCCGGCCACCATAGTGAGCCGCAGCCTAGCCATCGACCACGATATCGAGACCATGATCGCGGGTCTCTCGCCGTCGTGGCACTACCGCGCGTTCCGCCTCCCGCAGCAACAGCAGCCGCAATACCACCCGGCCGTCTACGGCGACGTGTACCACCTCTACCCGTCGATCCAGCACGCCGACGCCTGGAACCACATCCACTGCACCCGCATCCTCATTCTCGAGACCGTCATCACCGTCATCACTCGCGACCTCCACGGGCCCGCGCCGACTCTTGACGCTGCCCAGTATCTCGAGGTGCATCGCACATCCCAGCGGAAGCTGGAGCATATTTTGTCCGATATCATCGCCAGCGTGCCCCAGCAGCTAGGTCTCATCACCACACCGCCCGTCGGCAGCATCGATAGTCGAATGGAAGTCACCCACGGCAACGACGATCCTCACGATATCAACAACAACAAACCCGCCACATCCCCCCTCTCCACAGTCGAAATCCGCATGACCCCGTCCCCTCCAACCTCGCCATCCAACACCACCAGCAGCCCCATCACCACCCCAATCCAAAATGCCCCACCACCCCACTCCCGCGGCCTAACCATGCTCGACGTAACCGGCAACTCCTCTCTAACCCCCTCCTCACCCCTTACGGGTGACTCCCTCGAAGACAACGGCGTCAAAGAAGACGACATAACAGGCAACGCCAACGCCACCGAAGAAGCAGAGCGGTACATGCTCCTCGTCTCAGCAACCAGCACGCTGGTGTGGCCAATGTATGTGGGCGGGATGTCGTCGGTGTGTGGCGCGGCGAGAAGGGCGTATGTTATTGAGAGGATGCGGACGCTGTATATGGAGACGGGGATTAGGCAGGCGGATGTTGTGGCGGGGTTGTTGGAACGGCGGGCGGCGAGGGAGGGGGATGTAGGTGCTACACAGGGTATAACAATGCCTAGTATAACTGTGCCTGGGGATGAGGGTGTGGTTGTTGATCCGGGTTTGGATGGGGCTGTTGGTGTGGGTCTTGGTCTTGGTGATGATATTGGTACTGGGGATCTTGAAGTTGGGATCAGTGGGATTGATATGGCTGCTGTTTCTGCTGTTTCACCGGTATATATCCCAGCGGTATGATGTTTCCCCTTCTCCAAGGATGGACACAGGCACTGGACGGGACAATGGGAGGGATCAACGACAACACAACGCACGACGTTCACACCAATCTTGACATGAACAACAAGAACAACAACAACAATCAACCAAAGGGGTGAGGGGGATATATATACCCGAATCAAGGCAAACTGGTGCTGGATTTACAAGGGAAGGGGAAAAAGGAAGGAAAGGATACACCTGGCCAAGGAACTAGAGGATTCGTGATACCACTTGGGACAGGAACGGAACGGAAATACAACGGTTCGGACGGCCGGGGAGTCGGATCAGGACAACATATCCGGGGGTTGTTTGAGCCTTGCTTTTGAGGCCGATTTCTTTAGTGCGTGATCAGGCCGTACATTTATTTATTTATTTACTTTATTATATATGAACATATATAAGCTGGGGTGTGTCCAATGAAGATATGTCCACTGATGTCATCCTGTGTGATACTACGTCTTCATACTTAGCAGCTTGCAGCTCAGTGAATGAACAATGCGTCGTCAACCCGACCGCTGAAATATACAACCGCCCAAATTACCATCCGAGCCCCAACTCGCACAAGGAGCCGCCTTTCCCAAAACGCCTGCCAATGCTTCAATTCGTGTGTGTTCGTTGTCTGCTGTCATCGACCCCTACCAACCATCAAAATTACCAAACCCACCCCCCGTCTTAGCCCTCTTCTTCGCCGGCGCCTGCTCCTCCTCCCACGTCTCTATCCTCCCCTGCCCCGTCGACGCCGTTGACGCCCCTTTCCCTTCCGTCCCCTGCTGCTGCGCAATCTTCAAATACCTCCCCACCCCCCCATCGCTATCCCCCCTTCCCAGCGAATTCCCCTGATCATCCCGCAACCGCTTTCCCGTCCACGTCGTGCGATCATCCTCCGTCCCGCCGCGCCGCTTGATTTCCTCCTGCGCTTGGGCATCATCTTCTTTGGATTTCTTATCCTTGAGGAACTCGGCAAACGGATCAATCAGCACGACGATGTCTTGGATCGTGATATCCTGCAGCGGCCGGTTGGTGTTTTCCTCCACGGGCACGGCTTCCATGCGATTGAGGGTGGTGGTGTTATTCTGGCCGGTCGAGGCATCCCCATCGGCGGCGGTGACCACGCGGCCGAAGACGGTGTGCTTGCGGTCGAGGTGCTTGGCCGGGCGGTAGGTGATGAAGAATTGCGATGAGTTGGTGTTGCGGCCTTTGTTGGCCATGCTTAGAACGCCGCGGGTGTCGTGCACGTGTGGGCCCTCGAGCTCGTCGGCGAAGGTGCGTCCCCATATGCTTTGTCCGCCGCGGCCGGTGCCGGTTGGGTCGCCGCCTTGGATCATGAAGTTGCGGATGTTGCGGTGGAAGGATACGCCGCGGTAGTAGCCCTTCTCTGCGAGCCGGAGGAAGTTCCAGACTGCTTTGGGTGCTGTGTCGGTGTGTAGCTCGACGGTTAGTGGGCCGAGGTTTGTGTCTAGTCGCGCGTAGCCCTTGTGTTTGATGCGCCGTGGGACTAGCATCCATTCTTCGTCGGACAGTATTGCGCGCTCGCCTGATGTGGAGGGGGTGAGGCCTGTGGAGGTGAAGGACGCGGCTGCCTGGCCGGTGGTGTAGGCCGCCGCGTTGGGGGCTAGTTTCTTCTTCTCAACAATTGCGGATTGGTAAGGTGCGCGCGTGGTGTTGGTGCCTGCGGACGCTGACTTGGCGGTGCGATTGACGTCGGTGCCGGTTGCGCGGGCCTGGCGCGCGCGCTCGACGGCCTCCTTAGCGCGGAGCACCTTGTCCCCTATCCGACCGAGCGCGCCGATGTTGATGTTGCCCTGCTCGCGCTGTTCCTTGTGCTCTTTTGTGGGGAGCGCGTCCCCTCCGTCCTTCAGGTGTTGGAACTGGCTGAGGTCGCGGCTAGCTGCGTTTTGCGGGTCCTGCAGGGTGATGATGTCCTTGCGCGTGAACTCGGCGTCGTCGAGCAGGTCTCGCCACATCTTGGTCTTGATGTTCATGCGCTCGACGGTATCCCACGCGAAGACGTTGGCGTAGGCGCCGTGGCGGACGGCCACGATGTGCGTGTTGTCGGTGAGCACCTTGAAGGTGACGGGGTCGATGAAGTCGCCGCTGGCGTCCGTGTCGTCGGCCCCCGCAGCGCTCGTGTCGGCGTTGCGCGAAAAGTTGAGGCGAATCAGGTCCTTGGCCGCGAGCGGCTCGCCGTCGACGGGGTTGGTCTTGTTCTTGTCCAGCCACGCGCTGATGACTTCGACGTCGAATATGGTGCCGCTAGGGGTGCAGACCGGGTTCTTGAAAGGCTGGAGGCTGGCGGCGCAGAAATTGAAGGGGAGTCGCTTGAAGCTCGCGTATGTTGTCCCATCACCGCGAGAGCGCGCATTGGAGCCAACGCTAGCACTGTAGGCGTCCGATGACGACCACTCCGAGTGCGTGATGTAGAGTTTGTCGGTGCCCTTGCCCATTGTCGCTGGTGTGCAGGCGTCCCGCCGGCGGGATTCGATAATAGGTTGGTAAAAGGAGGAGAGAGGAGAGCGACCGGTCGGATCAGTGGGTTCAAAAACGAGGAAATGTAAAATGGAGTGTAAAATGTTGAATTGGCCCAAGATTCTGGAATAAAATGCATGATGTTCTGAAAGGAACGAATGCCGCCAGCCTTACCTTATCTTATCGCAGCTGCCCAGGGCCACAGTGCGCGATCGCCCGTTGACGCGTTTCATACGGCGCAGCCGGCATTAGTGGGTCAGGGAAGGTCCCGCCAAGAGCTGGGCCGTCGCAGTTCCAGGTTGGAGGTGGGAAGCACGGAGCCGAAGCACAGAACGTCGAAGCTTTGAACTATCCTCACTCCCGACCCTGATTCCAAACCCCGACGCCTACTTCGAATCCAGCGTCACGGTCCCTACATAAGAAACCTTGGCTATCTTGATTGCCCCGTCAAACCGCCGACGTCTGCCCCGCGACCGCACCGCAAAAGGGGGAGCGAGAACGAGAGCCAAGCAACGAGAGAAAAGAAGCCACACACGCATGACGGGCTCGACGGATTCAACGAATTCGACAGCCATCGCATCGGAATTGACCGGGGCCGCCCCTCCCCGTCTTGCCGCTGGCCAGCCCTGAGCTTGTTCGTCGTCTGATTGACCAAGCTCACTCGCCGCAGCATCAACGCCTTGCTAGCTTCATATACGACAGCACATATCACTATATAAGTCGCAGAGGAGGGCCTCCACACATTGTTGAATATGAGGCGCTGGGCAGGGTTTCTCCTTGCCTTACTGCTGTCCGCGTGGACAGCAGCGGCATTGGAAGTCAAGCTTGTAATTATGTTGCTGGTGTCCCCGCTACTGCGTCAAGCAGCCGGCTAATACGAGATGCGCATCAGGATCAAGACGATAACCAACGATGTGCCGGTTTGTCCTCCCTGCCCGGCTTCAGCCCTACGCCTCGCAAACACCTCTGACACTACACAGGCATGTATAGCAAAAGCTCATGGGGCGGTCCCGTCGACCCCTTCATCCACGTCAAGTTCACCGGCGTCGGTAAGGACGGGGGCGACGACCCGGTAGTCAGCCTGCTCATCTTCGACTGGATGGACCAGAGCTTCCTCGACGTGCTGCCCGACGGCGCTGACCGGGCCGCCATCTGCCAGCCCGAGTTCGTCGATGCCGGATACTGCAACCAGACCGACATTGGCAAGTTCCTCGTGGCCCCTAACGCCACCGAGCAATCCGTCAACGTCATCTTGACCGAGGCCGTCCACCTCAAGGACTCGAAGCCCATCAAGTACCCCATCGCCAAGACCGGCTACTTCTGCGTCGTCACTGAGAAGTTCGACGCCACCAACTACGAGGCCATTATCGAGTTCCGCAACGCGTACGGCGAGCTTCCGGCTACGCAGATCCCCAAGCTGCCCTTCTACGGCGGCATCACGCTTGCATATGCTCTGGTTTCAGTGTGCGTATCCTAGAGGCACCTTTCCGGACTACCGTCAGGGTTGTGTGAGTTGTGAGCTGACGAACATGGCAGGTTCTGGGGGTTTTTGTACTTCCAACACAGGTCCGACATACGTAAGCACATCCGTCTTTTCCCCCCTCCCGTTGTGGGATAGCATGTTAATCTGGAATAGTGGCCGTGCAAAACTATATCACGGCCATTCTCATTTTCTTGGTCATTGAGATGCTCATGACTTGGGGCTTCTACGGTATGTCTAGCCTAACCCTAACCCCCTTTTTTCTCTAGCCCCTTTTCCCCCCCCGAAAGACCACCGTCACTAACAACCCCCAGACTACCTCAATAGGAACGGATCCAATGTGGGATCTCAAGTCCTGCTCGTCATCGTCGCCATCCTTAACGCGGCCCGCAACTCCTTTTCCTTCTTCCTCCTCCTAATCGTCTGCATGGGCTACGGCGTGGTCAAGCCGACCCTCGGCCGTACCATGATCTACGTCCGGTGGCTCGCCATCGCCCACTTCGTCTTCGGTATCGTCTACGCCATCACCAGTCTCGTAGTCAACCCGGATACCGCCGGCCCCTTCGTCCTCCTCATCGTCTTCCCCTTAGCCGGCACGCTGACAGCCTTCTACGTCTGGACCCTTAACTCCCTCAGCTGGACGCTCAAGGACCTCCGCGAGCGCAAACAGCACGTCAAAGAGGCCATGTACCGCAAACTATGGTGGTGCATCCTCATCTCCATCCTCGTCATCTTCGCCTTCTTCTTCTTCAACTCCTTCACCTTCGCCTCGGCGCGCGACCCGGACTTCGTCCCCTTCCACTGGAAGACCCGCTGGTTCGTCCTCGACGGCTGGCTCAACATTGTCTACTTTGGCGATGTCGCCTTCATCGCATACGTCTGGCGGCCCACGGCCAATAATCGCCGTTTCGCCATGAGTGATGAGATTGCTCAGGACGACGATGGCACGTTTGAGATTGCTAACCTCGATATTGGCAATCCGGACGAGTCGGATGACGAAGATGAGGAGGCTAGAATTGGCGGTAACAAGAAGCAGACGGGGAGCACATTACCCGGCTTCGAAAACCAAAGCGGGTCGCAATCACAGTCGCGCGGCTTCTCAGTGGCTGCCGCCGGTGCCGCTGCCGGTGCCGCCGCCGGTGCAGCGGCGTCGTCTTCGCAACCGGCGAGGGCGTCGCTGGATAACGGGGAGACGATATTTGCTGTGGGAGATGATGGGAAGTTTTCTGATGAGGAGGAGTCGGGGTCGGGGGAGTCGGATGATGACGATGATGATGACGATGATGATGAGGAGGAGGATGATAGTGAGGAGGAGTCGGCGCAGATGGTTAAGGGGAAAAAGTAGGTGTTGGGATTGTGAAGGTGGGGGGGAGGGGATGATGTGGGGCGGTGAAAGGGGGGGTGTTGGGTTGATAGCGGTAAGAAGGGAGGAGGTGTGTATAGAAGGTCTCAAAGAAAGAGGTCGAAGCGGATGGGGTGGGAAAGAGATTATTGATAACTCGGGAGGACAAGAAAGCAGGACTGGGCGTGGTCTTGTGTATATTATCACTATAGCGGAGGATGGCGTTTTTTTTTTTTTGGCGGATAATGTTTTTCTCGTTTGGATTGCCGTCTCATTGTTTCCGTCTTACAGGGTATCCGTATCGGTGGACTGTGTGTGTTAGAGCGGAGGTGTACATAGTTCGGTAATACATGATGTTACATCAATCATGGCCGTAACCACTATCGCATCGCTGGTTCAGTTTGGTTTCTGTCTTGCGAACTATGAGGTTGTTTAGCTTGTGGTCTTGATCTAGGTTGTCCCTTGCTACCTCCTCGAGCAACTTTTCTAACATACCAACTTCTCCTATTCTATAATCAAGGGTTAGGGTTATATATGCAGCTTATACCCCTGTACCATAACACGGCGCCTCCGACCACTCGGCCAAACCTCGAGTTTGGACGTCGATCAGGCCCGTATAACACAGCAGCAGCACGCGAAAATAACAGAAACTGGCAACAAAAGTTCTTAGATATAGCAGCCTGTATCAAAAGTATACGCCCAAGGCTTCTTAGGGTGTATTTCCCATAATGTGTCGCTATAACGTCCCGGGAAGGTCGTATTGAGAGCTGGCCAACGTTTCTGATGCATTCTATTATCAAGGGTTAGGGTTGTACGTGCAGCTCATACCCCTGCACCATAACGTAGCGCCTTAGTCAACTCGGCCAAACCTCGAGTTTGAACGTCGAACACGCCCCTAAAACACAGCGGCAGCACACGAATACAAAGTAAACTGGTAGAAAGACTTATTAGATACGGCGGCCTATATAGAAGGTATACGGCCAAGCTTTTTTAGGGTGTATTTCCCATAATCTGCTGCTGTATTGACCTCGAAATGTCGTTTTGAGAGCGAGCACCGTTTCTCGCTCATTCGAGAATCAGGGTTAGGGTCGTCTATGTCCATGCGCACCCACGGCCGTACTGTACAAATAGATTCATCGGCCAACACATTCTAACCCCCCTTCACTTTCGCCTCCTGAAGTTCACCGTCTTCCCACCTTCGAGCGTAATGCACGATCAAGCCCCCACAACATCCCCTCCAAACCCAACCGGCCGCCGGCGTCCTCCGTTCTCCGGTAAGATAGCCAGCGCCTTGTAGATCTTGCCCATCCCGTTCGGCCCGCGATCGACCAGACGGCCCCAGGCCTTCTTCACGTCTTCCACTGCTTTGGTGACGTCTTCTTGTGTTGTTCCTGCCACCGTGCCAGAAGAAGCATCCCGCATCGCACGAGCAAGCATCTCAACCCGTTCCCGAATCCCCATCAACTCCAGAAAGTCCGCCTGCGCCACCGGCCCATGCACCTCCACCCCCTCACTCGCGCGCGTAGCAGACTCCGCCAACGCAGCAAAATCCACGTCGGCCGACAAGTCAGTCAGCCCCGGCTCGGCGAAGGGACTGACACGGCGGTGGCGGCTGATACCCCGCAGCGAGTTGGTCGGGATGGTCCCGTCCCCGGGACCGTAGTCGAGGATTAGGGCTGCGCCGGAGGGCTGGGGTTTGGGGTGTTGCGGGGAGCCGCCGATGCGGGAGGCGAAGTCGGCTGCGTAGAGGGCGGCGTCGGGACAGATTTCCAGGAGGGCGCCGGGGCCGACGGTGGTTTTGAGGGAGCGGTAGCGCGGGGAGGATTCGGGGAGGTAGAGGGCGTGCCGGGTCGGGGCTTTGGCGAGGGTGAGTTGGAAGTCGGGGGGTGGGGTGTCGTGGGATTGGGAGGTTGGGGTGCGCAGGGAGGCGTGGGTTGAGCCTGGGGGGGTGGGGGAGACCATGAGCTCGCGCCATTGGAGGGTGGGGTGGGAGGTTTTGGAGGATGGGGAGGAGGTATCGGTTGGGGTGCGGGCGGTGGTTTGCGTGGGTGGGACGGAGACGAGCTCGAAGGCGTGGATTGGGAGGGCGTCGAAGAACTCGTGGGCCATGATAAATGGTGTTTTCTCGGGGGCTAGAGAGAGACGGTCAGGTTGTTATCACGAGATGGTAGATTACGGGGAAAGGGGGGTTGAGGTGACGAACCAACAGGGATGGACTTGATAGTCTCGGTCCAAACAATGGGCAGAGCGCTGTGTTTGCATACGCTGTGGTAGCCGACCTTGGACTCGCTCATGGGGGCATCCTCGCCGCAGAGCAGGTTCTTTTGCGCCATCCTTAACTCCGCGCTGGCCTCGACCATGTAGATGGCGTCGATACTGTTGGCCATGTCCGGGAATCGCTGGATAGTCTGCCGAGTGTCAGTCTGCCGTCTTTTTCCTGGCCTCTCGTCTCGTGACTTCTTTCCGTCTTTCTTTTCGGCCCGTCTCGAAAAAGCATCGAAAATCTCACTCACCCGCAGCATATCGTCCATCAGAGTGCCACGACCGGGGCCGACCTCAATCAGCTCGACCCCCTGACTCCGGCGGCCCTGGGCCATCCACTCGGCCACATACCAGATGCCGCAGAGCTCGCCAAACACCTGGGAAATCTCGGGAGAAGTCACGAAATCGCCCTTTAGGCCGAACTGGTCCCGGCCCTCTTCCAATGCGCCGGTGTAGTAGCCGCCAATGTCGGCCGTCAGGCACATGCGCATGTAGCTGGCTAAGGGCACAGGGCCAGTGGTCTAAATCACGGTTAGCTTAGTGGAATGCGAGTGTAGGTGTTTATGGGCTGAGCGGGATATAAGGGTAGTAGGAGAGAGAAACGGTTAAAAGAGCCAGCACCCACCTGGATGGCGGCCCCTAGTTGCTTCGCTAAGGGTGTCGACCATTTCCGCTCCCCAGAGAGGTCATCATCGCTGAGCGCGGGGTTCTCACTTCCTGAGCTCCCTGAGCTTCCAGAATTTGTCGGGGTGGAAAATTGCCTCTGCTGTGATGCTGCAATCCTGAGCCCGGTCCTAGATTGCACACATGAAGGAAAGCTTGATTTCCCGGCCCAAGCCGAGCCCGGCCATGTTCTTGTCGCGAGAAACGGACTTGTGCCAAGTGAGAGAGCGCGGGAGGGTGTCCGCCTCAATGCCCGGGATGCGGCCCTCATGGTGTGTGGATCGAGGAATGGATATCACGCAACCATAACACCTCTCTAATGAGAGTGTAGCGAGGTGGCGAGAAAAAGAAGAGGAAAATTCCAGAAGAGAAAAGGCCCGGGTAGTGTTGTGCCGTTGAGGATATTGAAGCTTGAAGGTTACCCAGAACGGATAGCTCTCTTATCGCTCTGGAGACTCATTGAACCCTAACCCTAATCAGCACAGCAGTCCAGGGGGTGATGTCAGTGCTCAACGACCAGCTCGTGCCACATGTCAACTGCTTGATTCAATGTGCAGGGGCGCATACAGTGTCGTTTGCGCACAGTACTCTTTCATCAACTCGTGACAACCTCATTCCAAACCCATCCACTCAGTCCGACCCGACAGCATCCACAACATCGCAGCATACCGCAACGCACCGCATACGTATTCCCGGCTACCGACAGCCCCTACCATGGCTCGACTAATCCACGGCGTCACCGCAACGCCAGTCCCCCGCCGCGGCGCCGACCCCCAGACCGACCTCACCCTGCTGCTCACTCGCCTACAACGCACCATCCTCCACGCCGACGCCGAGCGCGAGGCGCGCTTGCGGGACAGCGAGTTTGAGAGGGACAAGGCGCGAGCGGTAGGTCACCCGCAACACCACACCACCACCATTTGAGAAAACCATTGCGCTAACACAGGCCGCTGCTCGTAGAACGTCCAATATGCGCGGTCGCTCCTCACGAAGCTCGAGCAGGAAGCTCTCACCGTCAAGATCCACGCCCGTCGCCAGGACATTCAGACCGACTTGGTGCAGAAGCAGGAGATTCTTGACCAATTGTCTGAGCGGCTGAGCGATCTGGCTGAGTTTGCTGCGGCTGGGAGGAGCAGAAGCGGGCGGAGTTTTGAGGAGGGGAATAAGGACGGCCGTGACGACGACGACGATACGTCTGATGGGGAGGATATTTTGGCTGATATTATCGCTACTCCTAGCGAGAGCTTGGAGTCGACTCAGTCTGCCGATGCACCACAGGAGTCGAGGGGCGAGCCTCAAACATCGCACCCACCACCACAACCACAACCGCAGCTCGATGATAAGACAGACGATCCTCCGAATAGAGAACCACAACAAGAACAAACCACGGTAACCTCCCAAACTCTCCGGCCTCGCCACACCCCTCACGCCCAGTCACAATCCCAAAACCCTCCAGAATCCCAATCCCACTCACCATCACAATCTCATCCACACCCACCACCAACCCGCGCATCCACCACCTCCTCCCTCCTCAACACCACCCAACCAACCCCCCCAACAACCTCCCCAACCTCACCCCCAACAACAACAACTCGATCCCCCACAACAGCCATCTCCACAACCGAAGCCATCCTCGACCACCAACGCGCCGAACAAGACGCCCTCTCCTCCTCCATCCTCCGCCTGGCCTCCGAACTCAAACAGTCCTCCCACGCCTTCAGCGCCTCGCTCGAAGAGGACCGCGAATTAGTCGACCGTGCGGGACGCGGGCTGAGTAAAACCGGCCAGGATATGGAAGGGGTTACGCGCAAAATGGGGATGTTGACAAGGATGACGGAGGGGGAGGGGTGGTGGGGACGATTGAGGCTGTATGGCTTTATTTATGGGTTGATGGTTGTGTTGGTTTTGGTGGTTTTTGTTTTGCCGAAGTTGAGGTTTTGATTTGTTATGGATACCTATGGATACTGGCTACTAGTGTGAGTGCGGTGGGAGGCTGGAATTGAAGTTTAACCGTTGTTTACTATTGGGACATTGTGTTATCACTTTATTTATTTATTTTTGGTTGTATCACAAGAATACCTCGATGTCAGTTAGTTAAAGCAGCGCGTGTATTTTGTTTGCTATTCTTGTAACTCGTAACGATGATGAATGGATGGTGATGATGATAACGGCCAGGCAAAGTGTCCCTCGTGTCTGTCGGAGCAGGCTACGATACCATGAGAAATGTATGCTGCGCTAGCGACTGAAGTTTCCCCTTTTCTTCCTCCTTTTTGGTGCCCCCTCCCCGTGATGATTCCTTTTCTTCCGCCCCCCATGACGTCAAAGATAACGATGAAGATAAAACTACGCCATCTGCCGCATCACCTCCCCGGACTTGTGAAAAGGCGAGGCGTTCGGTAATGCTACTGTACAAAATAACAAAAAAAAAAAAATAAAAGAGAAATGTTAAAGGGCTAACTGTGCTAATTCTGGTTTTCCTATCCAGCTTCACTCCCTGTCTAGGGTCCTGCTGCCAGTTAGCAGAATGCATTGATACCTCCCGCCTAAAGCGAGGCGTCGGGGGCCATGACGAGCGAGGGTGTTTGATGCTGCGCAGGCGCTGGAGCCTGAGTCGATGCTGGAGTTGAAACTAGAGAGGAGCTGAAGAGGGAGTCGAGGTTGACGCTGGGGGTAAAGTCGAAGGTAGAGTTGAAGTCGAAGGCATAATTGAAGCCGGGGCCGGGGTCGATTCCTGAGGGATGAGGGAGACTTCCTCCTGGGTGCTGATGCTAGGCGTCGTTGTGATTTCTGTGACCGGTACATCCGTGTTGTGTGCGCCTGACTCGTTGGCATCATACCCGCCACGCTCAGTTCTGACTAGGTTAGAAAGTTCCATCGTGGCGGCGCGGGCAGTTTCAGTCTCAGCCTCACTACCAGCCATCTCCGCATCCTGGGGGTCGTTGTGATTGTTAGATCCTAGGGTAAGGAGAGAGGCAGTGATTTCAGACGTTTCCTCGACCGGGATATACTGGGCCGGGGTTGATTCCTGAGCAATGAAGGGGAAAACTTGTTGGGTGCTGATGCCGGAAGTTATTGTGGTTTCTGTGGTGGGTACATCCGTGTTGGATCCATTGGACTCGTTGGACTCGTTGATGTCATGCCCGTCGTGCTCAGTTTTGACTAGACCAGGGAGTTGTATAGCGGTGGCGGGGGCAGTCTCAGTCTCAGTCTTAATCTCAGTCTCAGTCCCAGCCATCTTCACATCCTGCGGATCGGTGTGATTGTTGGATCCCTCGGGAAGGGGAGCCACCGAGTCATCAGTCATCTCCTCAGCTGGGATATACTGAGCCGGGGCCCAACCGACAGGTTTTCCGCCTGTCTGATCAAATGTGTTAGCATACCCTAGCCAATTTCTCCTGTTCCCCCCCCATCCTCCCTCACACCCCCTTTCTTTTCACACCCACCCCAAAAAATAAAACCCAAACGCAAACTCACCGGCGGCTGATACCTGAACACCCTCTCCCTCTCCTCCCCACCCTTTACCCCCAGCAGACGCTGCGCCCAGGGAATCCCCGTCTTGATACGGAAGAAGGACTCAAACAGGGCAAACTCGCGGGCAAACAGGCCCGGAGCATGGCTGGGTCGGTGGATCTTGGCTTGGGTGTCGCCTTTTTTCTTGTAGTACTTGGCGAGGAACCAGTAGAGGCGGGGTTTGGCGTTGTTGGATTCGAAGAGCTGGGGTCAGTGTTAGTGAGCAGGCCCCGAAAGTGGGGGGTAGAAATGGTGGTTAACAAAAGGGGGCGTAACTGCCAGATGTTGTAAAACCGGCTGGGGTTTGTTGCTGGAAGGGGGTTCTTACATTAAGTGATCAAAGGTACAGAATATGTTTATGTGTATCTGGAATATGGCCAACTGTGATGTCCTTGATTTGGTGGAAGGGGATGCTATGAGACGGATATCTTGTAGCAGTGTAAACAAGCCAGCCGCTCAAAAGGGAAAGAAAAAGAATAACTCACCGAAAGAATGTACCTCTCCCCCAGTATCCCCGCCTCCTCATCATCCCGGGTAATCACCACCTCATACTGGAAAAACGTATGGTCGCGATACAGATGATACAGGTCTGCAGAAACCAGATTAGCCACATCCGTCCTTCTCCCTTCCCCTTCAGTGTACCTCTTCCCCTTCAATACAAGCGAGTAAACAGCAGACAAAACAAAAGAAAAGAAAGACTCACTAGGATTAACCTGCTTAACAGCCTTCTCCAACCCCTTCACCACCATCAACCTCTTCCTCTCCCTCTCCCTCGCCCGCCGCAGCGCCCTCAGATGCGAATACGGTTCCTCATCTAGGCGCTTCCGCTTATGCATTGAATCCTCCAGCCAATCCAGCGTGACAATTTGGCATGTCTTGGGGCGTTTGAGCGCTTCTTTGACTATACCATCCATTCCATCAGCACACGCCCCCTTACCAAACCGGCATGATATGTATGGGAGAGAGAAGCGAAGGGAAAAGACGTACCAACCAACCCCCTCCTCTCAAACTCCTCGGCGGTACACACAACATGTGTCACGTCGTCGGTCATGGCTCGGGTAAAACGGCCGCCGCGGAGCGTCACCCAGCGGTCGATGTTGATGTCGGTCCATTGGGTGCTGCCGTCGCCGTTGGGGTCGATGAGGCTGCCGGCTACGGTGATGGTCAGGTTGCGGAAGATGGGTTTTTCTTTGCGGGTGCGCATCGTCGCTTCTTGGGTGTGTGAATGCGTGTGTGTGTCTGATTTTTGGTTCGGTTTGTTCTCCTCTTCCCGGTTGTCTGATGCTTGTTGCACTACTTGTCAGCCTACTCGTTCGTATATCCCCCGCAGAGAGGGCTGCTGGTGCGTACGGACCAACCTGATATCGTATATATATCGATGACCTTATTCTCTCGATACCAATGTCTAACTTGAATTCCCACCGCTCTGGTGATCTCGCCTGCGTTTTGTTCCTGTATTATCTTTCGTAGGTGCAGTCGACAGGATGGAGTTGGCAGATGTATTTGTTCAGAAAAGAATTGAGCAGGTGTGTGTGGCAAGATGGGTGAAAAAGGCGGACTGGTGAAAGGGCAAGTGGCCACCAGAAACCGAATGGAATGATAATAGAACGAATAGACCCTAGAGGTGAGAGAGAAACTGGCTAGAAGAAGAGATGTGGTAAAGGGAAGAAAACTACTCAGGACGGGGTGCTCAGCAAGGAATGGGGGAAATTGCTGGGCAGAAACAGCTTCGAATAAAACTGCAATGGAAGAAATACTGTCTCGTCGTTTCCCTAACCTTTGGAAAGGCTAATCTATGCAGCCGGAAAAGAAGGTTGTGTTGAGAACGAGGTTGAATTCATGGAGAGTCTCTGGCTTTAAAAGGTTGAGTTCTACTAGGGAACTGATATGTCTTGAAATTGGATTCAAAGTCAGATACCAGAGCTACTTACTTCACCCACTCGTTGATTCCGAAAAGAGAACAACAAGCAACTGGCTAGAAACCATCTCGCTCCTACGCAGTAACTTTTCGAAAATCCTCACCCCAGCAAACTCAAGTCAAGACCAAAAGCAACTCTTAAATCAGGTTCCCATCACATGAACCCCAAAAAGACCTCTTCTACCTAATAGCCTTAGCAGCCTTCACAAACTCCCCGATCCTCTCCAAACTCTGCCTCCCCTCCACCTCCACCCCACTACTAACATCAACCCCGACCACCCTCCCCCCCAGTTCCCCCAACCCCTTAACCGCCTCCGCCACATTCCCCGGCTCCAACCCCCCAGCCAACAAAACCCTCAACTCCCCATCCCCCTCCAACGTCTTCTTCACAGCCTCCGCATCAAGCGTCTTCCCCGACCCAGCGCCCGAATCCAACAGCGGCAGGGCGTGTAATCCACGCACGCCGAGACCGGTTTGGCCCGGTTTGAATTTGCGGATTACCGGGACGGGGATGAGGGAGGCCCATTCGAGGGGTTCGGAGCCGTGGAGTTGGATGAGGTCGAGGTTGTAGAGGCGTTGTTTTTCTAGGACGTCGGAGAGGGGTTGGTTCATGAAGACGCCTACTAGGAGGGGGGTGCGGTGGCGGAGGGTGGTGGTGGTGAGGGTGAAGAAGTCGGTTGCTGTTTGGGGGATTTGGAAATCCGTGGTGGTGTCGGGGGTGGGTGTGGTGGTCTGACGGGCGGCGTGCACGGCTTCGGAGATGGCGAGGGCGGTTTCGTGGGATACGCACCGTTTTGTTCCGGGGACGAGGATCATGCCGACGAGGTCGGCGCCGGCTTGGATGGCTGCGGTGGCGGCTTCGGCGCTGCGGGTGCCGCAGATCTTGACGAGGAGGGGGTTGTTTTGGTTCGAGGTGGGTGCGGGTGCGTCTGGGCCGGCGCAGAGTTCCCGGATGAACTTGGATGCGTCGGGGGCACGCATGATGGCTTCACCCACTAGAACTCCGTTGACGCCGTCGCGCTTGCAGTCGAGCACGTCCTGGTGGGAGTTGATGCCGCTGAGGGCGAGCAGGAACGTGTCCTTGGGCACCATGCTGCGCAACCGGCCGGTGGTGCCGAGGTCGACCTCAAAGTTCTCCAGATTGCGGTTGTTGACGCCGATGACCTTGGCGCCGAGCTGGATGGCGACGGCCATCTCGTCCGCGTTCTGCACTTCCACCAGCGGCTCCATGTCTAGGGACAGCGAGTACTGGTACAGCCGCGTGAGCACGTCGGGGGCGAGCATCTTGACGATCAGGAGCACGGTGTCGGCGCCGGCGAGTCGCGCCTCGAGGATCTGGTACTCCTCAAAGATAAACTCCTTGCGCAGCACGGCCGGACGATTGGGCATGCCGGCGAGTACCTGGCGCACGGCCCGCAGGTCCTCGATGCTACCCTTGAACCACTCGGGCTCGGTC
The DNA here is from genome assembly GCF_033296635.1 of Dichotomopilus funicola. Classification (NCBI taxonomy): domain Eukaryota; kingdom Fungi; phylum Ascomycota; class Sordariomycetes; order Sordariales; family Chaetomiaceae; genus Dichotomopilus; species Dichotomopilus funicola. The sequence continues at coordinate 453,717 of NW_026944030.1, forward strand.
AGCACCGAGATGACGCTGGCGCCGGCCAGGGCGTACTTGCGGGCCTGGGTGGGCGCGTCAATGTCGAGGGCGAAGATGCCCTTGGAGGGTGACCCCCGCTTGATCTCGGCGGCCAGGGCCACGTCGAAGGGGGAGTTGCGCAGGCGGTCGATGAGCGAGATCTGCGGCGGCGCGAGGTTCAGATCGTAGGCCGCTTGCAGGTCGGACGGGCGCTGCGAGGGGATTTCTTTCTGGGCGGCCACGGCGGCTCTTCGGTGGGCGTAGATTTTTTGGAGAATGTTGTTGCTGCCGCCGGTCTTGGTGTGCTCAGGCAGGCTCGAAGTCGGGGTAGCGGCCCCTTTCGCCTTGTCGTCGTGATCGGCTGCAGCAGCTGTTTGTTGTTGCAGCCGTTCGTTCTCAGCCCAGGTCCCTCCTTGCAGACGCAAGAAGTTCCGCAGCATGCCACGGCCATCGGCAGACAGGATGCTCTCGGGGTGGAACTGCACGCCCTCGATGGTGTACTCCTTGTGGCGCACGCCCATAATGACGCCCTTGGAGCCGTCCTCGTTGGCAATCCACGAGGTGACCTCGAGACAGCCGGGGAGGGTGACGTGGGTGCCGGCCAGCGAGTGGTAGCGGGTGACGGGCAGGCCCTGGTTCAGGCCGGCGTAGACGCCCTTGGCATCGTGGCTCAGGGGCGAGGTCTTGCCGTGTAAAATCTCGCCGGCGAAGCTCACCTCCCCGCCGTAGACGTCGAAGATGCATTGTCTAGTTCATCCAGTCAGTCTCTATTTACGGTCTAGAATTTCTCACATCATGCTCTAGGGAGAAAAAGGAAAAGGGAACTGACTGCCCCATGCACACCCCAAAGATGGGGATCTTGCCGGCAAAGTGCTTGATGGCATCGCGGCTGACCCCCGAGTCGGTGCCCGGGTGCCCTGGCCCGGGGCTGATGACCAGCTGGGTCGGCTTCTTGGCGATCAGCTCATCGAGCGAGATCTTGTCGTTGCGGAACACAGTCACATTGGCGCCCTCCAATACGAGGTACTGGTAGACGTTCCAGGTGAAGGAGTCGTAGTTGTCGATCAGCACAAGATTGGTGGCCGTTGGGACAAGGGGCGAGGGGTCAGGGTGGTGGGGGGAATGGTCGATGATGTCTGGTGTGGCCGGCATGGTTGTGTTGTGTTGTAGGCTGTGGTGAATATCGCAGTGTGTGATGACCGAGTTCGGAGGGTTGGAGGGCGGGCAGAGCCCAATGAATTCGAGGCGATGATTGCAAGGTATTTTTTCCCGTGGTGTGGTGTAGATCCGTTGTCAAGCTTAGCAAGGGACTAAGTAAAAGTAAAAATAAAAAAGTGAGGATCTAGTGTAATGAAGCAGAAGGGGTGAGTCACGGAGTTAATTGAGTTCCCAGAACAGTTTAAAAAGTCGGACACTGAGTTGCCGCGTCTTATGCCTGCCACGCTAACAAGGTGCTCGGCGGGCAAATTGTCGAGGGACTCAGAGATAGGGAAGCAAAAGTATTGGCAAATTTAGGTAAGGTGGGTATGCAAGTTTTATGTCAGCTCGGGCTCAAGTACATTTCACGATGGATCACAGACTGCTTCGAGTCGAGTTCAGCGCAGGGCAACTCGCCGATGGAGGGGTTCTAAAAGTCAGCGGGGTGTAAATCCACATGGCACGGCCCGGCGCAGCTGGAAGGTCAGCACCAACATGCGCCGGAGCGGCGCCGGAGGGTTGAGTGGGGCCTTAATTACTGTGTTGACGCAGGGCCCGCAGGGGTCAGTTCTGCAAGCTCTTATCGATAAACAATGCTTGTCGAGATCTCCAAAGCGTCCCTCCATGCTTGGCAGCCGCCGAGTGGAGCTGTCCCGGGCCGTTAGGCTGAAAAAGTGGAAGCCGCGTCGCAGACCGCGTCGAGCAGTGCTGCAGTTGATAGCTCCCATACAAAGTAAATTTGTACTTTCCAAACAGCGCTGTTTGCATTTTGCAACCTCCCATTTTTGAATGGGACGGAGAGTTTCCGCTTCCCAGGTCAATACTATCTTCGATTTGATCGATCTCCGCGTCGACCTCGAAAATACCCACAGCATTGCGTCCGATCCGTCTTGACGAACCGCGACGCCGACTTCTTCCACTAGACGACTCGCCCATTCTGTCGTACACTCCCTCAGCGACCTCCAATCTGCGGCGTTGCGGCACTCTCCCCCCGCTACCCCTCGTCGGCGCACCGGGTCGGCCCCGGATGGACATCCCCGCCGCCAATGGCCACCCTGACCGATAGAACCTACTTACCGCCGCTCGAGGAGTGCCTGAGCGGCGGCCGACTCGTCCTGTGCGTCTGTTCCCGGTGCTATCTCGATTCGTTCCAGTCGAGTCTTTCATTTGAGCCCTCCCAATATTCCCAATATTGAGTCTAAGGTTGTCCCTGCTAACAAGATGATCACGTAGCTCGTGGAGACTCATCGCTATCGCTCTCGAGAGCCAGGCGTGCGACCAACTCAACAGCGCTGCCCTATCCGCCTTTCTCCGAGATGGCTACGTCCACCAGCTCCTCCGAGAGCCATCCACCACGTTTTCACCACCAACAAACCAAACCAAGCTCGACTTCGAGACCAAGACGGGCGCCATCAACGTCGTGCCGTCGCCCGCCGACCCCTACAGCCTCGACACCTTTAAGGATGATGCACGGTGGCTGAGCAAGCATGCCGACATCAACGAGGTCGCGGCCCTGCGTGTCGTGCTGATCGAGTACCAGTCGCGCGCGCGCAACCACCTCACAGGTCCGCTTTCTGCCCAGGATGTGGCCAACATCCAGGAGGCCGCCGGCGTGGGAGACGGGCAGACCTCGGCCGTCATGGCGCTGCTCGACACCACCGCTACTGCTGCTGCCGACGCCGAGTCCCTCTGGGCTGATTTTGAAAGTGACCACGCCCGCCGCGGTCGCCTGCTGGACACGTACCTCTCCGAGCGCCGGTTTTTCGTCGCTGCGGTCGACTCCCTGCTCGCTCTGCTGCTGCACTCGGGGGCAGGCTCTGATCTCGACGGCTTACGCGACGGGATTCTGCTCGACGCTTTCGGATTTGACGAGCAGGCTACCGACGTCTCGGCGCGGCTCAACGCCCTCGCTCCTACGTACATGGGCGTTCTGCAAGACTGCTGCGTGCGCGCCCAGAGCGGGCCGAAATCCTCCTCGTGCCAGGCCCCCCAGATGGCGACGGAGGAATTCGCAGCGGATTGGGTTAGGACGGCGCTTAGCGAAGCTATCCACGCGGCCTCGGTGGTATTCCAGATCCTCGACCTCAAGTCGTCCCAGTTCGCGCCGCCGGAACTCGTGACCAAGTGGTTCGCGTTGATGGACCTTTGCGAGTTCTTGACGCCGATTGGGGGTGACCACCCGCTACTCACTGAGCTACTGCCGCCGCTTCATAGCCTTGTCTCGGCTATTTCGTTGAAGCTTCTCAACATCGACCGGTCGCTTTTGTACCTCGACCAGGACGTCGACCTACTAGAAGACGAGGACCCGTACCTAGCTTCATCCGACGCCCTCACACAGATCCACACCACCATCACGGCGGCCGCGGGCGCGGACCTGATGACCGCCATGCCAGTCGTCTTCGCCTGGTCGCTCATCCTCCATCAAATGCACGTCGGGTATCAGGAGCGGGCCGAGCGCCGGGATCTACTGCAGAACCAGCGGGCGCAGGCCGGGTTCGAGCTGGAGTACGAGCCGTCGGGTAGGCAGCGACGGAATTCGGCGGGCAGCATCGTATCCATCGAGGCGTCCTCGTACGACGTGTTTCTGGCGTCGCAGCAGCTGGAGCGCAACATCGAGCCGGCCGAGAATATGGCCCGAGTCGCGACCGCGGGAGGGCGTGTGTTTGACCTGATGTCTGAGATGGCTGTCTGTCTCGGCTCGAGTCAGGCCGCGGCGTTCCGCCCAGTACTGGGAGCCCGCGCGCGTCTGGTATTCCAGGACCTGCTTAAGCGCAGCTTCCACTACGTGGGCTACCAGTCGGAACCGGTCTCGTGTCTGATCTCTGTTCTCTCGGGAGGAAGCCAATACTGGGACATCGCTACGGCTACGGCTACTGCTACTGTCAGGGCCAGCCTGGAGATTTACACCCGCATGCTCAGCGACGACACACTTAACAGCCAGTACACGGCACAGGCCCGCAACCGGTTTCCCTACGAGTTCCTCCCGTTCGCTTCGCTGTGCCGCATTTTGGCGGGAGCGTTAACATCCGACCGCGAAACCTCGGACGTGATCACCTCGCTGCTGACCCGGACGCCTAGTCTCACGGTGCAGTGGGACACCCGCTGGGACCGGTCGTACGAGCTGGTGTTTGAGGAGGAAAACACAAATTCGTTCCGGCTGATCCGGGACATCGACCTCTTTGCCGATGCCACAGCCAACTCGACGGCAGCGGAATACCGGAGGACCTCGGCCGATGAGCGGTGCACGATCCCGAGCGGGACGTACGGCCGGTTTGTGACGGATGTTGGGCGGGTGGCCAAGCTCGATTTCGAGCACTCGGCACTCGCTGTGCTGGGGAAACGGATTGAGGCTAGCTTAGGCGAGCGGGCGCATGGTCAACATCATCGTGGAAATGGGGGGCTGGGGCCGCTGGGTATTGAGGAGCTCGCTGAGGGGGTTGCGCTGCTGGCGACGGTGCTGCGTGCGGCGTACATTCAAGGTTCATCCGACTCGTCTTCGACTTCGGCCTCGGGTTCCTCTTCCCCTCCCCGGACATCAGCAGCCTCCGACAGGGCCTTGAGCATCCTCGACGAAGCCAGCCGGCTACTTCCCCGAGGCAAAGACATCCTCGGCACCATCGCCGACACCGTGGACGGGCTCGCAGAGCAGGACGTGGCCGAGCTCGACGGCCCTAGCATCGCGGCGCTATCGTCGTGTCTGCAGTTCCTGCACGCCGCACTGCCCGTGTGTCCCGGGCGAGTGTGGGCGTACATGGCGCGGTGCGCGCTGGTCAACCGTGATACGCGGACGGGTCGGCTGGTGCGTATTACCGCGCAGCTGGATCTGTTTGCGGAACGGTATGATCTGTTGGTGTCGGCCGCGCAGTTGTTTTCGGCGCTGGTGGAGAGTGCCATGACGAGTGCGGTGCAAAGGCGGACTTTGGGGAGTACTGCCAATGGCAAGGGATCGACAACAACAAAAGGGGCAGCAGCTGGAACAGTAGCGGTAGTTGACAGGTCAGAAAAGAACCCGTGGCTCGGAGCATCAGATAAGATGATCTCGCGCGTGGCGCTCTCAGTCGCCGAGGCGTGTCTCGACATCTTCGAGAGCTCAGCCACCTGGCGGCTGCCGTCCGAGGCCGATCGCAGCGCGCTGATCCGCGATATCGTGGGGGTCATGGACAAGCTGGTGTCGTATACCTACGGCGTGGGCGCGGACAACACCAACGATGATGAGGCAAAGACCAAGAGTTTGGCCGCACCGCTCGTGCAGGCGACTGGGCTGGTGGTGGACAGTTTCCTCGCGACGTCGTCTAGCTCTGGCGCGTTACGGTTCCAGCCGCTGTTGGCGACGTTTTTGGCGGCTTTTCAACTGCCCGACTCGACGACGTTGTACCAGCGACGGGCGCGTGTGGTTTCGGAGCGGCTGACGACTGTGCTCGGGTTTGTGACGACGCTTTTGCGCGTCGCTGGGGCCGACAAAACCAAGACAGCTTCGGTAGCTGTCCTCCAAGCGCAACTCTTCCAGTCGGCCTCGGTCATCGCCCGCCTGCCCGCTGTGCGCCACGCCTTCCGATCACCGGCGCTCTCACTGCTCAGCGCGCTGGTGGAAAGCGCCGGACGCAGCCCCGGCGAGCCACCATCGCTGCTGGGCTACCTGGGCCCGCCGGTATCGCGGTCCTTTTTACAGATCGCTGCCGCGCTCGACAAGCCGTTTGACCGCACGCCAGAAGCGGCGCATACCTGGCGGTTCTTCTCAACGATCCTGCGGAACCGCCAGCCGTGGATGGCCAACTGCTTGCTGACGGGCAAGACGCCGAGGGAAGCGCTGGGGTCGACCAACGGGAACGAATTGAAGTCAGCCAAGATCTCGCAGCTCTCAGCGGGTTCCTCGGTGCTTGCCACGGCCCTCGACAAGCTCCGCGTACTACGCCAGCTGCCGAGCCAAGAGAGCCTGGCCGTGCTGGACTTCTTCACGTCCGCGCAGAATTACTGGCCGTGGACCATCTTCGCGACACAGCAGGACACCGCCTTCCTCCAGGAACTGCGGGCGTACGTGCGCGATCTCAAGGCTCCATCTGTCGTTTCCAAGGCGGGCGCCAAAGCCGCCGAGGACGCCTGCTACCAGGCCCGCATCGCGGCGTATATCGCCGAGACGTTCGCCATGCAGCTGTATCATCTCCGACAGATGCGCCAGGCGCAGAGTTTTGCCGTCGACGTCGTCAACGATCTGGACTATTTCCTGCGTGACGCTGTGGCTGTGGCGGATTACAATGCTTCGCTACATGCGAATTTGGCGCGGAACTTTGCAAATCGATACCCCGGGTGTTCGGTGGATGGGTTTCGCCGGACGCTGTTGTTGGCGCCGAGGCCGCTGGGGCCGGGGTATTATTATGCGCTGGATGTTGCGGAGGCTGCGCTGCGGCATGATGCTGCGTGGGTTGGGGGGGCTAGGGGGGAGGGGTTTAGGAGGGAGATGGAGACGGCGAATGTGAATTTGTCGTTGGTTGAGGCTGAGGTGGTGGGTTCTCTTCTCTCTTCGCTTTTCTTACTATCACTTGCTACGACGAGCAGTTGCTAACATATAAACAGTCCCTCTTCCACGCGTGGGAGTACCTCCTCCTCGAGCTCAGCGCCTGCTTGCTGCCCAAACACCAGGCCGTAGCCCGGCAGATGCTGCAGGTGGCCGGCCAGTGCCTCGAGGCCAACCAGCGCCCGCAGCCCCCCGAGCATGTCTTTGTGGTCCTGGCTGGTTCTCGCGCTAACCTCGCTCTGACCCTGCTGCGTCGCCTGGCCGACTGCTCGTTGCTGCTGCCCCAGGACATGGGCCATCTGCTGTCGCTTGTCACGGCCGCGATTCACAGTGTTGAGAACCCGTGGGGTGAGGGGCAGATTGGGTATTTTAGGACGCTGTTGAAGATGTTGTTTGTGGTGTTGCGGGGGGCTAAGAATTCTCCGAGTTCTACGGGTAATACGAACGGTAGCAGCACCGGCACGAACCCCAGCACGCCTAAGTCCGGCGAAAGCCCCGTCGCCGTCTCCCAGCTAGTCCTCGCCACCCTCGACCGCGTCGTCGCCCGCTCCTTCCGGGACCTCGCCGCCCTGGTCCACGAACCCTCGGCGCCTACGACACCAGAAGACCTGGCCCTCGTCACCGCCATCCTCCAAGCCTGCCTCAGCGTCCCCGGCATCGAGCAATGCCACGTGCAGATCCTCAACATCATGGCCTCCCACGACATCCTACACGTCGCCACCTCGCTCTTCTCCTGGTCCGACCGCCTCGCCGATTCCGTCCCCGGCCACCACGGCGACCCCGTCTACGGCGAGCTCGCCGTGCTCTTACTCCGCGAACTATCCGCCCTGCCTGCCTTGGCTGAACAACTCGCCTGCGATGGTTTACTCGGACACCTCACCTCGGCTAACATCGCCGGATACCTCCGCCGCGCCCACGTCGACCCCCTAACCGACAACCCCGGCGCCGCGCGCTGCTACGCCATCTGGGCTAAAGGCTTCCTCCCTTTACTCCTCAACCTCCTCGACGCGCTTGGTCCAACCATCGCCCCCGAAGTCGCCTTCGTCCTCAACCAGTTTCCCAACCTCCTCCGTTCCTCAGCCGACCGCCTCGAGGCCCCCGGTCTCAGCCGGACTTCTACAAATAACAACGCCCATTTCCTGACACTGATCGGCGTCTCCGAAGTGCACTCCCTAGCTTTACTCACCGGTGTGTTGGGCGCGTTGAGAGCGGCGAATACGAGGGATATACCCGAGGTGGTGTGGGATGGGGGGTTTGTGTTGGAGAGTGTGGAGTTTTGGTTGGCGAGTCGGAAGGTGTTACGGGAGAGGTTGTTGCCGTTGGGGGCGAGGGAGATGGAGTGGCGGGGGGCGGGGCCGATGGGGGGTGTTGGGGCTGCTGGAGGGAGTGAGACGAGGTTGGAGGAGAAGGTTGTTGGGTTGTTGGAGGGGATTCGGGATGTTTTGGTTGAGGGGAGGGAGTGAACTTGTTGACTTAGTTGGGTGGGTAGATGAGTTGTGGTTATTGGGGATGAGGGGCCATTGTGTTGATTAATGTCATGGGCTGATGACGGTTTGTTTGTATTGAGGGAAGAGGTGTCAATATCATGTCTTTTTTACTTCGATTCCACTTCGACGTCCATTCCACTTCCACTCATGTCTGCTTCCACGTCCGATTGCACTTCCACTACACGTCCCTTTCCCACGTCCAGAAATGCAATCAAGCGCAATCGCACAGTTGTTTGGTGTGCGCCATGCGTTCGTCGTATCATATCTCATACCGTATCGTACATGGCCCTGGATCTCGGGCCGCTTCTCCGCTAGGTCATCCGTTCTTTTGTTCCTCCTGCCTCTGTATTCCATATCCTTTGTCCCAAGCTCATACACATCCCCCAAACTAAACCCCACCTCATCTATTTTACCCCCCACTCCCCCTCAATCATTTCGACCCCCCCCTCCCCCTATTCGTTTTGACCCCCCCTTCTTCATTCCACCTCTTCCTTATCCACTTCGTCCCAACTCCCCAGATGTAAAGTAATCCCGATTACCTCTTCCCCTGCATCTCCGCGGTAACAGACGCGTTAATCTCGGCAAACCGCTCCGACAACCGGTTCTGCGTCGCCATCGACTTGCTGACACACCGTGTCAGGCACCCGGACTCGCGGCTGGAAATCGCTTTGGACGTGAAATCATCCACGCAGGCGGTGAAACAGGTGTCTACTAGGTTGCCGAAGACCTACTCATTTCTCTCTTGTTAGTGTAGTCCGTGGGGGAGGGTTGAGAAAGGGAGAGAGGGGGGTAAATGGGGGGAAAGGATGGAGGGGGGGGGGGAGAAGGACGCACGTTCATAAACTCCTTGACCTGGCGCTTTTGGAGGCGGGCCTCGAGCTCACGTTGCTCGGCGGCGGTTAGGCTGAGGGTCGTTTGTTAGTTCGGTATTGTGGTGAGGGTAGGGGTAGTGAGGTGAAAGTACCCTTGATCCATTGTGTGGGTGGTTGTGGAGGGAGAATTTGAGGGTGTTGACGAAAAAAATTCGATCGATGGCTCGGCTGTGGTAGACTTGGTGGTGATGACAGCGGTGGTGGTGATAGCTTGCTTGCTTGGTTTGCCTTATCGTGATAACAAAACTTCGCTGGCTTGGCGGGTCATGTGCTTTGGCTCGTGATTTTTGGAGAGACTAAAATGCCAAGGCTGCCAAGGCTTCTACCAAGTTTGGAAGGTCTGGTACGGAGGCTTGGTAGGTGAACTGGCTCAAATCCCTCATCGCCCCACCACACTCGCGTTAAATTCATTTTTCGCACGAACCGAATTGCATTTGGCGCACATTTCTCAAACCGAATGTATCGATACTCGGCCAGTAGGCCGAAACAACATCGCATAACTAACCCTAACCCTAAAATAAATATAATTAAATGATAATTTGAAATCTCCTATAAAAAGGGAGATTTTTAAACTAACCGAAATCCTACCCTAACGCTAACCCTAACCCTACTTTAAAAACTAGGGAGGTAGGCTACCTCGATGGTTGGCTCAAAAAAACTCGGCCCCGCTATAAAAAGTGGGCTTGCACGTGACTGGCTCGGTGGTAGCACTGGTGGTCCAAAGTCGGCCCGCTCTAAAAAATCGGATTTGAAGAACTTGAATAAATGGAGGTTTTTAACAAGGTCGTTAAAAAAAGGTATTGAATCTTCTTTTCAAAGAGGATTTCAAATGACCGTTTGGTTAAAATTAGGGTTGGGGTTAGTTGTTTGATACTTTTTAGGCCTCCCGATGTAATTTGCAGTGGTGGTGGAGAGTAGAGATACAATCGGCTTGGAACATATTTGCGAAAGATGCATTGCACGTGAGTTGTGGTGGGGCGATAAGGGATTTGAGCCAGTTCACCTACCAAGCCTCCGTAGTCTGGGCTTGGCGGCCTGTGTTTGCCAAGCACGGAGGTCGTTGTCCGTTGGATTTCCTCTTTTGGAACCTCGACCTCATCACACTGGGTGACAGGTTCAGCTCATTTTTTGCGGGGGGAGGGGACTGTGGGAGGAAATAGTATCGAATATTGTTTGATGAGAATTTACGGTGTTGAACGCCCAGAAGACGTTTAACTCTTTGCTTTCCTGGTATTTACGGTATCGTGCATACATACCGACATTCGTCAAGCAAACCATTCCGCACCTCCTTGCCGGGGCGATGTAACCTCCCCCAGATCTTGGATGAAAGCATGCCGGCTAAATTCAAGGAACCAGGAAGCCGCAATGGCGCGACACATATCCTGGATGCCCCAAGTCGACATTCAGAATGAGGTTTTGTCGATTTCACTCACTCATCGAAAGAGGCGCACGCCAGGAACAAGACCCAGGGAATAGTAAACACGGCAGTTGACGACGACAACCGACGGACTCGAAACCAGCAGTCGGCGCGGGCCGCGTGGGTACCGGAGCATCACACATCCAACCCTGATCGCGATGGATTCAAGAAAGCACGAGGCGGACGAGGAGGAACAGACGTTTCTCCCCAAGGCCATCAACAACGATCATGAGGGGCTTGGGGATCACCGCCCCCGGACACGAGGCGTGGTGTGGTACTTGCGGTTGTTGCTAGAAATTGCCATGGCCGCCACCATCGTGTATCTCCTCGTCGCGAAACCTCTCATTGCGAGCCGGCCTACCCTCCGGCGCACGCCCGTGCCTCAGTGTTAGTGAACGCCCCGGCCGTGGTTCTTCGATTTCTCCGGTCCCTGGTTATCCACCGATACCTTGAGAGCGCTGCTAACCCGCTCTCCAGTCGAGCGAAAGATCTACACATTCCAAGACAACCCCCGATATGTCCGGGGAGATATGTGGTTCAACGAAACGTTAACTCTCCAGACCCTCCATAACTGGATCGAGCTGAGCGCAGGTATGTGCCACCTGAGACATGAGACATGAGACATGAGATGTACGGTGGCCGTGGGGGTTCAAAAGCAACTCCCAGAGCGGCAGGCAAATTAGACAAACAAGCTTGACCGAGCGAGCAAAAACCAAACACGCAAGTTGCTGACAACCCCGCCCCTCCCCAGACAGCCGAGGCTACGTCGTCGTCGCCGACGCCGACCGCTACGACCTCCCCGAGCCATACACAGTCGCGCTGGACCGGCACAACGACGGACCAGGCTACATGATGACCGTCTTTCACCAGCTGCACTGCCTGTCCTACATCGCGGAGCACTACCAGCAAGGATACGGCGGAGTCGAGCTGACCGAGGAGGTCGCCCACCACACGGCGCACTGCTTCAACTACATCCGCCAGGGCATCATGTGCTCGGCTGACACCACGCTCGAGGGTCACACGGGCGCTGGGCCGGGGGAAGGGTCGGAGCATGAGTGTGTTGATTACGATGCTGTCTTGGAGTGGGCTAATTCGAACTCGGCGATGAAGTGGAGGAATGGGCTGTTGCCGTCAAATTCGATTTTGTGATGGAGGGGTGGTGGTTCTGGATTCTGTACTTCGTATTACATAGGATGCAGCGTGCTGTTGTTGGGCTGGGCGGAAGGAAGTGCGGAATATTCCGGGTGGGCATGTCCTCACAGAAACGGGGCCCTTCGGATTTGAGAGCCTAGTGTCAACACAGATCGTGAAGCGAAAGGACTTTTCTCATGATTTTTTTTCTTGCCGTTGGAAAATATGTTGGGAGGACCGAGCCTCGACCCCAGGCCTAGAACCAAAGGCTAGAACCACAAGCCCGTACTTCGTAAATCTCAGTTGAAAAGGTAGTATCGAGATCTCTGAATCCGAAAAATGCGTTGCTCTTTGTCGATTCACTCTCTTTTCTTGAACATTCCGAGGCTTGTCTCAATCTTCAAATTTCCCAGGCAAGGCCCAGAGCTGCAAAAACGTGGGGAATGCCCAGGGGTTTTAGTGGGCCATCGGTCCGGCACGCAAAAGACAGGCGGAGAATTCATCCGTCTGACGATTTATTTTGGTGCTTCACAACCCCACTAGCATGCTATTTTCGGACGCCCATCAACAACAAAAGCTCAAAAGCTAGTCCCTGAAATCTCCGCCGCCATCCGATGCTACCCCCCTTCAGCCCATCGGGTCGTCCAAACAGCGGTCTCCTTCCTTTCCCCATCACCGAGCGCCCGCAGCGTCTAGACGAGTTGTTGACCTGTTGGAGCCAACTCCGACACCATGTTTCCATTTTCGTGCGGCAAGATCACCAAGTAAGAGCGGGTGAACCCATCGCATGGTACCCACCAAGATCGGCCCCCTGACGTCTGTGTTTGGCCTGTGGCGATAGGGAAGGGGGAGGAAAGGTGGGTGAGAGCTGCGAATGCGCCGAGTTGAGCCTCGGCTTGGCGCGTTGAGCTCCGCGGGCCCGCCGTTGACAACAGACGGGACCCCTGGACATGGAGATCAGAGATGGTTGTTGACGTAGTATTCGACGAGGCAAATCTGACGAAAATAGTCGAGACGAGGGGAATTACTCTGTTCAGCACCGGTAGGTTTAATGTTAGAAATCGATGTCTTAGCCGCACGTCACGTCGATCGGGATAACTAGCCAAGAGTTGAAAGTCGACTGTGTATAAAGCATCCCCGGCCTCCTCCAAGTTCGCTACCCTTACCTCCAGTCACAACACCACAGTCAACACAACGGTCGATTCACCTAAACAACCTCTTTATCTCACCATCACCACCACCATGCAGCTCGCCGGTCTCGTCCTGGCCCTGGCCACGGCCGTCGCGGCCTACCCCATCACCGGCGACGACGTCAACTGCCGCACCGGCCCGGGCACCAGCTACAGCTCGGTCAAGACCTACCCGCGGGACACAGACGTCAAGCTCGACTGCCAGACCTACGGCGAGACCATCACCGGCAACTCGATCTGGGACAAGACTACCGACGGCTGCTACGTCTCCGACTACTACGTCAAGACCGGCTCCAACAGCATGGTCACCAAAGAATGCGCCGTCGCCGGCGGCGGCTCCGCCTACCAGGGCAACATCAACCGCACCGAGATCATCTCCCGCGGCCAGTACTGGGTCTCCCGCCACGTCCCTTACTCCATGACCAAGAACTACCCTGACCCCCAGGGCCGCAACTACCGCACCGACTGCTCCGGCTTCGTCTCCATGGCCCTGCACGCCTACGCCCCGGGCTACAATACCGTCAGCCTGCCGGATATCGCCACTTCCATCTCCTGGGACGCCCTCAAGCCCGGTGACTTTGTCGGCACCCTTGGCGCTGGCACCGGCGGTGCTGATGGTCACGTCACGCTGTTCCTGTCGTGGGCGGACTCGGCCCACTCGGCCTACAACACCCTCGAGTGCCGCGGGACTTATGGCTGTGTGCAGTACAAGCGGTCTGTTGGCTGGGGCGTGGGCAGCCACACTGCTAAGCCGTACCGCTACAAGAAGGTTGTGGAGGAGTAAATTGGGTCTTTCCTGGTAAACGGGCGAATGTCAACAGGAGGAGTAAGAAAGTGTACATAGAGCCACATCGTAGTGGCCTATTCCCTTGTATATAAGAACTCACCGCCGTAATGGTTGTATTTTCGTTCATCTTCTCGTTCTGTACATAGATATAAACAGTCAGCCTCGCGCAGGGCTTCCTCTGTCAAGGAGCTTGTACATTGCATGTGATCTCCCATTTCACAACAACTGGTATTTTCTTTCCGCTCGTTCGTTATTTTGGACATGGTTAAAAAAAATCGTTGTTGAGATACCGTGGATCCCAATGGGTCGTTCATTCCGCCCCCATTTTCCCCGTGCCCGATTACCCTGACGTCTTAACTATCAAAGCTGACTACCTATAATATTATGAGTCGAGTACATAACACAGAGAGTAACTGGAGCTAGGAGGGCCAGAAAATCTTAAATGGGATAGGGTTGATTGGGGGCCGGGGAGGAGGCTATGCGTAAAAGGGTATATGAGCTCACGTAAACTAAAGTCAATAGGTGGCCAGCATCGTCAAACCTAGCTAAGGTACGCAGCACACCACGCAACTGAACTACAAGATTCGCTCGCGGCCCAATCCGCAAGTAGTCGCATCACTTCAAGCAGACGGTACAAGCCTTCGACGGCCACAGTGCTCCCAATCACAAGGGTCCCAGCTACCTCGAATCTGTCGTCCTGGTCGAACGCAAAGGACAAGCTACCAGTACTCTGGATCAGCTGGCTGTTTTTGGGTTACGCGGAGTCACGTGAGACAGGTGCCGCGCAGCGCGCGGTTCTGACACAGGTTCCCCTCCTTCTTACAGTGTGTAACTGCCCTCACAATCTAATAGGTACCCAAACCTCCTGCAACCTTCCAAAATTCCGGGAACCTCAACTCCTTCCCCACCCACACTTCTCAACACCAGCCGTTTCGTCGAAATGGTGGATTATAGCAAATGGGTAAGTTCTCTTTTGAAAGCATCGGTATTGAAAAAGTAGCTGGTCCGACTAAACATGAACCTGTCAGGACGCGTTGGAGATCAGCGACGACTCCGATATCGAGGTCCACCCAAATGTCGACAAACGGTCCTTCATTCGGGCAAAACAGAGCCAGATACATATGGAGCGGCAGCAACGAAAACGGCAGATTCAGGCTTTAAAGCATGAGCGCATCATCAATGATACCCTGATACAACGTCTGGGCGTCCTGACAGCCACCCTACAGGCGCGGGACGCCGGCTCTATCGATAGTAAATCGAACCCAGCCGACATTGCGTTCCAGGTTGTCATGGATTTGGCGTCGACCAAACCTGCGGAAGATAATCCCCCACCACGACCAGAAGGCGTGTTCGATAGCAACTTGCCGCCTCTTCCGACTTACTCGAAGATACTCGCGACCATTCTTGATGAGGTGAATAAAACTCTAGACGAGAAGGGGACAGAGAAGGGCCAACGCCACGAAGTCTTTGTTCAGGAGCTCGGTGTGCATCTTCAGAAGATCCAAGACCTTCAGGCAGAACTCGCCAGCAACCTCGATACACTTGAGCAACAGGACTTCAACAAGATCACCAGCGAAAGCTACCACGTCGGATTCGATAGTTCGCACGTCAGTAGGACCAAACCAGGAGAGACATCCAAACAGGAGACCAAATCAGAAGAGACATCAAAACAGGAGATCAAAGTGGAGCTGCTCAACCCGAACCATGGCCTAGATGAGACCAAGTTCAAGAAGACTACCGGCACAGACAACTCCGGAGATGGCGAGCAGGAGAGTCAGCTGTCTCTAGTGGCCAAGCGTTTCGCACAGATCCCAGTCTCTGACTACCGTGCCAGTCATGACCATCTCCAGTCGTACCCAGAGCTTCTCCAGGACGGGTCGGACACTGACAGGTTGTTTATTGAAGCCTATTACATAATGCTGGATCAAAACGACGAGAAACGGGCCTGGCAGTATATACATCAAGCTGTATTGCTGCAATACTGCCATACACTCGGGCGCGACGGTGTTGCGCTGTTCTTTAAACGCATTACAACGCCGGGCCATCAGGCACGGGAGATCTTCGAGAAGGACGTCGCCGAGAGGTTTCAAAAAATCCGCTCTATGGCAAAGCGGGACTCCAAGGAGAAGGGTGTTGAGCAGATTCAGTTGTGTCCAGCAGGCGACGATAGTTCAATTCGGATCCAGGTTCCACCGGCCGAGAGCGGAGAGGACGAAAAAGGAAGAAATGCTAGGAAGATCTTTGAGCAATTCTCTCCCGAGATGAGGGCAGCGCTAGAGAGCGCATCGTTGGACGAGGTCAACAAAGTCCTGGCCGAAATGGCAGTTCCGGAAGCCGAGAAAATGGTTAGCCTTCTTGATGAGGTGAGTTCCCCCTGCTCCAAGCTTGTGCGAGGGAGACACGTCCGCTGATACTCTCTTCCCTCGGCGCTCTATAAGGCTGGTTGCCTAAGCATTGAAGAAGGGATCATCGATGCCACAACGGAAGAAGGAAAAAGGCACTTACAGGAGATGGAAAAGGCTGCTGTAGCAGATGCGGCCACTCCTGAGCCCAAGTAATATGGGGAGAGCCGTTGCGCCTGTCAAACTGCACATGTTTGTTACAGTACAGAGCTTTTTACTTGGTGCTTGCCCTCAAAATACTTTACGGTTGCGACCCTTTTTCGGATGGCGCGATGCAGTCAATTGTCCTAAACTTGACTCCTGTCCAGAAGGGGGCTGAAAATCCGTGTGGAAGCTGTTGGTTCAGGCCTCCAGCGCCCTTTGCCACTTCGTGGTCGCTCGCCCCCACCCACCACGAGCCTCGCCAACGACCAACACAGGCCTTTGCCAACGACCAACAATACCCTTTGCCAACGGCCAAAACACGCCCTTGCCAACGACCACCCGGCTTCAAACCAAATCGGCCATCACCCAAAGCGCCGAGCCACCTCCAGAGAGCGGCGGCGCGGTGTCAGTTCGCCCAAACCTGCCCAAACTGCCCAAACCTGCATACGAACGACACTGTTCACGAGCGCTTATGACCATAACTTCGGGCCAACAGAACGCACGGCCTGTTCCTACCAACGATCGCGAGAGTATTCTTGGTCATTCCGGCGGCTCAGATAAACGCCTCCCCCTTCCAGTCGGCCTAATATAGTACCTCAAACCTTGTTGCTGGCCTCCTGCGTCACAGTGCTTTCTCTACACATGACCTCGCTTCTCACCAGTGTTTCATGGACTCGGTCAACGACGGCCATGGCCGCTCCCCTCCTCCAAGCCAAACTCGGGTTGGCCTTCAATGCCAACCTGTTTCAAACTCTGAGCGGCTCCAACTCGCCTCGGTCTGCGTCCCAGTTCGGTGCCGGAAGTACGCCCCTCCTGAGGGCGTCTCTATGGTTGCCAGTCACAAGCCAGTCAGTGGGACGCGAGGATATAAGGAAGCATGCATGCCCATCCAACGGTCCCTTGTTGAGTGATTCCTCAAAGTTACCCAACGAGCTTCCAGATATCCCCAGAATTCACGGACCCGTCCTGCCCTTTTCCCCATTGCTTCCTCTTTCTTTGCGTTCTGACGCTGAATCGGATCACGACCCCTGCTACTCGTTTCTTCTTCCAACTCCGGGCTCGAAATTGAACGGCTAGACGTCCAAACCTGCCTCTCCAACTCCACGTTTAGGTAAGACACCTCGAAGCCTCCTCTGGAAGAAGTAGGAATGCTTACGAGACCTCAAGATCTAGCCCGACACTTGTCAAGATGAGACAATGCAACGTTTGCCTCGACACCGGCCTCACCAGGGTGCAGTGCTCTGCCTGTTCTGGAAGTGGTAGGGTTCGCGGCAACTGTGGCTCGTGCGGCGGTTCCGGTACCCGGTCTTACGAAGAGAATTGCTCACGCTGTGGAGGATCCGGGACCGAGAGAAACACGACTGTTTCCGGAAGCTCGATTGGACGGGGTGGTGCTATCAGGCCCGAGACTTGTCGGAGATGCCATGGTATGCGCACCTTCCATCGCACGACGACGTGCTCCAGCTGTACAGGTTCTGGACGGGCCACTCATTCGTGCGGAGCCTGTGGTGGCCGTGGGTCTGTTCGGACGTACTGCTCTTGCTCGGCGGGCATGTCTCGACGCATTGAAGACCAAGCCAACCATTAACCGACCCCAGCCAGTGTCCCAGAACCTGGATGAAGTTTTTGGACTTGTGAGGTACCGTACCCGACGGGGAGGATGGAAACTTTGTGTGGGCTGCTGCAGATTAGTATCGGCTGGAACTGCTACTGGTCGGATGGTGTGGCTTCGAGGCACTGCTGCTGGTCAGCTGGTGTTGGTTCGCGCTCGGGAAACTTGGCGCCTCTCAAGCCCATATCTCAGGGCTTGATGTTTAAGATGAGTTCCGGTTTTGGATTTCAGGATCATGTATTCAGATTTCACCGTCCAAATCGAAACACTGCTGTTTTCCCGCTCACCTGCGAGTGCTTGATTACCGTGTCTAACCCAGCTTCTTTTCCCTAACACGTAAGACATCTCCTGATACACACCGGCCGACCAATCACTTCGAGGTGCTTTTCCTTCTACTCTAAGCTTCTGTGGTCGTTACATTTCGTCCATTCTCAGGGGCAGCGTTTAGTCACCCACGTGATGTGTCACGGGCTTCTCCGCGCCCCGCAATGCGCCGCTGTGGCGCTGTCGCAGCTGGACCGCCACTGTGCCCCCCTTCCCCACCCCCGACCTGCTTGTTGTTCCTCTGCCCTGTCGTCACACCAAGCGCCCTCATTTCGTCAAACTCGCAATTACCGACACCAGCCCCTCGTCGCGTCGATACGAGGACGATGCATTGCTAGCGCGTCCCGCCGCGGTCATTCTCTTCTTCCGTCACACCATAATTGGAGAGACGAGATTGCGATCCCGCTGAACGCGGCCACGGAGCGTAATCGATCGTGCTCAAAGAACGGACGACATCGCGTCGTTGGTTTGCTCGACGACGCTCGCCAGCTCTCCCCACACGTCGTCTAAGGCCTCCGGCGCCTAGCTCCTTGGAGCAAACATCTGTGCCCGTGCGCCCGCATCCCCGGGACCTTCCGCCTCATCCCGCATTCATCTCAGCTTCGATTCCTCGCCGAGCACCCTGGCGCAAACTACCCACAATCATCGGCCCAGCCCGGCCGCAAGACACAATTACCAGTCCTCCGTCGCGCCGCCGCAACCATGACATCCCCCGTACAACCACCGGCTACCCAACAGCCGGCGATGCCACAGCAGCACCAGCACCAGCACGCGAATGCGCCGGCCACTCCCAGCACCCCGGCGGCCCCTACCGTTCCCATACACTCGGCTGTGTCCCCGCCCAACAAGCGCGATTTGAAGTCGTGGTGGAAGGGCTTTAAGCTCCCGTCGAAGCACCAAGAGTCACACGGTACAGCCGCCCCGTCCGTCATAATACCATTCCCAAGAACAGCCCCCCAAAGAACCGCCGCTCTATTCGCAGAAGATATGGATGGCGTCGTCGATTGCCCCCCACCCGCGCCCTCCCTCCTATGGCGCATCGTGTCGGAAGAAGACAGGCTCACGGCTCATCGAGCAAGTGCAAGTGCAAGCTTGAGCCAGCCACCAACAACAACCGCGAAAGCACCACACAAGGCGCCCAAGCTGGGCGCCTTCTCCCGTGTCCTATTAGCCTGGCGATCATTGGACGGGCCGCATACCCGCGCGCAGACGCGTCGCAAATCGTGTCCGGCCGGAACCAAACTAATTGTCGCAGAACACCGGGCCCAGGGGATCTTCGGTGTGCCCCTCCGCCAAAGCATCACATACGCCAATGTCGCCATTTCCCTCATCGACGAGGACGGAAAGAGTTATATCTACGGCTACGTGCCCATCGTCGTGGCAAAATGCGGGGTCTTCCTCAAGGAGCGGGGTGCGTATACCTACCAGTCACCCTAGCCTGTCCGCCGGGCTCAGGCTCTCCTCACCTTGCTTCTTACCCACCCCACAGTGTGCCACGCCGCACCCCCCATTTCGGATGCTGACTCGCTCTTTCTTCCCGGCCCATAGCCACCGAGATCGAGGGAATCTTCCGCCTTAGCGGCTCCGAGAAACGGATCAAGGAGCTCAAGAGTATCTTCGACTCGCCCGATCGGTACGGGAAGGGCTTAGTCTGGGACGGCTACACGGTCCACGATGCGGCAAACGTTCTGCGCCGATACCTCAACGACCTCCCCGAGCCGGTGGTGCCCCTGGATCTCTACGAGAAGTTCCGGGAACCGCTCAGGGGCGCGACCAGGCCGGGGGCCACCGACGCGGAGGGCCCGCAGTTTGTCGAGCACTTCAACATGACCGCGGCTGTTATCCGGTACCAACAACTCATAACCGAGCTACCGCCTCTTAACCGCCAGCTTCTGCTCTATATCCTAGATCTACTCGCTGTGTTTGCGGCCAAGTCGGATCAGAACCGCATGACGTCGCAAAACCTTGCTGCCATTTTCCAGCCCGGCATGCTCTCGCACCCCAACCACGCCATGGCACCCGAGGAATATCGGCTGAACCAGTGTGTCATCATATTCCTCATCGAGAATCAGGACCACTTTCTCATTGGGATGCACGGCACTGCGGCCGACGAGAAGACGGTGGAAGAAGTGCAGAAGGGTACGCCTCAACTCCAACCGCCCTCGACCCCGACCAATCAATCAAAATTGGGCGTGTACCGATCCGCATCGACTGCGAGCGCCGGGGCGGAGAGCGTCGCAAAAGAAGGCTCGATCCGAAGAAACAAGTCGACTTCATCGAGGAGGTCCTACCGCTCTAACAATGGGTCTGCTAGTCCGGCCGTCGTGGGCAGCAGTGCCACTGGTGTGGCTAATGCACCTGCCGCTGCTGGTTCTGTTACTGCTGCTACTACAAGCGGCGTTGTGGCCGGTACTGCAACCCCGACGGGCGGCTTGACTCGAAGCAACACCTTGCCTTCGAAAAAATCCCCTTCGCTCCAATCCGGCAAATTCGCGTCCCGGAACGACTCTCACATTGCTCCCTTAACGCCGGTCACGCCAGCTGCGGAGCCAGTCATATCCCCGCCAGCGTTGGTAGAGGAGATGGGTACCCTCTCAGAGGAACAACCAGCGCAGAAAGGCCCAATCGCGGGATCATCGACCAGCAGCGGAGTGCCCCAGCCCAGTCTCACTGTTCCCGGTACCAAGAAGAGCCAAGAGAAACTTCTCGAGCCTCCTACCCCCGAGGCTTTGACACCGTCTAAGGAACGGAAGCTGCCCGTTTTGTTCCAGCGCATGGCGTCGAGCGAAAATGACGGCCGCCCACCCAATAAGCTACGGAAGAAGAGACTTCCGGGCAGTGCCAACCCCAGCGCACACAGCTCTACGGCTTCACTTTCCCATTCCGCCACAGCAATTTCCCCGAACGCCGACGCTGGAAATCCCTTAGAAGTGATTTTGTCCGGCTCCCAGGTACCAAACACTGGGGCGGCGGCGGCAGCAGCAGCACAACTGACGAGCGAAACATCTGTGGGATCCGCTTCACAGACGTCACACGTCGCGCCTAGCGGCAATAATGCTGATGCTGACCGTGTTCAACCACCCACGGGCACCCACACGGCCCAGGCAACTCAACACCAACAAGAACAACACCAACAACAGGATGGTAGCCAAGTTGCTACTCATCCGGTCGCCGACCCTGCTCACGATGGCCATCCACACGCCGAGACGCTTCATCCCGACACAGCGCACGGGCAACCGTCCTTGCGATCCCGAAAGTCTCCTCCCACTTCCCTTCACAGCTCATTCAACGAAGGCTCGGACCACGACCAATTGGGGGAGTCGACCACATTCGCTTCCATAGAGGCGGCCAGCCCGGACACGACGAGCGAAAAGGAAAAGAAGAAGCGATGGCGGCTCTCGCGCAAAAAGGATGAAACATCGCCACCCCCGTTTCCGGCGCTGACCTCACCACGCCACCTGATTGGGTCCAACGCGACAGCCCTCGCCAGCGGAACATCCATCAACAGCTCCGGCCGTCCTGGGCGGAGCACCACGGGGGACACGTCCGACCGCACCACCATCAACACAGACGCGCCGCTCGTCGAAGTATCGAGCCGAGAAGGCCGGGAAGGCAAAGAGGGCAGGGACGGCGGTAAGGACGGCAAAGACGATGCCAACAACAAACTCTCAAGCTGGATCAAAAACAAGTACCGCGAACACAAGGAGAACGTCGAGCATCGTCGGAACAAGTCGCCGCCTGCCACCGAGCGAACAGCATCAATACCCGGTCTCCTGTCGTCCTCGCGGGGGAAGAGTTTGGACCTGAAACGCGTGGAGGACAAGGAGAACCCGTCGGTGCCTGTTCCACAGGGCCCGCAGTCTGCGCACCCGGCTTCTGCGGTCGAACCTAGCACTACTTCTACAATTTCGCCCGTGACCACGACGTCTACTACGGTGAATACGGAGCCATTGGCGCAACAGCCATCGCAGACTTTGCCTTTCCGCCCTGCACCGCAAGTTCCACCTTCTACCTCTACCGCTACCACGGGCCAACCACAGCCGACCGTACAGCAAGTCCCGCCGACGCCGCAGGAGAAGGGGGAGAGTGTGGAGTAGAGGATTGAATCCTTTGTTTGTTGTTCTGTGTATTCCCCACCTTTTTGTTTGGCTGATTACACTCTTGTCCTTTTGTGATGTTGGTGGAAGGGGGGAAGGAAGTTGTGTTTGGCCTTATTTGACGAACTTTGTCTAGCGAGCGGGCGGAGGTTGTTTTAAAAAGAGATGTTAAAGGGGGCTTGTGGTACATTGTGGGAGTTGGATGGATGTATGTATGTCTACGCGAGAAGCGCTCTCGGGTTTCGGGGTTGGTTGATGTTGATATGGGTGGAATATTCTTCATTGTTTGAATGCGGTCCTGGGGGTACTGTTATTTGAGCAAGATATTAGAGCGAGGAGGATTTTTTTGGCGAAAGTGATGAAGGACATAGGAAGCGATGAGGCGGAAGGTGAAAAGGGGAGGTTATGATTCTGTTTAGCGAACGAGGATATCATGTCGGAGGGGCAATGGTGAGTCTTGTTTTGTTCTGTAGCGAGGGTTGGACACCTCTCGGTCTCTCCGTGATTCTGTTGAAGATCTTGTCGTGTTTGAGCGGTGGGACGCTTTTTTTATTTTTAGGCCAGCCTGGTGTCGTCCACTATACTGACACCATACCATGTACACAATTGTAATCAAGGAATCAGGATGCGAGTGAGATCTTATACGCTTAGTGTAGACGTGGTAGCCTAGCGATTTGCAATGTGCATCTTTGAATGGGAATGCGAAAGCGGTTTTATTGGCCGAAAACCGGCGACCTTCGATTTCAGCTGCTTCAGAGTCGTCCAAAGTTACGCAGTCGCGAGGCTCAGTTTCGGCGGGGAATAATCCACTTTTCGGCATTTCGACGGCCCAGAATTGAGTTCGGCAGGAAGCAAAGCCTGGGTTCCCCACTTTCCCCGTCTTTAATCCGCGGGCGCTCGGAACAAGCTTCGGCGATTTTGCCTTGTCTGGGATGGGGGATATCAAGGTCTTGGCCTCGTTGGAGAAATGATGGATGTTGGTGGTTTGGTCGCGGTATCGAACGGCTCTATTGTATCTCGGACATTTTGAACATCATTCTCGAAGCAAACACAAGCTGCCCCGCCTCTCCCCCCTGGTGTACATGTGGCCTGTGGCCTGGCCCTTGCTGTCGTGATGCCGTCCACGGAAAACGAAACACCCTTGTCCCATCGTCCACACCACGTTGTAAAACCACCCCAGGATCGAAGAAAACGCCCGTATTCGGAAGGTGATCGGCAACAACCGCCCCTGCTCGGACCCCGACCCCGGAGAGCTCGGGTATCACTCACCAGTCACCGTAAGCCATTGGCTTACTAAGTAGGCCGTAGAATGAGTTAAGATACTCATGGTCCCACGATCCCATCGCTTGGTGTTTGCAGCGCGTTTGCGATCCCTTCGGACATTTTGCTTGCTCGTTCTTTTTTTGTTCTTTTCCGCAACTTCCCCTCTGCCACCTCGCGTGCCCTCTTTTCGCTCCCGAGAGCTGAGGTTCTTTCGGCGCGCCTTTTCCAGACAGGACAGAGGACCTGCACGCGCGCCAAGAAAGGACGGGCTTCGTTACCCGGGGATTTGGTGAGGTTCAAGCAGAACATTTTGACCGCCGCTCGCCAGGGAGAAGCGCTGCGCTACCCCTCCGCCGCCATGTCCGAGGTTAAACACGGTATGTTACGAGCGCGATCCTGAAGTTTTGGTGCTTTTTTTTAGCCCACAAACGAAGAATCAATTCATTCCACCTCATCGGACGACTAAACTGACCGACCGGTCCAGCATCGGACGAAGAAGACGCCAAGCGGCATCAATTGCCGGGCCAAGACGGCCATGTCGCCGCCGACACGGACACGGCCACCGCGGACGACCCAGTGTGCCCGCCGCACACCACCGAACGGCGCATCACAACCCGGATCGACTGGTACATCATCCCATTCGTGTCGGTACTCTACCTGATGGCATTCCTGGACCGAGTCAACATCGGCAACGCGCGATCCTTCGGCCTAGAAAACGAGCTGCGCATGGGCGGAACCGAGTACAACACGGCGCTGACCATCTTCTTCGTGCCCTACGTGCTGTTTGAGGTGCCGTCTAACATTCTGCTCAAGTACTTGTCCCCGCGCATCTGGCTGTCCATCTGCTGCGCCGGCTTCGGCGCCGTCACCATCTTTCAGGGCCTGGTGCAGAACTACAGCGGCCTGCTAGCCACGCGCTTCTTCCTCGGCGTCTTCGAGTGCGTGCTCTTTCCAGGCTGCTTCTACCTCATCGGCAGCTGGTACCGCCGCGCCGAGGCCCAGAAGCGCTTCTCGCTCTTCTTCTCCTCCACCTCGCTAGCGGGCGCCTTCGGCGGCCTGCTGGCCTCGGCCATCGGCAACCTCGACTACGTACGCGGGTACCGCGGGTGGCGGTGGATCTTCATCATCGAAGGGTGCTTCACAGTTCTCCTCGGCGCCATCTTCTGGTTCACCTTCCCCGGTTTCCCCGAGCAGGCGACCTGGCTGCGAGACGACGAGCGCGAATATGTGAAGGCGCGGCTGCGCAAGTCGCAGGGCGAGAGCGGCGCGGACCGCCGCATCACCTTCCGTGACGTCCGCACCGTCATGTCGGACTATAAGATCTGGCTGGGCGGGTTCATGTACTTTGGCCTGATCGTGCCGGCGTATTCGTACGCGTACTTTGCGCCGACTATCTTGGGCAGCTACCACTTCGACCCCATCACCACGCAGCTGCGCTCTGTGCCCCCTTGGGCTGTGTCGTTTGTGTTCTCCATGATTGTTGCTGTCTTTTCCGACTGGGCCCAGCACCGGTTTCTGTTCATCCTGGCCCCTATATCGATTGCGATTGCCGGGTTTGCGGTCTTGCTTACCGTGCATGACAACCTTTCGGTGCAGTATGCCGCGCTGTTCCTGACCTGCATGGGCACCTACTCGGCCATGCCCATCATTGTGTGCTGGTTCAACATGAATTTGGGAGGGCATCACCGCAGGGCCATTGGGAGTGCCTGGCAGATTGGTATGTCTCATCTTCTTTCCTTTTTACACTTCGCTAAGGCAGTATGCTAACCCTCCGCAGGCTTCGGCAACATCGGCGGCATCATCGCGACCTACTCGTTCATCAAGGAGGACGGCCCGCTCTTCACCAAGGGCTACGCCATCTGCATCTCCTTCATCTGCCTCAGTGTGGTCTCGTGTGTGCTGTACGCCGCGGCCATCACGTGGGAGAACAAGAAGCGGAGCAAGCAGGTGCGGAACCTGAACTTGACTGAGTCGGAGAAACTGGATCTAGGGGTGAGTTTACTTTTTCCCCCTTTTTTTCCCCCTCCCCCCCCCTTTTTTTGTTTTATTTTCTCCCTCCCGGGTTTACGTATGGCTAGTGACTAACGGTGTAAATATAGGATTTGAACCCCGAATTCAGGTACATGCTCTAGGGGAGCAACGTATGTGGAACGGGTGGTTGTGTGTGTACAAGTTGGTTACAATGTTGGTCAGCTCGGTATAGGATACCCATATTTAAACTCAGAGCATAATTACCATGCCGCCGATCAGGCTCAACCGTCTTGATTTATCTTTCAGGTGATTAGCATACTCTACGCTACTTCTACTACGACTCCCTCATCGATACGAAAGCCGCCGCATCAAACATTTTTGCCTCAGTCTCTGTCTCAGTCTCTTCACCCAGCTCCTCCAACAGTCCCTCAATATCATCCACCTCCTTATCCACCCCCGGACCCCCCAGCGCCCTGAGCATCGCAATATCCGCCGCAGCCGTCTTTCTGTCCGCGCGCGACAGCGGCCGGGCTTGCTCACGCTCCAGTGCCCTCCCCGCGCTGTCCGGTTTCTCTGTCTTCTCCCCTTCTTCTTCTACTTGCCGTACCCGATCGCTCTCCCTTTCATGAACAACCCCCCCACCCCGACGCAAAACCACCACCCTATCAGCCACGAACGATCCCCCATCAACCGCATCCATGCCCGCGTCCACCCACGCCACGGCCTCACGCACGCCTGCGACACTCTCGTCGTGCACCACGCGCGGTGTTAGGCGTGGGGGCATTTTGTGCTGGTGCTGTTGCTGTTGCTGTTCCTGCTGCTGTTCCTGTCCTTGCGAACCCCCAGAAGTAGAGGAAGAAGCAGAAGAAGCAGAAGACGCCGCATAAAACCTTACCAAAACCCCCAACCGACTTAACGGCGTAGGTACCGCCAACACCGCCACACGTACTGTATACCCGTGCAGAGAAAACACCCCGCTCGCTAGACGTGCTAGTTCACCCCCTTCTGTTGCCCCTCCGGCTTGTAGCGTCCCTCCGTTGCCTCGTCCTGGTCCTCGTCCCCGCCGACAAGCTAACTCAATCACCACACGGGGAACGTGTAGAGCTGCGGCCCGCTCACAGATCTCGCGGAGCCAGCGGGCTGCGGAGGGGCCGGCGAGGCGGGAGGCGAGGGGCTTTTTTGGGGTTGGGGTTGGTGTGGTAGTGGTGTTTGGGGAGTGCGTCTCAGGATTGGTAGGGTTGGTGTTGGTGCTGGTGCTAGTACTGAGGATAGTACCAGAAGCATAAGCAGAGCTAGCGGTAGTAGCCCGTCCCTGATCGTGAGCCAACGCAGCGTGATAAAAAGGGTGGTATGTCTTGTAAGTATCGGCGATGAGGTGAAGGACAGATCGTTGTTTTTGCTCCCCTTTCTCCCTACTATTTCCCCCATCATCCTCTTCCCGAAGCGCCTCCAACAGACATGGTGTAAACACACTCTTGCCTGCGCCCGTTTGGCCAATTACGAAAATGACCAGCGGTCGTTGGCCGGTCTGTCCTCCTTCTATTTCACCTCCTTCTATTCCCCCTCCTTTTCCTCCTCTCTCGTTTATGCCCTCACTCGCGCTGTCACCCTCACCAAACCCCACGGGACCCTTCAGAAACGGCCCCAGCTCCACAGGTACAATCTCCGTCTCAAGGATCCGCGCATGGGTCTGTTCGTCTATCTGCCAAGACGCGAGCAGGCGGGTAGTTTCATCTTGGTTGTCGCTGTCGTTACCCGGTCCTAACGGTGGCCGTGTTGGTCGTGTTGTGTCCTCCATCGTAGCGGGTGATACTGTTGACATCGATGTTGAGAGCTATCTCCGACGGTAAGACAGATGGATGGATGTGTATGTCACAATGTGTGTGTAAGTGATGGGATGAGTGTGTGTTTGTGTGTGTATGTGTGTGTGTATGTGTAGGTGTAATCAAGCACACACCCCCACTGACGTTAGCACTCACTCCCTCACTCACTCACTCGTCCACCCGTCATGATCATCAACTCAACTCACTTAGGTTACATCCCCCCTCCCCACCCTTCTCGGCCCCGTTCCCCGTTCCCCGCAGCGGTAATGTCACGCAAAGGGACCATGCGGGGCACGGCAGGAATGGCACTTAGACATAAACCTCATTCTGTGCATCATCCTGCACATCCCCCCCCCCGACTCTTCCCCCCCAGGCATTCTTCAACAACTTCTGGAGACCAGACTGTCACATACGACCATACGCGCTAGAAAATACGGGATCCCGTCCGCTCTCCCCTAGTCAAACTGGCGACGGCCGGATCAGTACTCAGGTCGGTGACGACTGGGGAATCCCCGGTGTTGTATGTTTTTGTTTTTTTTGTTGTTTTTGTTAGATGGTTGTCTCCGTCTGTCCCTGGGGATGAACTACCCTTTTAGATCTGCTGTGATTGCGCTGGCTGGTGTCGGCGTGTGTTACGGAAGTAGACAGCCCAATTGTAATCATCAACCAAATTTGAAAGCCATATCTTGGGAAATCCTCCACTTGTCTCTGAAATATATGGTGCAACACATCACAAACACCCAAACGTAGTATCAATATTTCATTTGTACCGGCCTAGACTGTATCGTATCGCACCGTCTGTATCAATTTCCCTCTGTGTCAAGCAGGCCCGCCCTCGCCTGGGGCTGCCCGATCTGTCCACCTATTTCCTCCGTTTAACATGCAAAGTGCCAAACTGCCAATCTCAACGATCCCATCGGTTCACCCTTCCTTAGAATGCCATACGAACTAAGCCAGACCGGACCGAACGAGCCTGCAAACGCCAATATGGTAAAGAAACGACGGAAAATGGGAGAAATGAAGCGAAAAGCGGGAAAGAGTAAGAATCCCAAGCCCAGGCGAACCAACCCAAGCGCCATCCACATCGACAATCCAGGAAAGGAAAGTAAAAAACGAGAAGGAGAAAAAAATATACTACTAGTAGCAATAAATAATAGCCAGTAAAATAAACAGCAAGGATGATGACCATCGGGCCCATCGCCCACGAACCCCCTTAGGGGCGGTGCCTCCTTTCCAAAACGCCTTGTGTCTGTCGATGACTGTGTCTGTAGGTGCGCGCATGCGTGACAGCGCCACTATGTGTGTGTGTCCCAAATCGCCATATCCCATCCTCTTGGTGACCAGAAGCGACGCCCAGTAGTATGTCCCAGCAAGTTGAAAAAAAAAAAACGAAAACCCAATCAATGTGCAGTTGAAACAACTATATAAGCATGCTAACTCCGACGAATGTGGGGTTGTTGTCCCTCAAAAACGTAATTCGCACCGCAAAGTGTGCCAGCCCGTCGTCCCTCTTTCGGCTCTCGTCAAGTCATGACCTCGGCCAGGCGCCATGAGGGACTCCTCGCCCACAAAGGCAAGCAGTGCCTCGAATGTGAGAGAAAAACGAAAAGGAGAAAGAACTCCGGAAGGCAAGGGAAACAGGGAAAATCAAAACTGGGCCGGCCGCGGGGCGTGTGCTCACAGCTCTATGAGCCGTGGTATCTTTCGTTCGTTATGGTCGTTACAGGGGAGGGTTGGCCGTTTTCTTCATGCGGGCACGCTCCGTGGTGTGGCGTCCCCGCTAAGTCGCCGCATGGCGATCTGTTGCTGATATTGCTGCTGTTGTTGCTGAGCTTTCTCAGCCGCCTCAATCATTTGCACCCTCTTTCGCAGACTGGTCAGTCTGGTGTTGATCATTTGTACCACTACGGGAGATCGGAGACGTTAGCAACGGTGATCCACGATCGATGGTCTACCACACTCCTCTCCATAACCACCATAGAAAACTTCAAAAGAAAAAAGGGGGCTCACCTTTCTGCACTGTCTGCTTGTCGTCGCCGCTCATTTCGCTCGCCGCGTCTTGAGCAGCGACCGGCGGCTCTTCTTTGGACGATGACGACACGCGCCGCTTCGGAAGGTGGTCGTCGTCGTTATCCAGCACCGCCTCGAGCATGCGAATCGCGGTGACGTACGAAATCTCGCACCCCTCGAGATCCGTGCTCGCAATCTCGTTGATGGCTGCTGTGCGACTCATCTCGACGGCCCGGTCATACATCAGCTTCTCAGCGCTGATCCCGGCCGAGAGGAACACACCCTCAGCTCCCGAACCGCTGATGGCGCTCGCCTCGCCCGGGTGATTGCTCGGGTGGGAAGGGTGCTCCTCCGGCAGCTGCTTCTGGGCCTCAATGAGCTTCAGGCGAACAATTTCAGCCTTCTCCAGTACTTCGTTGAACCGCCCCCGGATCCACTGAACTGCCGCGTTGATCTTCAACGCAAGCGCCTGCGTATTGACTGAGTCACGCGTGGCGGAATGCCCACTGCTGGTGTTGCTCGACGACTCCGCCCGGTTCTTGCGAGACCACCAGAGACTGGCAATGTCCATCGACTTGGCGAGCAAGGACAGCGCCTTGACGTACAGCACGAGAGCCTCCTCCGACAGCGAGACCACCGCGTCCATGGTGAGGCCCTCTTCCTCCTCGCCCATCCTGTCGGCTGGGACACCCCCTAGGCCGTGCTCGATCGAGGGAGCTAGCGGGATCAGTTGCTTGTACTTGACTTCGGCAAACCCGTATACAACGTCGCTCCGCGTAGCATAGTCCTCGATGCACTGGGCAACCCGGGAGTCCTCATCGACGGGGGCGCTTTGCTTGCCGTCTGTAATCAGACCCGCCGGGGCGGTGGGCGTGGGGTACGCTGGGAATGGGCTGTACATCTGCGGTGGGGGTGACTGCCCCTTGTTCAGCAACTGTGGCGAATACTTGAACCCAAATAAGCGGAGACTGGCGTCTTGGATAGCCTTGGAGATCACCGACGTCGCGGCCCCAGGGCTCCTGGAGAGCGCCTTGTCGTACGAGGCTTTCCGGTAATGATCGCCTCGCCCGGGTGAGCCGCGTGACGAGTGACTCGGAACAGCACCCGTCGTCGAGGTCGGGTTTCCTTGCTGCGTGGCCCGCCGGACAATTTGGCCGGACTTGGGCGACTGTGCCAGGGCCTGAGCCTCCGAGATCTGATCGGCGAGAGCGTTGACGGCAACCTGTTTCTTGTCGACAACCACGTACTCGCGCTCAAACGCAATGTCTTCCGCCGCATGGTCCTCATCTGTGAGGACTCGACTGGCCGCAGACTGCGGCGGAAACTGGTCGTCGCGGATCGGTGGCCGCGGGGACGCATTCGAGTATCGGCGGTTTCGGTCCACGTATGAAATGGGTCTGACAGGCGCCGAGGTCGACGGTTGTACGCCAGGTCGGCGTATCCCCAGACCTTCCTCCGTCTCTTGTCGAGGGGAATAGCTCAACTGGGGGCTAGGGACTCGTTGCTCCAACGGATTTGGCTTCGTTTCAATGGGTGTCGCCAGGGGTGATGAACGGCGCGGCTTAGAGGATGGCGGGACACCGTGTTCACGCCCCTGCTCCTGGTCCGCGATATGCCGCCGGAGAGATGGTCTACGAGATAACACCGAGCCTCCGCCTTCATTCCCGTTCGGGGATCTGGCCTCAGCCATGGGCAAGGTCTCCGGCTTCGGTATGTCGTCTTCCACAAGGCCGGGGATGGGATTCGTAATAACGGAATGGCTGAACAAGTCCTCAAAGCTTATCCGCTCGACCGGGTTCCGCTTCAGCAGGGCTCGAGTCAGACCCTTCAGTTCAGAGCTGACAACGCTTTCTCGCGGAAACCGGATGTCATCCTCAGCAGCCTCGATCTTCCTAAGCAGCTCCACATGGTTACGTGCGCGGAAGGGCGGCTTTCCCGTTATCATCTCATACAGCACAGTGCCCACGGACCACAGATCAGCCTTGGCGTCGTACCGTTCATACCGGAGGATCTCGGGAGCCATGTATAATGGCGAGCCGCACAGCGTCTCGGCGAGGGAAGTTGAGGGGAGAACTCGAGCGAAGCCAAAGTCGGCCAACTTCAGCATGGGGAGCGAAGGCAGACCGACGGCAGGGGTGAGCGAATCGTGGCTGGCGCTGAGGATTTGCTTCCGCATCTTGTTGGCCTCGCGGTATTGTGGAGAAGGTAGTAGGAGTAGGTTCTGAGGCTTGACATCGCGGTGGATGAGGTTTGCTTCGCGCAGAAACCTAGTCGCGCTAGTCAGTTGTTTCAAAAAGTGACGGATGACGACCTCGTTGAGCCCCGAGTTGGGCGCGACGGGGTATTTGCGGGCCAACTCGTGGGTGGCCGGATTTGTAATGAGTTTGTCACGCTTCCGGATGAAAAGCGACAGGTCCCCGAGTTCGCAGTATTCCATGATGAGGTTGATGTGCGAGTCAGACTCGACGCAGTCGTGGAGAGCCACAATGTGGGGGTGCCGTAGGCGCTTGAGGATCTTGATCTCGCCATAGAGATTCTCCTTCAGCTTCTTGTTCAGCCGCGTGAGCTCGACGGACTTGATGGCAACCAGTGCGCCAGTGACCTGGTGTGGGCGGCTGAGAGTTAGCACAACTGCGAGGCTCCAAGCATGAATAGAGGCGGCGATGTTCGCCGACGCGGCCCAGCCACAGTACTTCTATAACTAACCACCAGGAGCAGCGGGGTAAAAACGAACCTTGTGGCGCCCAGAGTATACCTGGGCAAAGCTCCCTTTCCCTATCTCCTTCTCGATCACAAAATTCCCGACAGCATCCTCACTAGACGGCCGCGACCGCCGCGAGGAAGCGGTCCGCTCAGCCATGGCTTCGTACGCGAGTTTGAAGATCACAAGAACCGGGCGAGAGGTGTTGGAACGGGCCTAGCCCGAAGGGCTACGATATGCGAAAGACGTCGGCCGGCGGCGGGGTCGTCATGTATACGTATGGCGGGGTCGGTTGTTAAGAGGTCAGAAGACTCAGTGGCTCGAGGGTTGGATCGGGGGAGAAGAGCTGTGGATGAATGAGGAGGGATAGTTGAGGACGGAAAAATGCTGGCAGCAGGAGGGCTTCGGTTTGTGGAAGGCTGAAGTCGTTAGGCGCAGGAGCAGATGCGGGCGCGTTCTGCCTAGGCCGTGGGCGGGGATGCAGCAGGGTCCCTATAGGACAGGAGGTAGTAAGTGCGAAGATGTCAGGCTGTCTTGGCAGTTGTAGGGTGTGGTAGGCCGGAAGGTGGTGGCGCTCGTCGAGGGTGTATTCACAGGTTCAAGAAGGAAGAATAGGGAACGAGTTCGTTGCAGTTCAGGTTGTTGTTGAGTTGAAGTGCCCCGGTGACGAAATAGCGAACACGCGAGTCTGCGGCGGTGGGTGCTGCGGAGTGGAGGTCGGGTGTAAGGTAAATGTGACTGGGATCGACTTGTTGAAAGCAGGGGTCCTGGGCTGTGGGCAATAGATGTGCTCCGCTAGGCCCTCTTCTTTCCTACTTCGGTTGCAAGGCAGGATATGGTTGAAGAGAAGTCTAGAGAACAAGCCAAAAAGAAGCGTGCCCAGACCAAACGCCGGGTGAGATGTGCGGGATGGGCCGTCGCGCGCCGGTGTGTTCTCCAGGAGTGGGAGATAGGAAAGGAGCTTGGGGAGGTGGGAGAAACGTCCGTTTGAAGAGGAGTGAGAGAGAGATGGTCCCACACGGCACTGTGACGTTCCAAGGTCAACCAAATGACTCAGACGCAATCAGCAGCGGAGGAGATGGCGTGCGCTGGGTGATTTTTGACAAGGTCAAAACTCACGAGCGGGGGCGGGTGAGGAAGACAATGAAATGCTCAAGCGATGCAGCGTGAGCGGGTGAGGGTTGAGATGGAAAAGAGAAAGGAAGAGATGGAAGAAACCTGGGAGAGACCTCTTGAGGGCCGAGGGCAACCTGGAAATGACGAGAGAGGGCCGGCCGGAATGGCAATCAGGTCGCTCCGGGCCTGTTCCTGTTGCCAGGTGGGTGCTGTGCAGCTGCAGCTGGGGAATGGCCAGAGCGCCAGCGCACAGGGCCGGAGGTGCTGTCCTTGATTCCTTCACTGGAACGAACATGGAGCGTCGACTTGCACGGAGCGGGCAGCCCAGCCACGAGCATGTGCGAATGTTGGAGGCTGACACAGTGCTCGTGATGTGCGGCCCCTGGTGGACGTCTTCTTGTATTGTTCAGGTACCATTCAAGGCTACCTCTGGTAAGAAAGTACATTGTCTATACCTACACACCACTCTTCCCGTCCCAGTTAGGTCGGGGTGAGACTGGACGCGCTCGAACAACATTTGCGATAAGGCTCCGCGATAGCACCATGCCGCAGGTCCACAATGGAGACCGCCTTTACTGTGTACACCAAACACTCACCATCCACCACTTCGCTTGCGTCTTCGAAGGCGATGATGAGATAAGCCCTGTCATGGCTCAAGTCTCCTGGCGGAGAGTGAGAAGCGCACAGTTGATGTCAAATCAGATTTGGAAAAGGCACGCACAGTCCCAGAGCCGACAGGGCGCTGTGCGCCCAGTGCGGTGTCGCAGTTCCGGTTCCTTCCGCAGCGCTGTCGGACGATTCGAAAAGCGGGAGTCCAAAGCTCGACGGTGAAGGAGCTCGCTTGTTATCGCGAGCAGCTGGCAAATAGCCAGCGGGCTATCAAGGTGCCTTGGAGTCCAAGCATGAGTTTCCCACTCGTTCCATCTCCAATCCGCCTCAGGAAAACGACCCACTGGATGGAAGCGAAGTCCAAGGCGCAGGCGGTCGTTTGGTCACTCGCTCGCTTCCAAAAACGGGTGCTGCGACCCACCCATATCGCAATCACCACATGAGGAATCGATCATAAGCAAAGCAACGCAGGACGGCCAAAAAAGGGAAAACTGTCCCTGATAACCTTTTTGATACGCAGGACTTCTTTCAAAGACCTTCCAAAATTTTTGATTGCAAAACGGATTATTCCCTTCCCTTCCAACCCACGACAGCCATTGATCTTCCCCAGCATTACTATCCGGAGACCCGGGCTCCCTCCGTCCCTCCCCGCCTGGTTCCATGATCCATGACTGATCAACCCTGGCGCAGAGCATGGGATGCGGTCAGGTGGTCAACCCAAACCCAAGCCATCGCGCCGTCGCGCCGTCGTCGGTCTTGGGGGAATGCTTCCAATTGCAACCGGAAGGGGTACTCCACACAGTTTGCAGTCGGCTGTTTCAAGTTTTTGTTTACGTGGTTGAAGCTAGGATTGTTGCGTTGAGATTCCTTCAACCCGCAAGGTAAGCAAATCATCAACGGCTGCCCGGATGCTCACCAAAGCGCCAAATCAAACAGGAGGTGGGTGGCTCAAAGTGGATCTGAATATCTTAAAGAGTACACAATGCTACTAATTAGACGCATGTATTCCATTCAAACAGTCGCTCCTTTCTGCCGTCGAACTTATCATTCTATCGGTCGTCCAGCAGCTCTTGTGCTCTCTCCTCTCTCCAAATGTTTCCATCCGTCTGTCGTGTTCCTCGCACGGCGCCCCAGCGGTCAACAGCAGCCTCCCGCGGAACCCCCTCCGGATACACACAGTCGACCAAGTCCTCAACTCGGTTCCTTTGGTAAACACACATCCTGAGATCCAACTTCAGGAACCAACCAGATTCGTCCGCCCCAGGCACCCTTACCCCATCTGTCTTCCCGGGGGAAGTCTGCCTTCTAGATCCCCTGGAAGGCCTGCAGCTGGGGTTTGCTGCAAGATGGGTTGCTTGCCAGAGAGGCTGCCACGTTGAATTTGAACTGAACACCTGAGATGAAGGCAATACATGCTTGTCGTCACGGCATTAACTCGCTCCCTTTTGACAACTAACTATCACTGGCAGAGAAAGACCAGGCACCCGGATCCGAGCGCCCGCCAAGTCCTCCCTTGCCAGAGCTCCGTCTCCACGACGACGTTTGGCCAGAGTTGACCTCCATATCATTCAATACACTAGTCACATCCGGATAACTCTTCCGACTTGAGAAAACCCTAAAGTAGGCAGATCTGTCTCCAAGGCATCCATGAAGGAACGCGCGCGCACACACGCCAGCAAAAACGCAGCCAGTCTTGGTTGTCCAGGGGCATTCCCCCGTGGCTGGCCGGAGTATTCCCAATCGGGAAGGGGGTGTGACGAATGCAACGACCAAGTCCTCCAGGGCTGTCCACTCAAGTCAGACCGAGTCCAGATAACGGCTCGGGGGGTCGCACAACATTGCCAATCCCGCTGCTTAGAGCCGAGAAAGCTGAAGAAAAGAGGGTATCAAAAAGCAAAGTTGAAAGAGTCAGAGATGGGGCCTAACATCAATTGCGAATATATAAGACAACGTGTCGAAACTCAAAGGGCGTTTGGGACTTAGTATGATTGCCTCCCGTTGGGATGTTTTGACAGGTCAATTGATGCTGGAGACGAGCACGATTGTTGGCGGGAACTGAACGCGTTGAAGTTGCCCCAGACAACGGCCATTGGTAGGGAGATTTCCCGTAAATGTGGCACAGCGTGTTGTTATCTGAGAGGCGGAGTTGCGTCTGACAAGCTTTCTTCATACTGTACTATGTATGTACACTGCTTCGTACATGCTCGGCCTAGATCCTCCAATATCTTGAACTGCTCTTTACCTCCAAACTGTAACTACGTGTAAGTTGCCCGTTTAACCATCGGTCAAGAAACCCCCACAGCCGGCCTCAATTCAGGGTCTCGTTCCTAGCGGCTGGCCGCCCACCATCCCTCCCTTCCCCCTTTCCTTTCCGGGGCGCCGGGTGACTCCCCAGCACGCGGCCTATTCGTCCCGTCAAAAAGGGCACCACTTTACCACCGACCTTGCAGAAAATCAAGACAAATGATAATCCAATTGGCCGCCCTCAACTGTGACCCTCTGCTTTCCTCCCAAGGTCGTTCCAGTCATCCGTCCCGTCCGCCCACTCACTGGCCAATGCTCCCGTCCTCCTGCAACCTATCCATCAGCAATCATTGACCGACTTCACCCCATTTGTCTCAAAGAAACAACTTTCCTTCCTGCAGCTCACGCATCCGCGGGTCGGGATTGAGCCACGTGTGGGGGGGGTGGTTCTGCG
The DNA here is from genome assembly GCF_033296635.1 of Dichotomopilus funicola. Lineage (NCBI taxonomy): Eukaryota > Fungi > Ascomycota > Sordariomycetes > Sordariales > Chaetomiaceae > Dichotomopilus > Dichotomopilus funicola. The sequence continues at coordinate 490,080 of NW_026944030.1, forward strand.
AGCGCGCCTGGCTCGCAGAGATCCTCTGTAACCAGCCGGATAACTTGAGCCCCGCAGAGCTTCTTGAACTCTGTATCCAGGCGGCCGAGCTAAAGGTTATCCTTTGCGACAAACGGGAGACTGTGAGGCTGGACTGTATCCGACGGAGGGCGTAGGCGTAGGTGTAGGCCAACGTCACAGTGAAGGAGGAGTCTCCTGGGCTGGACCCCTTCCCGCTCCTGATGGACAGGAAGCAATGTCCACGCTGCATTGGGGATGAGACCCTGTCCCAGGAGGATAGGAAGTTCAAGTACTGTCGACCGGCGGTGATGTTCGACCATTTCGACAGGAAGCACGCGCAACAGCTGAAGCGGGGTGAAGCAGTTGTTATGCAATCATCCCAAGTGTAGGGACGAGGCGCTGGAATTTAAGCACTTGAACCATTTCAAGAACCACATGGAGAGGGTCCACGGCGTTAGATTACGGGATTGAGTGTATTTCGTTGATCTTATTGTCAGGTTAGCTATTCGATTTCTTGGAACTTTGTGATGAGCTAAGCTTCTTAGGACTCCTTGACGTGATGATGGAAGCTGTAATGATATCCGTCGCCAACTGTCAACGGTCTTTACCAAGTAGAAGTCAGGGCCCGGGGGTCTGGGTTGCCGAGAGGCAGATATCTGTATAGACAGATCCGCGTACGCAGTTCCGTGGAGGCAGGCGACACGCAGTGGACGAGACTTCCGGAGCGGAGCTGCCTCAGACGTGTAGCATAACGGGCTGAGCCTTCAGAGCCTGCAGAGCAGCAGAGCCCACGAGAGACCAGCCGGACGACCTGAGCGCTACAGAGCTGCTTGAACTCCGCATCCAGGCGACCGGGCTCATGGTCGCCGTCGCCCGTGCCGCAAACGTGAGGCCGCAAGCGGAACCACATCCGACGGGAAGCATGAGCCGACATCACGATGATCTTGACTGGGTCAGAGCAATGCTTACCTACATTGCTAGGACTCGTCACTTTGCACCGCAAGCATGAATTGATCTCTGTCACACACCTCGATATTTCAGCCCGATTCAATCAAGCCCTCCATTGATCCTAAGAATCGAGCAATCAAACCCCATAAGACAACACCTTCTTTTTCTTGCCGACTTGCCCTTCTTCGCGGAGGAGACAGGACCCCATTCGTAATCCGGCTCTTCAATCTCAGCCGCCACCGTATGTGACACCTCCTGAAGCTCTTCATCAACCTCGGCAGGCGCAAGCTCCATAGTCACGCCCAGTGTCGAGCTGTAGGCAATTTCCGGAGGCGGGGGGGGATGACCTCACCGGGAGTGGGAAGGCATGTTGACGGGCGACGGCGGATGTTATTGATAGCGACCAGCGGCTTGCAGAGCAATCACAAGGGTGTCCGGTTTTGCTCGATTCGGGGCGCTGTTGCAGAGCGATAGCCTATGGCTATAGCTTGGATAAGAATTGGACATTGTATGGGCTTCAAGGAGATTATGACATACGGTATCTGAGGAAATGTATAACGCCAGTCAGATTGTAGACTTGCCCTTTCGGTTATCCTCCGGGCGCTAATAGAAATTGTATTGTATTGTCATTTAATATCCGAGGAAAAATCACTATTCCAAGGGTTCGACATCATCATGATGGCATTCTGTAGACATCGGTTTAGGTCTTTAATCCGCAGAACCCCCGTCAGTAGAGTGCCATACGGCAAGAAGTTACCACTTCAGAATAAACGCTTCTGATTTAGTACCACTTGACGGAACGGAATCCAAAACTGTCGCGGTGCGGCACAATCGTCTAGGCTGCTAAAGAACATGGTCTCGGTACAACAAAGCAAACAGAGCAATGCGGAACGAAAACGGGGGAGGGACGAGTGTCGTGAGATACTATCTCGGCATATCCATCCGTAAGGCTATGCGGTCATGCCCTAAGAACCAACTATTTTCACTAGACGAGAGATTAGGCATCGAAATAAAGCCGGCCGAAGTCCGCCTCAAGCCTCGCGCGAAAGGCAAAGGCGGAAAGGAAAGATAACTCATAGAAGAATGGACACAGATTCAATGACTACCAGATTCTGGTCACTCCCCCCGCAGCCCCGCTTCAAAGTTCACGTCCGCCCGTTCCGAAACCTCCACCTCAACGACTCCTTCCACTCGTCCTCGTCCTCAACACTGATCTCAGCCGGCCGATTCAGCTGCAGCAACAACCTCTCGTTCCCCTCAGGCTCGTAGTCGTCATCCTCAGCCGCGTTCCTCGCCTTGAGAACCTGCTCCCTCTGCCCTATAAGCCACGGATGCACCGCCGTGACGTAATCGTGCACCGTCACAAACTCCCCGTTCGATGCGCTCACGACCAGCGGCCTAAACTCGGGCGGCTCCCGCTCCCCCTCCGGTTCGTCGGCCTCGTTGTCGAGGCCCTCCTGGTTCGCGGTCCACCAGCTGTCGCGCCAGTCCATCAGGTTGGTTTCCTTGACTTCCAGGGAGGCGACGGGCGGTTCGGTCATGGGCGACTCGGAGATGGGGTGCCAGGTGGTGCCGGCGAGGGTTTGGCGGAAGTAGGCGTCGCGTGGGGCGTCGGGGTTGAGGTCTGGAGGCATGACGGTGACGGCGGTGGAGAGGGGGCCTTGGAGCGTCCAGTAGAGACGTTTGGCGGGCTGGGAGAGCATTGCTAGAGGAGGACCAGGTGGCGGTGCTCCAGGAGCGTTGTTGTTGTTGTTGTTGGGGGTAGATGAGGACATTTTGACGCTGTGTGCGAGGTGGTATAGGTAGCTCAGAAGCGAAGCAGCGGTGTTTTTGGAGTCTTGGACGGCTCAGGATGGGCGGCAATAGAGAGGGAGCCTAGCCAAGGTTATAGCAGTAGGCAGGTACGCGGCGCCACCCCCGCTCCGGCTGTACTCCGGGCGCTTAAACCAGGGTACCTTAGAATTCTGATGCCCCGCCGAGCTCACGTCTGGTATTTTGACCCCCCGGCTAAACTAGGTACTACCTATGCAGTACTCCATTTCCCGCCAAGGTACACAGCATCACAGGAACCCGGCGGTTATCCGTTCACGGTTCAACAGCTAGTAAACAAAGCTGGTCACTGGTGCCTGTATTATACGCTAAACTGTGCTATAGTATCAGCGTTACATGGTAATTCTGAATTTCTGTCAATTATTTTCTGATGCTACCGACACCCTCATCAAGATTCAACTATCATCGCGTCGACGCGTGCCCATCCGTGACACGAACGGCGAACCCCCCTGTGGTCTACGAAGAAGGGTCCGGGTTCCGTACCAATTTGACAATAATATCCGCCGGCTTCATCCCGCTCGCAAGGTAGTCCGACGTGTGATAGGCCGGATCAGCCGCATCGACCGTCACGCCCATTTGCCCCCCATTCTTCCCGCACGACCCCAGCAAGCTCGCGGCCAGCTGCTCATCCGTGGCATCCGCGCCGCCATCGATCGTGCGTGCCAGGTCCGTGTAGGTGACGCCCGAGTTCGTGCGGGGATTGATGTGCTTCGCCAGCGCGAGGACGGTGCCGGCCCCCGCCAGCGGCAGGGTCCACTCGCTGCAGTCGAACTCCGAGGGCATTTGCCAGATGGGGTTGCCGTTGTTGTCGGCCTGGTAGCGCAGGAAGGCGGCCGCGTAGGAGATGTCGTCCGGGTCGAGGTCCTGGGACGTCCCGCCGCTGACGCCGTAGCAGACCTGGGGGGCCGTCTCGCCGCAGGCGCGTTTAGCCAGGAGGGAGAGCGGGACGGTTTGGTCGCGGTGGAAGGGGGATGTCTTGGGGAGGGAGGCGGCGGCTGCGAGGCCGAGGAGGGAAAGGGGGAGGAGGTTGGAAAGATGCATGGTGGATGGTGGGTGGATGATGGATGGTGTTGAGTCTGTTAGATGTATAGCAAGCGGCAAAGATCGCCGTGACAGGCGAGCGCGGAGCTCGCTTTTATGCGAATAATGCGATTTCTAGTCCTTCGATTCCTTCAGAGCATCTCCACGATGCTATCACGACGTACTGTCTCAACTGTTTACCAGTAACTGTTTCCCAGTAACTGTTTACCAGTAACTTCTTACACGTGTACCAGTATTCCAATTAAAATCCAAACCGAAAAGCCCCGGGCCGAGTGTGGCCAAGTACAGAGTTGGCGCCCCGCTCGACTGTAAAGCCCTTGTGTCTGCCAGGTCTGTCTTAATCTCGTGCCGTGCGTGCGCCTGCCGTCCTCAAAGTCCCAATGTAGGAGGTAGTGTCGACACCGACTCGGTGTGTCTTTTGGACACTGGATAGACAAACGAATAACAGCGGCATCCAGCGACTGCCTGTCCAATTAATATAAGCACGCTGCACCAGATGTCAATTATCTCGGAAGTATTATTCAAAAGCTCCACAAGACTCCTCTCTGTGTAAGCTTCTAGACTGTCTGGACTGCTAGGTTCGTGCAGCGTGCTGCGAGCCTGCGATATTAGGGATGCATTTTGGGGGCCAACCGCCAAACCGGTCTTAGTTCAGAGATTCCATCTCGCCACGATCCTCCTGCCGACTGCCCGACATAGACATCATTCGTCGAAATTACGAATATTGGAAATCACCGAGGGTTACATCTTCCCTAACTGTTAATTAGGTTACACTTACTGCAAGGTGCTTGTGCTTGCATTTTGGGGGCCAACCGCCAAACCGGTCTTCGGAGTTCAGAGATTCCATCTCGCCACGATCCTCCTGCCGACTGTCCGACATAGACATCATTCGTCGAAATTACGAATATTGGAAATCACCGAGGGTTACATCTTCCCTAACTGTTAATTAGGCTACACTTACTGCAAGGTGCTTGTGCTTGCATTTATAGGCCTTCATTTGTAGCCCTATGAGTCTGGCGGCCCCCCAAGAGCTTTATTACCTAACTACCTATAATTTGGGGTGTTGGTTGCCTCCGGGCGGCCGGGTGTCACCGGGTAAAAGGCGAGCTGAAAGTTCGAACCAATCCTTCCCGGAATCCCGGTTTGTGGTGATCTGGATCGTGGGGCGCATTACACGAGACGCAGGAACTGATGGTAGGATCTGTGGACTGTGGTGAGAAAGCAGGTAGTTGGGTAATAGAAAGGGAAGCAGCAAAGTTGCCGAAATATCCGACTACTACTATTCAGTTTTAGTGTACATAGTAAAGGCTAGACTATGCACCTTAATTAAGGTACGGCTCGATATGACGCAGTGCTGATCTGCCTAGTGCCAAGCAACCCTGCTAGCTTGTGGACAGTGGAGGGTGCCCTGGCAAGGGGGTTAAACTTTTGCTTGCAACCGCAACCGTACTCCGCAGTACCCAGTCACATGCCAGTACATCGAATGTAACCACCACAACTATCTATTATTGCATCCAGCTAGTAATAGGCAAGTAATTCTTATTCACAGCTTACAGCGGCAGTTTCTGCCGACCCTGCATCCTGACAGAAAACAGCAGAGTCTTCAAAGTTCACTGCACTACTCGTGTAGCTGCTGTAGCAGCCCCAGTGCCATTCGTCTGGGCGCTAGTACTGGCCCCGCTGGAGGTTATCGTGGTTGTCGTGGTTGTCGTGGTTGTCGTGCAATTCCCCGACTGGCAGTTCCCCGGCCCACAGAAGGCGTCGCCGGTGCCGCACTTGCCCCCGTCCAGGCTGCAGCAGTCTCCCCACTTGCCGGCGCACAGCGCGAAGCCGTATGCGTAGCCGCAGTTTCCGTCGGTCGTGTAGATGGTGTGGCCGGGGCACTGGCCCTCCCAGCAGATACCGGGGGAACAGTCGTCTCTGTGTCGGTGTCAGTGTCAGACTGTCAGTGCGTGAGAGAAGAAAATGAGAAGCAAGGGAAAGGAGGACGCACTCGGTCTGGCCGCACTTCCAAGTCGCGGCGTTGCAGCACTGTCCAAAATCCGACCCGATACAGGTCGCATTCTTGTGGTCTGGCCCGCAGAAGCCGTCTGTGGAGCGGAGGGGTTCTATGACTGTAGGTAATAATAACAAACGAAACATCAGCACGGCCATCTGAGATTCTGAGTCGACAGCACCAGGGTCACTCACACCCGTCCACGCAATACTCGGTATTCGGCTGGATGCCCTCGCAGTCCGGGGCCAGCGTCGGGTTCAGCATCCAGAACTTGTCCAGGGTGATGCCAAAGTCGTCGGCCAGCTGGCTGCAGGACCAGTAGCCGACGTTGTCGTAGGTCTGCGCCCAGCTGCGGCAGTTGATATCGCCGGGGTTCACGGTCGCCGCCCGCACGTAGGGCTTCACTGCCGCGCGGGAGGGGGCAGCAGCAGCGTCGACCTTCCGAGCGGCGTCCCATGTCCAGGTCCAGGGCTGGCAGTCGTCTGCCGAGGCATGGTGCAGGAGAGGCAAGAGAGCCAGGAAGGTGACTCGGGCGATAGCAAGAGGGGAATAGGAATGGAGGTTGTTGTGCTTCATGGCTGTTGCTGCTGGAGGAGACAGAGCCTGGAGGACTCGGGAGTATTGGGGGGACAATGGTAATGGTTGTTGTTGAAGAGGGTTCGATCTAGTCTCAAGTTACCAATAAGGTTTGGGGGCCAATGTCCGATGATGGTCCGAGGTGTTGTTGGTAAGCCAGCGGTCAGCGGAACTTTGGTATATATTGCTGATATTGCTGACCATCTTGGAACGACCAAAGAAGGAGTGGAACGAATACCACGAAACATGCCTTGACCGACGCGCCTTCTTGTTGCGGCGACAAGGCTCGCTGCTATTGTGATACATACAAGGGTTGTCGAACAGCAGTTGGTTCTCTACCCGCTTATTGCTGGCTGCATGTGACAATCAACGCATACTACCTAATACCGGACCGACCGAGCCGGCCTGGGGGTCCAGAGCGTTATCGGCCGTGTGGCTGAGTACCCCGAGAGGTGAGCCGGAGGGTTGCAGCCGCATGGGCAGCAAGCACCAACAAGGAAGAATGGTGCCTCGTTATTAGGGGCATTGGGATCCGACACTCGAAGCCATCGAGATACCTAGCATGTCCTCGACTCCTCTGGGTTTTCCCAACGTCTATGAGTTTTTTTGTTCCAATACGTGTTAGAGCTTACCTATCTTGACCTTTTAGTGCATGGGCCAAGGTAGTCGTTGAACGTTCGGAAGCAGGCTAGCAGCCATGGTTTCTTCACTTTCTCTCGGCTCCTGGTTGGTGCTCGGCCTCGTCTCCCTCGTCTCCCTCCCACAGCAACAGAGACAGCCAGCCGTGGCCCAGGCGCAGTACGTGCAGGCCGTGACATCGGGATGGGTCCCGGCCCCGACCGGCGGCTCCGTGGTCCAGGTGCCGCAATGGCGCCCGACGGTCAACGACGCGCTGCAGCGGGTGATCGACATCTCGCCGGACCTGGTGGTGCTCGAGTACAACTGCTGGTACATGAAGGACATCTGCAAGAACGCCGACAACTGGTACAAGACGCCGCGGGGCCAGGCGCGCAGCATGCCGAACCGCTTCGCCTACGACTTTGCCTCGGGCAAGGCCTCGTCGTGGCGCAACCAGCAGCGGCGGCGGGCGTCGTGCGGGAGCTGGGACTCCAATCGGGTGTGCCCGCACTCGGACCAGGGCATCGTGATGCGGCACGACGGCCCGTGGCAGTACAAGGACCTGGAGCCAGGCACGACCATCGCCGAGATCCGGGCCAAGCGAGACAGCCAGGGCAACAAGATCCCCAGCTGGGTGCGGTACACGTGCGACGAGTTCCCGCCGGCGACCTGGATCGAGGGCGGCAGCGGGTCGGCGTCTCCGGAGGCGCAGCCCGACAACGCGCAGACGCGGTGCGCGGCCTTCCGGTGCAACGGCCGCTTCTCCGTCTTGGGCCTGCGCATCAAGGTCAAGGCCGAGCAGAACTGGCAGGCCACGGCCCACGACGTGCTGCAGCGGTCGCTCAAGGGGATCATCAACCGGCGCATCACGGAGTTCCCGTGGTTTGTGAACAAGGGGAGCGTCGCGTTCTTCGAGTTCCGCTACAACCTGGCCAGCGCCAACGCCAACGGTGTCGCGGCGACGGTGACGACGTTTAGTCCCGGGTCGGCGTCCGTGATCAAGCCGGTCACACAGGCCAAGCGGGACATCCTGGCCGAGAGGAATGGCACGAATGGCACGGCCAGAGAGGAGGATATGAGCCCCGAGCAGCTCGCGGCCTTGAACCACGAGGCGTTTTGGCGCTGGGCCGACACGGTCACGGTCGAGGAGCTGATGGCGTTTGGGCCGGGGGTTGCGAGCCAGCAGCATGTTCTCGCCAACCACACCGAGGCAGGCATGACGCCGACCTCCCTGCCGTGGATGGACTGGGATCCTGAGGAGGACTGGGATCCCGAGGAGTACCTTGAGGAGTACCATGCGCTGCCCGACGTCGTGTCTGACAAGCCCCGGGCCGACCCCAACAAGCTCAAACGCGCGGCTTCCGAGGGCACGACGTCCACGCCGGTCCTGCGCAACGCCAGCTCGGCCGCTCTCGCTCGGGCGCAGCAGCTGGTGGAGGAGGCCATCGCCAACTCGACACGGCTCAACGCTGCGCGGTACGCCAACCCGGCGCGCAACAAGTATCAGCTCAAGCCGAGGACGTCGTTCGGTCGACGTGATACTGCAGACGACACCGCGCCACCGCCGCTGCTGGATATCACGGACGAGCTGGCCGATGCGGCGGCCCTGGTATCCGAGGCCGAGGCGAGTGTTGGAAACACCATGCAGAGGACACAGGCCGCGTCGTCGGGCACCTTCTGGATGGAACATGTTGCGCGAATGGGCACGGTGGCGTTTGGGGACAGCTCTGATTACAAGGTGTTCCGGAACGTGCTGGACTATGGCGCCAAGGGGGATAACACGACGGTCAGACTCAGCACCTCTTCTCTTCTCCAAATTCTCTCCTATGCCGTCCAACCCAACCCTGACTGACATGTTATCCCTGACTGACATGTTATCCCTGACTGACATGTTATCCCTGACTGACATGTTATC